>NC_054472.1:122627265-122930295 GCF_017639515.1 Carcharodon carcharias | reverse complement strand
GACTGTGTAGGTGGGATAGTTTGCACAAGAGAGATGTATTTATCTAGTAGCTTGTCACAAATATAGTGTAAATAGAGTAGTTTTGAAGAAACCAACCTGAGCCAAGCTTAGGTATAGAGGGAAACATTCCCAGTATAGATTAGGCCATGAGATAACCTACAAAGCACTGTCTGCAACTTTTGACAGTTGATCAACACCTCTTTATTGTCATCAAGTTGGGTAGGACTGCACTTGTTTGGTTCCATTCTTATCTTAATCACATTCATCTGCAATGGATACCCTTCCCAATTGCACAAAGTTACCCAGTGTGTTCCCAAAAGATGTAACCTTGGTTCCCTCCTATTTCTCATCTAACTGCTGCCCCTTGGTAATATAATCCGAAAGTATAGTGTTAGTTTCCACATGTATATTGACAACACCCAGCTCTACATCATCACCACCTCTCACAACTCCTACACTGTTCCTTAGTTGTCAGGTTGCTTGTCCAACATCCAACACTGGATGAGCAGAAATTTCCTCCAATTAAATATCGGGAAGAGTGAAGCCATTGAACAGAATTGTCCCAGATTTGTATTAAGTGTGGTAGGGGGCGGGATAAAGAATGTTTTACCCGCCATATTATCCCATTTCTGGTGCATCCCGCCTCATTAATAATGCATTCACAGGGAACACACCAGTTCACTGGTGGACAGGCTCAGATTTGCCCACCACACGGTAACCTCAGTGCTTCCTCACTCCAGAGTGCATGCCAACTTCATGTCTGCAGACCGGGACTGCTCCATGCGACAGATGGCCCCAAAAGCAAAGAAGACAGCAGCCCCCAAATTTAGTGATGCCTCTCTGGGATGCCTGCTGAATGCAGTAGAAGGCCGCCACAATGTCCTCTACCCCTGCTCTGGCTGCAGGAGGTGCACCAGAGTCAATAATCGGGCCTGAGAGGTGGCGGCTGTCAGTGCCACCAGAGCGCACAGGATATCAGCCATCCAGTACAGGAAGGGGATAAGTGCTCTCATCTGTTCCACCAGAGTAAGTCAACTACTTTATCACTTTTAAATCACACACTCACAAACCCCATCACATACCCACAGGGATCTCACACCACAAGGGACAGAACCACTAATTCTCACACACACACTCACATCTCCATCAGGCTCATATCCTCTGGAGCTCGTGTCCTCATTTCATCCATGGCTCCACCCACCACATAAACATTCCACACACTGCCATGTGTCCTGCGCACACTCTCCATCTGTTTTCATGCAGGAGAAGCCGGCTCACAGCAGGAGGGAGAGGTCCTAACCAGGGGTGATGTGGCCCACATTAGATCCCTCACTCACTTTGAGGAGTGTGCCATTGTGCTGACTGGTAAGAATGTGGACCGTGCCTGCAGTGACGGTAAGGTTGGCGGCAAACGACGTGTGGATCCAGCACCACATCATCCCTCTCTCAACGCAATTGTCAGCGCTCTTTCTCCTGCTTTTGACTCTGCTGCCATGCACTAATTATCTCTACTTTGGTTCACAGGGAGCTCTGCCAAGCAACCGACACCCTCAGCCAGCCAGTCCCTCAGCTCCATCCACATCCTCACCTCCAGCCAAGAGGACACCTCCTCCATTGGAGAGCTGGATATAAGAAGATTGGAAGACCCATCACAGCACTTACCCACACCCTCCACCAGCGCAGAGACACACACCTTGGTGGGACCTAGATCTAGTTCACAATCTGGTGGTCACCGCATGGACACATGTTCACAGCAGGAGGAGGCAGGTTCAGCCCAGCTCCTCGGCACTCGGAGGACTGCTGGGGAAGAGGCATCTGTGAGGTCTGAGTCAGATGATAAGCCTCTGGGTTTGGCCTTCCAATTCATTGTGGAGAGTTAGCAGAAGGTGGGGGAACATCACGTACAGCTGTTGGAAGCCTTCAACAATGTGGCACATGAGTCAGAGGAGTGCATCCACCTGCTTTCTGATGAAGTGGTGCCCTCATGTGTGCATATGGAGGTCTCCATGGGAAAGAAGGGGAACACCCTGGTCCAACAGAAAATGAAGATGTGCGCAGACCTGCACTCCATCGTGGTAGCCATTGGTGAGTTCCTGCAGTGGCAACGCAACAAGGAAATGGGGCATCTCAACGTCCCCTCAAGGAGTCAGGCTGGGGCCCTTGGGCACCCAATGGGAAGAGGAGCAGCAGCAGCACACCTCTGGGCCAACCACTCAGGAATCTCAGAGGCTATCCTCTCCCTCTGAGTCCCCTTTGCCTGTGACCCCTCAACTTCATCCCCTGTCACCATAGTGGGAGAGGCTGGCCTGCAGGAGGACAGCCAAAGCAAGCTGAGGCCCTCAAGGCTTTGGGTCTCCAGAAGATGCACATGGAAGTCATCAGAGGCAACAGGGCCAACCATTGCACCGGCTGTCTCCACCCCTCCTGCGGATGTCAAGGCAGCACCAAGAAGAAGTGGTAGGCCTAGAAAAGTTAAGAATTTCTGATCACAAGTGGTTGTACAGATGAACACATTTTGTCACTTTATAATCTGAAAATATATTCACTTTCACTGAATAATGTGTAAGGTGTCTTTCAGCTTCATTTACAAACTTCACGAGTCCTTCAAGGCTTTTGGAGCCTCCTGCAAGCATTCTCCCATGCATGTGAAGCCTCCCTCCAACACACTCATCTCAATGGTCTGAGCATTTCCAATGTTGCTTATTGGGTTTCTCTTTCACTTGTCCATCTGAGCTGACCTGTGTCTCCACCCACCCACTGATTACACTCGCATGTAGCACCTGTTCCTGCCCAACATGAGGCTCCATTCACTTTCGATTTCAACAGCCTTGGTGGTCATAAAGTTTTTTTCTCAGTTCCCTCATCAGTTCCCCTCCCCCAGTCACCCAAGTCCTTTCCCCCATCATTGTTGACCCCCCTGGCATCACCTTCCACCTCCCCACTGTCACCTAAGATGTTCAAGTGAACGTTCACATTCTCTAACTTGCTGAGAATCCCACCCCCATCCACATTGACCTCCCTGACCTCCTCCTTCCCACTGCCAGGGTCCATTTCTGCCTCCAAGTCCCTGCTAAATACCCTCACTATCCCTTCTACAGCTACCATTGCACCCTCAGCATCCCAAACTTCCAGATCACTTTGCCCCCTCTCATTCCCTCCTACCTCGCCCAACTTCAGTTTGCTGTCCAGGAGGCAATCATTGACTCCACAGACCCCTCCCTTGATGGTTAACCTGGACATACCATCCCCCCCACCCCCTTACTCACCCCTCCACCCTTACTCCCACCTCCACCATTACTCCATCCTTCACTCTTACTCCCTCCTCCCCCAGACTCCTTCCCCCTCTGAAGTCCTTCCTCTCCCTGGACTCCCTCCCCCCTCCGCACTCCTTCTTCCCTCCAACTCCCTCCCTTAGACCTTCCTCCCCACTTTACACCTACCTCCCAGTTGCAGCATTCTCCCCCATTATGCCCTCATACTCCTGTATTCCCTACCACCGCGCCCCCCCCCCCCCCGCCCCCCCCCACCACCTCACCCCCTCTGGACACCTTCATTCCCCCCCCTGATGTCACCCCACCCTGACAGCTTCATTTCACCCCTCCCAACCTCTCCCCACCCCTCGCCGATTATCCGTAGCAGCCAATGGACAAGATCGTGAAGTCCCGAAGCAGACCCCAGACATCAACGGAGACCTCCCACCTTCTGTGAGCTGCTTCATGGTGCAGCCAGGTCCTTGAGAATCTGCCCAACATGCGGTTCACGTGTTCCTGCAGGGTCCAGCATCTTATGCTCCTTGGATGTCCACAATGTGAGCAAGGCCCTAACGGTAAGTCCTAACTTCTGCATGTCATGCTTGTCCAGATGTGTTCTGGGCCTATGTGTTTTCCTGCCAACTTGGGCGGTAAATTTGATGTGGGGAGATGATTCTGGTGAGCAGGCAAGATGATGAGATGCAAATGCATAGAAATTAGGTTCCTGACGTTGGGCAGCAGGAAAGATGGCCCGCCATTGACAGGCGGAGCGGAGGATGATGCAGTGGTCAGATAAATGAGAGAAATTATTTCAAGAGGCTTTAGGAGTTGCCACTATCTCTAGGTCTTTTAAATCAAATCCTTCCTATTGCAAAGGTGTAAGTCTCACCAAAATGCTAAGGTTATCATGTGTGATGGACATCCTCTGCATTTGAAGACAGTGAACTTGATCCTGGAAACTGAATCTTGAATCTTTTTGAAGTTGTTGGTGAATGAGATAGAAGAGGTTAGTTACATCAAGTAGGCCTTGTCCCATTTAATGTGATCAATTATATGTGCAGGTTTATGTAAGTTTCTGTTCCTCTGGTACAATAAATTATTAAGAATAAACATGAAGTAAAGGAGACATCACATCTTCCTTATGTTGTATTTTTGAAAATGTTGAATAGGAAAGCCTCGACTGTTCTGGGTGTTGGTTGCACCGATGCTCTCCAATTGTTTCCAATGGAAAAAAGTACATGTACGCGCACATGTTGTGTAAGGCCAGCTGCTGGCTCAGCTGTGTTACCTCCTACAGTTGACACTTGCCACTTAGAATAAAGCATTAATAATGGACACTTGGCTGAGGTATTGAAGAATTGCTGATAGCCTTAGGACCATATTTCTGCAAGAGTTAGCAGTGTCAAAGAAAAGGAAAGAAAATTAAAAGAAATTAAACTACATGCCTTCATGAAAAGTTTGGGGAAAGGGCCAAGCTTTTTTATTTTTGTGATTATTTCAGAAGTACGTTGTACAATGATGTGCTTGACACAATTGTGTCCTCATTTCAGATGTTTGCAAAGACTCAAAAGCAATTTTTATAACAATATTACCATCTAAGACAGAGAAATAAATGCCCAAAACATCTAATTTGGTTCAGTACAGAATTAATAAACCTGCATTTGTAATTTATTTATGTGGAAAATAGCAGCTGATTTTACTTAGATCAGACCAGAGAATCTCTTTCTGTGTTCCTTCAATTTCCCACTACTATTGGTTTGTTCTTTTATTTGAGATTCTGGTCCCACATCTAGGGTCTGTGGTATAACATGTGGTCTTCAGTACCTGTGAGATAGGGAGAGCATTTTTATTCCAATTAGAAACCATGAAGACAGAATCAGGCTTACCTGTGATGTAATACCCTCGTTTCACTTCAATCCTAATATTGAAACTCTCTGTCTTGGCTCAGAAATGAAGAATGTCTATTCAGGCAAGGCACAACAGGGTGGCTGGGTGTCAGTAGAAACATAGCCCAGTACAAGTCAGTACCTCTGGTCTGAACTATCTCACTCTTTCATGTGTCTGAATTTACTCTCTCTCTCTCTTCCCATCTGTGGGTTTGAACTCTCACATGCTTTCCCTGTGAGTCTGAATTCTCACGTTCTTTCCCTGTTGATCTGCCAGGGCAAGCTGCAACCTCAGTCATCAATGTTGGGCTCCACAGAGTGCTAAATGGAATAGGCCAGCCTCCCCACTCTGGAGAGGAGGGGATCCAGGCTCTGCAACAAGCCATGGGCCAAGCTGGAGGTAGACAGTTCCATTCTCTAGCCAGGATCTTGAAATTTTCAGGCTGGCTGTTCATTATATTAAGCATGTGGATTACCAAATCCATCAGCCTTCTTCTGAAGCTTAACCCTGTGAGATCTTCTTCCAACTGATCTACAGGAGAACTATTATGCAACCTTGTCTCTACCTCCCAAACCCACCCAACCCCCACACCTCCTGGCAACATAGCACCTATGGTGTCCCCTCTACCGGGTATGGGTGCTAACAACCAGTGCCCAGTTCATGCCACTATGAGGATCCAGGTTCCACCCTAGTCTTAAGCTACACATACTGCCTGTCCCTCAGCTGGTGCCTGTGAGAGTAATACCCATTCATTCATGCCTTTGTTATTTCAAGGCTTGACTATTTCAATGCACTCCTGCTTGGTCTCCCACCCTTCCTAAAGTTGAAGCCATCCAAAATTCTACTGCTCTTGTCTAAACTCACACCATGTCCATTCACCTAACACCTCTATGATTGCTGGCCTACTTTGGCTCCCCTTCAAGCAATGTCCTGATTTTGAAATTCTCATATTCATTTTCAAATCTGTCCAATGTATCACCCTCCCAATCTCAGTAATCTCCTTCAGCCCCACAACCCTCTGAGATATCCACGCTCCTCTAACTTTGGCTTCATGAACATCCCTGATTTTAATCTTTCCACCATTGGTGGCCTTGCCTTCAGTTCCTTAGGCCCCAAGCTATGGAATACCTTCCCTACACCTCTCTACCTTGTTAGGGAATAGAGATAGTTTAAGTAAGTTATATTTGTATTGGTGGGTATTAGGAATAAGTTTTAACTTTAATGTTTAAGTTTGATTGTATTTCTGTATCTGTGTGTTGAGAAAGGTCAAATTGGGATTAATTTAAGTTTAGAAAGGTGCCTGCATTTCTAATGAGGTTTTTACGACTGTTGCAGTTAAGGTAAACAAACTAGAGTAGAATAATTGGGTAGTTGCCAAGCAACAGGGGCCCAGAGAGGTAGGCCCCTCCCGTAGGCACACACAGAAAAGCTAGAAACAGCAGTTTAATTTTGAAGCTGTTTGAGTTCAGTTGGTTTGAAAGAAGCTGCCAGGAGAAACTAGAGCAAAGGTGACAGATAGCCAGTCCAAAGCTAAAGAAAAGAACACAAAGTCCAGGGGAGTGTAACAGGGGAAAGTCCCAAGCAGACCTTCTAGTCAAAGGAAGGGCAGGAACCAGGAAAAGATCCTGTTAATGAAGTTAAGAGTGAGGGGCAGAGAGAAAGGCTCCAAGTTTCAGATTTAAAGAGACAAAAGCTGCAGAAAGCAGATTTAAAGTGAGAACAGCTTGCAAGAGGCAGGAAGGCCCAAAGAGACAACAGAAGGTGTGTAACTCTTTGCTATGGGCATGTGAAGCAGTGTTACTGTTGTTGGCTGAGTCAGTGAGAGAGAGTGCTTGGAAGACAGCTTGAATGTATGTGGTGACCCGGGAGAGGAACATCAGAAGGAGAGTTCGAAACCCTGGAGACAAAACCTTGCGAAAGGCATTTGAGAGAAAGCACGGTTTCAGAGAAGGTTCCAAAGCGAGGTCTTGGAAAATGGAGATTGGAAACCCTTGTGTGAAAGACAGAGTGCAGTGAGACTGGCTGACTAAAGGTATGACAAGCATCTGGGGAGAGTTGAGGCGAGATCCATTGTGTCTAGTTGAGGTGGCATCTGTCGCTTGGTTTCAGAGTGTGGTGTGTCTGACCACAGGGTGCCTATTGATACATGGACTGTGTACTTGCTGTGGACATTAAAATATAATAAGATAGCTTTTGTAACTTGTGTTATCCTTACAAATCCGTATTTATCTGTAAAGGTTATACTTGTGGGTGAAAGGGTATTGTAATATAGTTACCCTTTTCTTGTTTAATAAATGTTTTATTCTTTCATTAGAAGTTCATCAGCTGACTTCTGTGACTCTTTTCAGTCACTGCTCTCCACGTATCTAAACAAACAAATAAAAGTTAGGATCTATCAAGCTGGGTTCCACTCTGGGATCAAGCTTGTCCAGGGGTAACCTCAGCTGGGATGGTAATAACCTTGCTTGTCTCTTTAAGACTGTGCTTAAAACCTACCTCTTTGACCAAGCTTTTGGTCATCTGACCTAATATTGGCTTATATGGCTTGGTGTCACACTTGGTATTATAATGCTCCTCCAAAGCACTCTGGGATGTTTCATTACATTAAAGGTGCTATACAAATGTTGTTGTTGAAAGCAATTGAAGTAGTGCCTTCTCCTTTACTCTCCTCTTTTTCCTGTAGGGGGCAGGGCAAGGTAGCTCTTCCTCCTCTTCCAGTTCCTCGAGGGAGTAGTGTATCTTGCTCCTTGGAGTCTCCTATGATAGTGTTGGAAGGATTAGGGTTCAGCACATATCATCACTGCACAAGGGTAAGTATGATGAGACCATATGGAACTCGTGAGTGAGGGTAGGCTTGGAGGATTAGAGATCAAGAAGAAGAGTAAGGAAGCTGGAATGACCACATACCTTAGGTGATATATTCCTTGCTCAACCTATGGCCACATTGGTTGCCAATCCCTTCGCGATTACCTCCAGAACTGTCTACTCAAGAGGAGTGATCTCATGGAACTGGGATCCCCCCGCCACTATCCCCTCCCCCCTTCAAGCCTCCATCAGATCCTGATGACACCTGCTATGTGCTACCTTGTCCTGGAAGAGAAACAGTGGTGAATATGAATGGCTACTGGCAGGTATGTTTGTGTGGGATACCTAACAAGATTGAAGAATTATGAGATGTGTCTGAGGAATGAGTAGTGCCTGTGAAGGATGCAATAATGTGGGCTTTGTGAATGCCTGTGTACAGTTAGATGGTGGATGCAATGTATTGCGGTTGTGATGGTCATTGTTGATGTTGATGAGGTGGTGGTGCAGTTATTGAGAAGTTTATGACATGGGATCATACCTTGACCAATCATGGTACCAGGGGCTTCTCCTGGGGATGGTACTCCTGGCTGTGGCCTCCTCAGCAATCTCCTCCAGACCTACCACATTAATTGTCTCTGTAGTCTCCTTTCCCCTATGGATATATTATATCTCCTTCACCAGGACTTTCAGTGCTGCATCTGAGAACCTGTAAACCCTCTCCCTTGGTCATTAAGCCATCCTGATACATGTTGTTGTCTGTCAGCCAGTGCACTCCACAGCTTCGATAGAAGCAAAAAAACTGCAGATGCTGGAAATCCAAAACAAAAACAAAAATACCTGGAAAAACTCAGCAGGTCTGGCAGCATCTGCGGAGAGGAATACAGTTAATGTTTCGAGTCCGAATGACCCTTCAACAGAACTAAGTAAAAATAGAAGAGAGGTGAAATATAAGCTGGTTTAAGTGGGGGGTTGTACGAGTAGAGCCGGATAGAGGGCAGTGGAAGTGGCTGTATAGAGGCTACATATATCCCTCCAGGAAAATCGCTCCCAATCTGCACTGGAGTGCTAAACCTGCAAGTGTCTATCATGACTTAACGATGCCTGGAGATGCTAAAATAGTCAGTAATTAGTCCCAAACTTTCAGGCTAAAACTAGACTTTTAAACAGATGATCTTTTAGCATATCATCCATTTAACATCTGTTTCCACCCTTTCCCCAAAATAGCCCCTAAAACTTTTCAAACATTGTTCATTTTGAGCATATTTTTTCAAGAGTCATGGCATGAAACAAAGCCAGTAATTTGGCATTTGTAGGTATTCTCTATATTGTTTTCTGTTGAATTTGTCACCAGTCAGACTTCACTACACTTAAAGTATTGTTCAATCTTAACACATGGATTTAATGTAGTTGATTGAATCATTGGAAGGTACTTTTAAGCTGTGGTTTGGACAGATGTTCAATGGAATTCCATTCTACCTCAGTGATGTGGAGCCAACTGGTTGAAAAACATAAACCTAAGGCATGAATCGATGGGGGCCAAGTGGGCAAGAGGGAAAGGGATGTGGAATCGGTGACTGGTTGTTTGCAGTATTGTTCTATCTCAGTGGGATTGTTGAGGCTGAAGTTGGGGGATTCTCTGGATCTTCAAAAATGACAGGCGGGACCCGGATGTAGAAGTCCCATCCCCATTTCCAACAGATCCAATTTTTGCCAGTAGGTGAAAGGGGGCAGGGTGTGATTCATACATGAGGGAAAACCAAATTGCAGGACTATTTGAACTCAGTGCTGGCCCCATTTTGGTTGTTGCAAGGGCCTTAAATCACAGTTTGAAAGTCACAAATTGTGGAGTAGACATAAACACTCTTAAAGAGAAGCTAAGGTCTGTCTATCATTATCTGAAGTTATTTAAATCCCCAGCCCTTTAAAAAGGCCATAAGTGTTGAGGTTAAACAAATTCTGCTGTGTTGCTTTGATTGACAGGCCGGGTGATGCAGCGTTTGTTCTAGAAGTTTCACTATTGTTTGTTGATATACCCTGAAGGCTCTTTATAAATGTTTGGCTGATTCCCATACAATTATCTCAGCAGTGGTGTTCTGAGTTCAGTTTGATTGACAGAAGCTTTGATGTGGTATATGAATAGAAGTTTGTTTGTTTTTATAAGAGATTAAGAACTTGAGATTTAAAAAGAAAACTTTGAATGGGGCTTTCATGACTGGGAGTTTTTTAAACTATCAAGTCGGTATAGTGAAATCTGTGTTAGATTTTTAGAACTTTATTTTATTTCATCTCCATGTGGCTCACAAGAACTGCCTAGGGTGGGCACTGGGTTAGTTGGCATGAGTTGGCATGGGGGTATAAAGGGCCATGGAGGTTGGGTTGGGGCATGAGTTGGCATAGTGTTATAAGGCACCATGGGTTGGGGGACATGAGTGGGCATGGGAGTAATTGGGGCCATGCGTTGGTCTGGGGTATTAGGGGTCATGGTGGGTGGGGGGGGGGGGTGCGGTTGTGAGGGATGAAGATTAGTTGGTCTAAAATCTTATACCATAATTGAAACAGCCCCAGAGAACTTCTAAGTGGCCCGCCTTTGCACTCAACCGCCCTCCTGGCTGCTTACATTCTGCTTCTGGGGTCAGCAGGCCCGGCTCTATCCTGCACCCACCTCCATACAGTGAAGATCATGATATTCGAAGGCCTTTTTTCTAAGGTTGGTCTGATGAGTCAGGAAATCCCACAACTGAAGCTATCTGCATTGGTAACGAAAATCCAGTCATGCAGAATGCACCATTTATGTGGTTCTGGCATCAATATAATGGTGGCAACTAATTGAACCTTGCATTAAAAAAGCATTCCTGGCATCACAGAGAGCAATGTAAGCAGTGACTGCTGCACTACTGTTATGACTTGCTTCCTCTTTGTCTTCTTCCTTCTGAGAATCACTTGCAATGTGCACTTTGCACCTTGTTCCTCTTGCAGATCCAGTCCTCAATGTTATCCAATGTTATGTAGAGCCCACACCACAATCAATTTGAACACACTGGCCAATGTATATTGAAGTGCACATCCAGATTTCTCCATGCTGTTGAAACACACCTATGCATGCCAATGACATTCTGAAGCCATCTGGTTTTCATTGCAGTGTTAAGGCTTCATTATTCGGATTTCACGTGGGTGTCAATCAGCCAAGTTTGAAGGGAGTACCCCTTATCTCCTAAGAGCCATCCTTTAAGTCTCCTTCCAGATTCAAAGATATCAGGAGGGACTGGACTGGTGCAGAATGAAAGTGTCATGGTAGCTCCCTCTCAGCCTTGCACACAACTGTATAAATATCTTTGCAGTTGCATGGCAGCTGCATGGAGTGGAAGCCTTTGCAATTGACAAATACTCCTGTTAAGTTAGGGTTGCCCAGTTTGTCATGTGCACGCAGTCGGTGATGCCCTGCTCCTGTGGGAATTGGCATTATCATGGTTGTCATTATTAACATAATTGCTGGCCTTAGCAAACAATCCTCTGTCTTATGCATTTGTGTGCTGCTGACTGGGAAATCCTGGTTCAGCAGAGTCCTGGGTACCCCAGAGGCAAAATGTTGAGGGTGGTGCTCACTTTGACACCTGACAGGTCCATCAGAGAGCAGCTCTTCTAGGAGGCTGCAGATGTCACAGAATCACAGAATCACACAATGCAGAAGAGGCCCTTCGGCCCATTGAATCTGCACCGACACGTGAGAAACACCTGACCTACCTACCTAATCCCATTTACCAGTACTTGGCCCATAGCCTTGAATGTTGTGACATGCCAAGTGCTCATCTACTTTTTAAAGGATGTGAGGCAACCCGCCTCCACCACCCTCCCAGGCAGTGCATTCCAGACTGTCACCACCTTCTGGGTAAAAAAGTTTTTCCTCACATCCCACCTAAACCTCTTGCCCCTCACCTTGAACTTATGTCCCCTTGTGACTGACCCTTCAACTAAAGGGAACAGCTGTTCCCTATCCACCCTGTCCATGCCCCTCATAATCTTGTACACCTCGATCAAGTCTCTCCTCAGTCTTGTCTGCTCCAACAAAAACAACCCAAGTCTATCCAACCTCTCTTCATAACTTAAATGTTTCACCCCAGGCAACATCATGGTGAATCTCCTCTGCACCCCCTCCAGTGCAATCACAACCTTCCTATAATGTGGTGACCAGAACTGCACGCAGTACTCCAGCTGTGGCCTCACCAAGATTCTATACAACTCCAACATGGCCTCCCTAATTTTTTGTAATCTCTGCCTCGATTGATAAAGGCAAGTGTCCCATATGCCTTTTTCACCACCCCACTAACATGCCCCTCCACCTTCAGAGATCTATGGACACACACGCCAAGGTCCCTTTGTTCCCCAGAACTTCCTAGTGTCATGCCATTCATTGAATACTTCCTTGTCAAATTACTCCTTCCACAGTGTATCACCTCACACTTTTCAAGGTTAAATTCCGTCTGTCGCTTATCTGCCCATTTGACCATCCCGTCTATATCTTCCTGTAGCCCATAACATTCAACCTGTTAATCACCCGGCCAATCTTTGTGTCATCCGCAAACTTACTAATCCTACCCACCACATAGTTATCTATGTCGTTTATATAAATGATGAATAATAGGGGACCGAGCACAGATCCCTGTGGTATGCCATTGGACACTGGCTTCCAGTCACTAAAGCATCCTCCTGTCATCACCCTCCGTCTCCTACAACTAAGCCAATTTTGAATCCACCTTATCAAATTACCCTGTATCCCATGTGCATTTGCCTTCTTTATCAGTCTCCCATGTGGGAACTTGTCAAAGGCTTTGCTGAAATCCATATAAACTATATCAAGTTCACAGCCCTCATCCACACATCTGGTCACCTCCTCAAAAAATTCAATCAAATTTGTTATGCATGATCTCCTTCTGACAAAGCTATGCTGACTATCCCTGATCAAACCTTGCCTCTCCAAGTGGAGATAGATTCTCTCCTTCAGAATTTTCTCCAATAGTTTCCCTACCACTGATGTGAGACTCACTGGCCTGTAAGTCCCTGGCTTCTCTCTACAACCCTTCTTAAATAGCGGAACCAGATTAGCTGTTTTCCAGTCCTCTGGCACCTCCCCGTGGCCAGAGAGGAATTAAAAATTTGGATCAGAGCCCCTGCGTCTCCTCCCTTGCCTCCCTTATCAGTCTGGGACACAAATCATCCAGACCTGGAGATTTATCCACTTTTAAGCCTGCCAACATATCCAATACCTTGTCACTCCCTTTATCATTTTGATTAAGAACCTCGCAGTCTCTCTCCCCGAGTTCGATACCTTCATCCTCATTCTCTTGGGTGAAGACAGATGTGAAGTATTCCACTAGCTGACATGATATCCTGAGCCTCTGAATGCATTGCTGTTCCTACAGGTTAAAGAAGTTTAGCCTTCCTCACACCTTCCTTCCAGCATACCTTTTTCACAGGCTCTGCCTCCTATGGACTGCATGTTTCTGCTGCTCCCCTCTTTGCTGTCCAGCTGCAGAATGAGAACAACTGTTGCTGGTGCTAAAGGCCATCTTGCTCCTTGTCCAAAGTCCCATCTAAGGCAGTCAAGATGCCATCTATATTACCTTTTCCCTCATATGCCTGTCTAGCTTCCCCTAAAATGCAACTATAATATCCAGTTCAACCACTGCCTGTAGAAGTGAGTTCCACATTCTCACCACATTTTGGTAAAGAAGTTCCTTCTGAATTCCCAATTGGATTTTTTAGTGATGATCTTACATTGATGGCATCCAGGTATGCTCTTCCCCACAAGAGGGAATATTCAATGCATCCGAGTATTTCAGATTTTTAAATACCCCTATTAGATCACCCCTCAGCCTTCCCTTTTCCAGGCACCCAGACTGTCAATATTTTCTTGTTATGTATACCCAAGGATTTCTGGTATTATCCTTGTAAATCTTTTCTCTCCAGTGCCCCTATATCCTTTTCATAATATGATGACAAGAACTACATGCAGTACTGTAAGGGTGGTCAAACCAAGGTCGACACAGGTTTACCTTAACTTCCCTACTTTTCAATTCTAGCCCTCCAGAAATAAAGCATTATACTTGGTTTGCTTTTCTTATGGCCTTGCTAACCTGTGGTGCAACTTTTAGTGATTGGTATATTTATATTCCGAAATCCCTTTGTTCCTCTCCCCATCTAGACTTGCAGCTTTCAAATAAAAGGTCACCTCCCTATTCTTATTTCCTCACTTTATGTTGAACTTCATTTGTCTATTATTTGTCCATTCTGCAAGTTTATTAATGCCATCCTCAGCATTGACCATTCCTCTAAATTGGTGTCATCCTCAAATTTAAAAATTATTTTGATTCCAAAGTCCAAATTGTTAACGTAAATTGTAAATAGCAGTGGTCCCAGCACTGATCCTTTGGAACACCACTTCCCACCTTCTGCCATTCTGAATAACTACCCTTTACTCCTACTCTTTGCGTTCTGTTTTGAAGACAACTAGCAATCCATTCTGTCACTTGTCCTGACTCCACATTCTGTGACCTTATCCATGAGTCTATGATGTGGCACCTTATTGAACACCTTTTGAAAATTCAGATAAATTACATTTACTGTGTTACCATTGTCTACTTTCTTTGCTACCTCAAAAAAAACAAGATTTTCCCTTTTGAAATCCATGTTGACTATTCATTATTATATTTCTCATTTCTAGATGTTGTTCCATTCTTGCCTTTAGTAGTGATTCCATTATTTTTCCTACCAATGACTGACTGGTCTATAATTCACTGAGCATATCCTGTCCCCATACTTAAATATAGCAGTTACATCAGCTATTAATCAATCTTCTTGCACCACACCTTTTTCTAATGAATTATTAAATAGGTGTCATAATGCCTCTGCCTTCTCTTCCCTAAATTCGTTTAAATAAATCTTTTTGGACCAGGGGCTATATCCTGATTTCGCTTAGTTTAGTCAATACACCTTTTTAAAAATATATATTTTAAATGCACTTATGTC
Organism: Carcharodon carcharias; assembly: GCF_017639515.1. Classification (NCBI taxonomy): domain Eukaryota; kingdom Metazoa; phylum Chordata; class Chondrichthyes; order Lamniformes; family Lamnidae; genus Carcharodon; species Carcharodon carcharias. The sequence goes on along the minus strand of NC_054472.1, from coordinate 122,915,329 downwards.
ATTGCTTATCATGCCATTCAATGTCTACCTGCTCCATCTCTACTGAAGCAAAATAATTATTTAATATTTCTGCCATCTATCATTACCTGTGGTATTATCCAATTATTCTGTCAATCCCTTAAAGATCCTATTCTCAACTCAGCCTTATTTTGTTCATTGATGAGCCTGTAAAATATTTTACTTTTTTATGTTTTATAATTTCATTTCATAGTTCCTTTTTGCCCAGTTTATTTGACTTCTCTCCTAATCTCTTCATATTCTCTTTTCAGGTTTTCCTCTCCTATGTACTTAATCTATGCCTCTTTCCTAACACTCAATTGTTCCCTTATGTCTTTATTCAAACATGGTGTCCCACTAGTGCTTACTTTGTTCTTTCCTTTAGTGGAAGACATTTTTCCTGCACGCTGTTGAACAGTTTTAAATATTTCCCATTGTTGTTTGCCAATACTGTTGTCCATTTTATTTTTCCCTTTTATTTCTTAGCCCTTCAAAATCAGCTTTTCTCTAATCTATTAACCTGGTTTTCGTCATACTTATGTCCTTCACTATCACCCTAAAGCATATTATATTATAATCACTATTATTTAGATGTTCTCCTATTTTTACTTCTCTTTTCTGTTCTGGTTTGTTCCCCATTACTAGGTCCAATAACGAATCTTCCCTTGATGGGCTTTTCACATATTGGATTAGAAAGGAGTCCTGTACACATCACAGGAACTCCATTCCCATATCTCCTTTACCTACCTCTTTTGTCTAACTAATATCAAGGGGGAGTTGAAAACCCCCATAATTATTATTCTTTTTCTCACTCAATTTCCTAATTTGTTTCCATATCTCTTCCTCAGTCTCCTTTCCCCTATTAAGTGGTCTGTAGACTATATCTATTAGTGAGATCAATCCTTTATTATCTCTATCCATTTTGTGAGGCAGTAAGACCTCACCCCGTATATTCTTATTAAAAAAAATCCTCATTGCTATTTTGTAAATTTTTAAACAGAACAAGATCCTTAAAATGGCTGAACCCAAATTAAACCATGTTGCAGTTTCAGCAAAACTCACACCTTGTTATCTTTGAGGAACTACGAAAGACGACCTGTGGACTGCACAGCCTTACTTACAAAAAGAGCTACACAAAGGCCATCTGCATTTAATAACCCAGGCTGACCAGGAGACTGATAGTCTGCTAAGACAAAAGGCCCCGCAATCTTTCTTCCAATTTGTAATAGCTGACACATTTAGCAATCTTCGGAACCCAGCCACATTCCAAACGATGGATACACATCTTTTGTTGGAGGCTGGGTGGAGAGGTGGGGTCATGTGACATAGACTCTGGCTTGTTAAGCAAGTTAATATTGCCTTGCTCAGCTGAATAGTTCAATCTGCTCTTTATCATCTGACCAGCAGCCTCTCAGGCAAGGAGCTCTGCCCAGGTGGAACACCTGACCCAACTACACTACTTCTGTTGAAAATTCTGCACCAATGCCTATAAGACTTGATTCATCTCTGCACATCTATCTCATCCAGAAGTTAGCACCACCAGAAATGTGAATTATACAGCATTGGTTTTCAGCCCGCCGACCCCCGTGAAGGAATACCTCATTGGACTTTAGATTCTGGACTCTGGGACCCATGTGAGACAAGGTTTATTTTCTCTGTGGTCTCTGTACTGTGAAATCTTCTCTCTATCCCTCTTTTTACTGTGTGAACGTGAGAGGGTGACGTTACAACCCTTCTTTCCATGTTTTGAGTATATGTAAGTAACCCTTTGAGTGCATCCTGTCTCATGTTTGCTGTGTGGATTATTAATAGAAAATTGGATCACACCAAAACTGGGTTTGGGAAATACACCATCATTTATGAAGACGGAAACAAATCAAAACACCTTCTGTTTAGACAGGTGGAGAGGAGAAATTAGTGGTTTAAATTATAAATTTTATTTTTGTCTTGCTGATGGCTGTCCCTTTTTTCTACTGCAATTGTTATCCAAGTACAGCTACTCTACCATCCCATTTTCACTATCTTTTCTAAATGTTATACTTTGCAATATTTAAGTACCAGTCCTGATTTTTTTCTGTAACCATGTTCAGTAATCCTTGCTATGTCCAGTTTCTCCCAACACGATTGCCTCAATTTCTCCTGTTTTAATATGGATATTATGTGCATTCTGTGCAAACTTTTATTTTGGTAGAACTTCCTTTCACTTTATGTTTATCCATTTTTTAAACACTGCTAGAGCCATAGAATCATTTACTGCACAGGAGGAGGCCATTTGACACATCGAGTCTATGCTGGGTCCCCAGGAAGCAATCCAGTCACTCCCCTGCTCAGACCCTATAGCCTTGAAAGTTTATTCCATTTTAAGTGCCCTCCAATTTCCTTTTGAAATCATTGCTTCCACATTCACCACCCTCACGGGCAGAATGTTCCAGGTCATTACCACTTGCTGCGTAAAAAAATTCCTCACATTCACCCTACATCCCTTGCTCAAAATCTTAAATGTGTTCCCAAGTCTTTGCACAATCAGCTAATGGGAAGGATTTTTCCTTGTCTGCTTTATCTAAGCCTGTCATAAACTTGTACACCCCTATCAAATCTCCCCTCAATCTCCTTTGCTCCAATAAAACCCCAGCCTTTCCAACCTAATCTTGTAACAGAAGCCCCCCCACACCCCAGACCCTTCTACAACTTTACTTATTCCCTTGCCATCAGTGTCCTCCCTTTCTTTCCTCTGCTTTTTTTTGTTTTTGTTTATATTGAGGCTGCTTATGTTTCTTCCAGATACTCTTTCAGCAGGACCTCCTCCCTGTTTCTACCTATGTTATTTGTTCTAAATTGGACCCCAACAACTGGATTTACTCCTTCCCTTTCCAGCTGCTGTGAGATATCTCTTACTCTGGCAAGACAACACACCATTCAGGATTTTTGCTCTTGACTGCAGACAATGCAATCTACCCACAAATTATTACTTACATTGATATTCCTACCGCTATGCGGTGCAACCGGTGTGGCTTTAGTAACAGTAGACAGATTGTTAAGATCCCTGCTCTGACTGCTGAGATACCTGTGGCTGCACCTTCTGGGTTTTACAGCCCAAGAACTAGGGGTCACAGATTAAGGTTTTGGGTAAAGTGAGGATGTGAGGAAGAACCTTTTATGCAACAAGTGATAATGAACTGGAACATTATGCAGACCAGGGTGGTGGAAATGGAAACAATCAATGATTTCAAAAGGAAATTGGAAAGGCGCTTGAGGGAAATTAGCTCGCAGGGCTAAGCGGATAGACAGCCAGCATGGACTTGACGTGCAAATGGCCTCCTTCAATGTCTTAATATCTCTATGTATGCCACTCAAACTCTATGTGAAATTCTATCACGATGATCACTTTTCCCCAGATCTCTATGAGATTACTAATTAACCTCTCAATGCACATCTTAAACAGTCTTTTGCCTGGTTGGTTCCATGACAATTATTCTAGGAAACAGTGTCAAAATATATTCTATAAACTTGTCCTCAAAACTACTTTCTGACAATTAATCTTCATATACACAGAAATCAAAGTCCCCACACTTACTTAACTGCCTTTGTCACAAACTCCTCATCTCTTGACTAATTCTCCGTGCAACACTATAGCTACTGTTAGTGTGCCTATAAGCTATTCCCACCAGTGTTTTCTGCTCCTTGTTATTGCTTATCTCCCTCCCCCCCAACTACCATTCTACCACCTGACCCTCCAAGCCCAAGCTCCTTCCTCACTACCATCCTTGCCATCTTTTATTATGAGTTGCTCACTCCTTTTCCATTTTGTCTGTTTTTTTTCCAAGTATCAACAACCCTGGAATATTTGGTTCCCAACTTTGGTCACCATTCAACCACGCCTCTATAATGGCTATTAGATCAAACACATTTATTTATATTTGTGCCATTAATTCATCTATTTAATTGTGAATGCTTTGTACATTCAGATGAAGCGTCTTTAATTTTAACTTCTACCATTTTCTCATTTGGTTGTATTCACAGATTACTATTACAATTTAACTTTTTGTCCCTTCCTGTCACACTTAGCTTCTCTTTATCCAAATCTTTACACTGTTCGATTGCCTTTACTTTTCTGTTTAGAGTTATGAATTTCCTCTCACTGAAAACCCTTATCTACTGGCCAGGTTATTTGATTCACATGGTTTCTGGTCCCAACCCTGTTTAAGTGGAACCTGTCCCAAAGGAACACTTCTGCTACTAGTTCCTCATGAATTGAAACCTGTCTCCCAAATCACTCTTGAGCCATGCATTCAAATCCCTAATCTTTCTGAACCTATGCCAATAGTGGCTCACATTATAATCCAGATTTTACCTTTGAGATACACTTATTAATTTTGACCCCAGCTCCTCAAAGTCCCTCAACAGAATCTCATTCCTTGTTCTACCCATTTCATTGGTTCCAACATGGATTACGACAACTAGATCTGTCACTCAGGCAGCACAACCTTCGGAACTTCCCAATTGCGACTGCAGACTTATTCCCTTAACTATACTCACCCCTACCACGAGTCACTTCCAACCACTGAAATGGCCCCTTGTACCACAATCAGTTTGCTCATCTACTCGGACAAGAACAGCCTTGTACCTGTTTGGAAGGAGAAAGGCTGAGGCTCCTCCAGTACTGTGCCTGGGGTTTTCCTTATGTGCCTGACTCCTGTTGCTAACCAGACCTGTACCACTTCCTTACCAAAGCATGTAACTGCCTCCTGGATCAAAGTTACCTGGATCCAGGTAACTCTCCTCCTTCCTGATGCTCTGCAATGTCTGCATCCCAGTCTCCAGTTCAATTCTGAGCTGAAGTTCCTTGAGATGCAGATACTTACTGCAGATGTGGTTGTCAACTATAATGAATAGAAGAAATGTAAATATGACAATCAACAGACTATCCCTAAACACTATAGGCCAACTCATAGGAAATGTAAAAAAAAATTATGGCTTGCCTTGCAAAACAATGGGCCAGTAGGCCTTTCTCAAGGAAATACACTTTATGCACACAATGCTGAGATGTCTGGCAAAGTCCAATATGGGTGGCCTTATTCTCTTCAAAAAGCTTAAGTGTCAGCTTCCTAAATAAGCCTTCACATTGTATCAGGCTCTATCAGGGGAGTGTAGCATATCCTGTTCTGATAAATAAAATTAAAGGTATGCTTACATACATTAATTATGACCTGTAGAATTATATACATACTACAAAATAGGTTCTTCTATCCAGTCTGTGTCAATGTTATTATCCATGTGAGTAGCAATCCTAACCCTTTTTCCTTTAACCATCTAGAATTCCTGCACCCAGAAGATTCCATAGTATGTCATACATTTGTTGCCTTGTGTGTCAATTTTGCAGTTGTAAAGTTCCTCCAGAATGTCCTGTATTTCTAATAAGAATATGCTACAGTTTGGAATTCCTTTCCCAAATTCCCCTTCTCTGTTAAGACCCTCTTGAAACCTCAACTCCATGACAAAGATTTTTGATCATTTCTCCTGATAGCTCCTTCTGAGGTACAGGATTAACTTTCCATGTCTCTTAAGAAACTTGGGAATTTTTCTACATTAAAAGGTGGTAGATAAATGCAAGCTGTTGTGAATATTTGAGAAACACAATGAATTAAATAATTATTAAGAATAATGGAAGTCAATTGAGAACTAAAATAATCAGAAGCACATGGACTGGACAGTTTGTAGACAGCAGCAAGAAAGCTCAAAAATCATCTTCATGGCTAAGTAAGCAGTAAATAGTACAGTTGTCTTCACTATTTTTCAAGCAAAGAGCTAACACAAAAAGGCAATTGGTTTCACAAAAAACAGTAGGGCCAGATTCTGAGAACATGGTGTGGATCTGGTTGCAGAGAGGATGTGCCATGTAGCTTTCAACATTTTGAAAGGGCATTCGTGCCAAAAATCTATGTGCCAAGAGAGCACTCTGGAAGGAGGCTGCACAGCAGTTGGACATGATTTCTAAGCTGGTAAATCAGAATATGGTTCAATAGATGGAAAGAACATGATTAAGACAATACTCGACAATCAATCCAGGACAACAATTAGTAGTGTTACAAAATGAAGGTGAAAAGATCGTCACAGTCAACATGTTTGAAGGAGAAATGAACCAAAGCCAAATAGTATTGTGTTGTTCCATTATATATGATTTTCAGCAACAGCAATGTAACTGTTTAACATTCAAGGATAAAATAATAATTAGGGAAACATGACACTTGTTTCAGGGAGTTGGTGTTTCATAAAATACCTGCGCCATCTGGTTAAACAGTAATTTTAAAGTGTGCTTAAGGAAAATAATATCTAATTATAGAGGCTTTATTTCTTGCTTCATGACAAACAAAGATCAGTAAACTTTTGAAAAAGCTTTTAAAAATAAAAAATACAAAGTTGAATGTATAAAATTAAGCTTCTCAATTTAAATAACTACAAATGAACATATTATCTACCAACAGTTTTTATATATTTGCAACAGTTGGATAGAAATCTCTCTGTAGAACATTCATACACTGTTCAATTTTTCTCTCAGACTATATACATTTCTGCTTAACAGTAATTCTATTTCTTCTGACTCATCTATATAATGATATATTACCCTGTGTGAAGCTTAAGAAAATTCTTTTAGTAAAACATATTTGAGTTTAGTAACCAAATTTCACAGAGGAAAATATACCCACAAAACATCTACATTTGTTCTAAGCCTTCTGTCCAATGACAAAGTACTTCCATTTATTCTAAGCCTTTCTTTTCCGTGACAAAGTATTTCCATTTGTCTCCAATCCAGATCCTGAAGGTGGTTGCTGTGATTTCCTCAAAGGTATTGAAACCCACTCTTCCGAACTGTTTTAAAGGAAGGAAAAAAAAGTTCTATTACCTACTGCCATTCCATAAAACTGAAAGTATCTAGCAACACTCATCCTAATAAAAGTAGATAAATGGATAACAATTATTTTTAAAGAATGGCTTTGACAACATACCTATATGTTTTCTTTGCACTCTCTCTTCGCATTTTTTTGTTTGGAGTCTGCCCATCAGACAAATCTAGAGCCAATGTTTTAGGACTGCAAGCAGAGGTTGTTCCTGTTGGAGTCATACCTAAGGCACGGATATAACAAGGCAATTAGCATAACTGACAATGTAAGTGGCACCTAATGAGTAATATTACCTATTGCATTGTGCAATCCAGACTAATTACAGAATTACATGTTCCTTAGTGCTGTACTAGAATACAGACAAGCTGGACATCAGGAAAATGGCCAAATTCAAAGCTCCTTCTCAGTTATATTTTAAATAAAAGTGTAATGTGCTTTCAACATTTTCTTGTTTGTTAGCAGCTAAACATAACCCAAAATATATGGAAACAGTATTTCAGGTATGCTAAAACATTTGAAAGCTAGTTATTATTGTTTGGCGAACTTAACCAGTTAGCCAAATTAGAAGATTGCCACATTGCAAAGTTTTTTTTTATTAGAGTTATTTTTGTCTATTTGAATTTGGAAGTGGATATTTTACACTGTGCACTAGAATAAATTCATGGATAATTGGCTTGTTATGGAAAGCAATGAAATTTATGTTTCAACATATCATAGCTGCACTATTTCTAGACTGTCCACAGGATAGATGACATGATTACAATGTCTATTATACTAAGACAGGCTTAGTTAAGTTAGATTTGTGCTAGTCTATTTTCTTGGGATGAAATTATATACATTTATATAAAAAAAACCTCATTCTTACAATACCAATCCAAATCACTCAACCCTCTTCTGATATTCACTAAGCTGCTTCAACGTCTGCCAGAATTCTCTTGATGGTCTCTGACTTCTACTTTATCTTGATGTTCTGCAACTCTCCAATTTTCCCTTCCCTACCAGCATCTTTCTTATTTGCATTGTACACTATACTTTATGCTGCACATGATTAAGAAACAGAATAGCCAGTGCCATCTGCTGGAGAGGGAGCAGAATACTGGTTCAACTCTCATTTGGCAAGTGAACTTGATTGATTGCGGGGTACAATGCCTAAATTTACAAGGCATGGGGAAGCTTACATGTAGAACATCGGTCTGCTTTTCATAAAACTTTACGGGGACTAAATCATTATAGTTTAAAAATAGTGATCAAGGATACCAATGTTCAAACCCCTCAGATTTTACTTCAGGATTCTTTTTTTGGTTAAAACTAAATGTTGAGAAATGGATAACCTAAAACAGTGTTGTCCAATAGGATTTCGATGCTTACCAAACTTGTGACAATCAGGTAACCATATTCACCATGTGATATACCTTATTCTTTGCATATATTTTATACCTTGTACCAATCTCCCAGATATGAAGTGAAATTGAGAGACAGGAGTAAAGGTGAGCAATAGTACGTGATAGCAGCTCTGTCAAAAAATATTGTTAGCAGCAGCAACTAATCACTACAGAACATCCAGTTGAGGTGTGGTAACTAAAATATTTCAATACACTTTCAATTTCTTCAATTGGGGGAGCTTTACCATGCACCTTAATGGAGCTAGGCTATAGTTTTTTTTTTAACATTAAGAATTATTTTTTCCTGCAAGATTTTCCATTTACTGCCAACATGGCCAATGATTTTGTCAGTCTGGAACTCGTCCTCAGTTGAATGGGCTGCTTGACTTCTAATATTCATCTGATTAAAATCTCTCACTTGATGAAGAGCATTAACTTGCTACATGTCTGTGGTCAATACACCACATGGTGAGCGTAATGGACAACACTGACCTAGAATATCTTTGCTCATACATCAACACAAATTTTTAAAATAGAAGTTTAAAGAATCCTATTCAACTAGACAGCAATTCAAACCCAGGGCAAACCTTGGATCCTGCAAGATGGGCCTACAGCAATAATACATTAATTCTACAGTGCAGGAACAGGCCATTTGGCCCAAAACATCTGTGGTGTCCCCCTTCATCAAATCCTATCAGCATAACCTTCTATTCCTTTCCCCCCGCATGTGCTTATCTAACCTCCCCTTAAATGCATTTATGATATTCATTTCAAACAATCTATGTGGTAGTGAATTCCATATTTTTTTTACCTCTCTTTGGGTGAAGAAATTTCTTCTGAATTCCCTACTGGATTTATTAGTTACTATCTTACATTTATGGCCTCTAGTTTTGGACTTGCTCACATATTATATGTAAATGCATGGTTCTAGAGCGTCTCAAATAAAAGCAGCTATTACATTAAATGCTAATTTGTACATTTATTGAACACAAACATGAGATGAGTTCGGTAGTAGAATCTGCTTCCCAGTATTTGGATAATTGAACAATAAATTAGTTTCATAGAACCCCATTCCTGTCATAACCTGACAAACATAGTGAAGTTTACAATGCCTATTAAAAAAAAATGCACAGAAGCATAAGATAAAGTCGAAAAGGAAGCCCTATGAAGGCGAGGTTAATAAACAAGAAGAGTGATGTATACAAGTACAATCTCAAAATTGTGATCCACAACATGGATTGCTATATTTGAGCCAGCTTACATACTGTAAACATTTTCCCTTAATGAAATGATTACATCACCATCATTTTACTGAGCTCCTTCAATGCTTAGTAATAATCTGGTCAGATGAGCAAGCAAATACTGGTTAGTCATCTACAGTTTGACAAAACCAGAGATATAAGAAAGTTTTTTAAAAAAAGTATGATTAATAACTATTGGTTCACCTTTTCCACCACTATTAGGACATTAGCCATGATTCAAGTTGCTAGTACTCTTGCCTCTTTAGTTCTACTCCAGACACAAACTCAAAATCTAGGCTGACATTCCAGTGCTGTACTTAGGGTGTCCCACACTGTCAATAGTGCCATTTTTTGGGTGCGTTGTTAATCCAGTGCCCAGCCTTCCCTCTTGTGTGAATGTAAAAATAATGGCATTATTTTGAGTTACAGTAAAGGAGCTCTCTACGGTGTCCTGGCCAATACTGATCCCTTAATCATCACTAAAGCAGTTTTATCATGTCATCACTTTCCTCTTTGTGGTGCCTTGCTATATGTAATTGACTGCTGCGTGTCCTACATTACAATGTTCCTACATTTCAAAAGCACTTCATTGGCTGTGAAGTACTTTAAGATGTCCCAAGTTACGAAAGGCACCATACAGCTTTTTTCTTTTATAATTTACAGACTATGTATGCTGAAAGTCATCTAATTGTGGTAGAATAATAGACAACTGGACAGTATTTTTATAAGCATTTTGATTTTCTATTTACATAAATTATCTATTAAAGGAAACATAAATTTGTCATTTATAATACAAAATACCGTAAAGTGGATAGCAGTACTTTGAGTAACACATCTACAATAAACCACTTTCATTAAAATGAATGATAGCAACATGGCAAGAAGAACAAAAACGGAATAAGCTTTTCATGTCTGCTATTTACCATTTTCAGAAATAGTCCAAGGTGGTTGAAAAGGAGCTAAAATTGATCAGAATAATGTTTGGAAAGGGTAGCATTCAATGGGGAGAAACTCAATGTAAATTAGATGTTGATAGCAAATTAAGCTCAGTGCTTAAAATACTCCTTAAATCACTGGGGGTTGAAATATCTGTCTCCACTAATTTTAGCAAAAAATGCAGATGCAAAAGTATACTGATACTAATCTCTAATCTAATCCGCAATCACCTCTAGATATTATTGGAAATAAATAAAGTAATTAAGTTTCGTTCAGGGTCAAATAATACTTTTATTCCAGTCTACTTTCGCACTTCAATTAATGGTGGCATGATACTTGGTCTCCTTATTAATGATGCAATTTAGGATTATGTCCAGATTGAGCATTAAATTCCAAAAGCAAAATGCAGCAATATACTTGGGGATAACCTTCGGGTTATTGGTTATTCAAAGCATATGATAGAATATAGAACACATTTGCTTGTAAGAGGTCCAGGGAACAATCAAATCAAGATGAAATTTCAACAAAATCTTAACCCTCAAGTAACGTAATAATTGTCACCAGTCTTGCTGGTGTGGGGCATCTTGTGGTGCCTGCCATAATACTTTTCCTGCATCCTTCACCTCGAATATAATTTGTGCTGTAATGTGCTGAAAGTGCATGGCATTAACGGTGTGATGAGGGCAACAGGAAATTTGGCACTTTGATGAACGATGGGAACAACAGTGAATGTCCTTAACCAATGAGATTTAAGGATTGAGAAAGGACTAGGAATGTTGAAGCAGAAGGCTGAATGAGAGTGGATGAATTAAGAGTCAAATTAGCTACAGAAATTTGTAAGGAGTGAAAGAAATATTGAATTGAGAGGAGAGATAAAGATAAAAATTAAAAATTTGAAATGTAGCAAATATCTTATTAAATGCACTAATCAGACTCAATTTAAATTGTTCCCCTTCTGGGCTGCAGAGATTGATTGGCATTGCATTAACAGAGTTCATGCTGTTGAAAGGGTTAATTATGAGCCCCAACTTTCTACAGTGTTTTTAATGGACAATTAATGCACAAATCCAGCAAGTTCTGAAATAAAAAATTGGAAGGCTAATGGTATGATGTAGTTTGTACAAGGCAAGCTATGGAATGGTGTAAATTGGCCAGCGAGCTCCAGAGATTTGCTACTCATGGTGCATCATCTTCCTCTGAACGTGGCTGATGTGTGCATTAATAATGGTGTGCATCAAGAGTTCACTGTTATTTTTCCATGAAGATTTGTGTTATTGTGTGATTAGGGTACTGATAACTTGCCTAGCTGCTTCTCTATTTGCTTGAGTTGGTTCTCTTGTTCATTGAGCTCCTTGTGCTTTAGGGTCATTTCTGGTGAACCAAGATACTTCAGTTGCAGATCCAGTTCCTGTTTGACATTGTTAAGCTTGATCAGAGCAGAGCGATATTGCTGAATAAGATCTACAAGAGAAACAAAACTGCTGAAAACAAGATAACATGCTGAAAATATGTAGTGTACAAGAAACATGAGAAAAGAACTAGTATATTTCTGTTAGATCCATCAGCAAGTCAATCTGCTAACTGCAGTGAAAGGGTGCTGAACTTCAAGTTTGGAGCTTTAGAATACTTTTCAGCAAAGTGTATTTGTGCCTTGCATTCAATTTTCCACACGAGTTTCTGAACACAGTTGGACCATCGGGCCCCACCAAGACATTTCCTTACAATAATTAACAAACTAGAAGATCAATTAATACACACCAGTCTCTCTCACCTTTTAGTAGGCAGAGTGGCACTGGCAAATCTCTGGGAACATGGCAGTTGCCTATTCTCTGCTGAGGAAATAATTATTGATTATTATGCATCCAAAATCAAGGAGTAAATCTCCTTTAGGAAACTCAAGCAGGGCAAAATCACCTATTATTTAAGGGAAGATTTATTTTTAAATTTGCAGTTTATAAAATAATTATTGCGCTGCCCTGACTTGGTCACAGAATTTTAACAGCACAGGAGGCAGCCATTTGGCCCATCATGTCTGCACCAGCTCTCCAAATGAGCATTATGACCTAATGCCGTTGCCCTGCCTTTTCCCCGTATCCCTGCAACTTGTTTCTATTCAAATAATCATCTAATGCCCTCTCGAATGCCTTGATTGAACCTGCCTCCACTGCACTTCCAGGCAGTGCGTTCCAGACCCGAACCACTAGTTGTGTGAAAGCTTTTTCTCACGTCACATTTGCTTCTTTTGCAAATCACTTTAAATCTGTGCCCTCTCGTTCTTGATCCTTTTATGAGTGGGAACAGCTTCTCCCTATCTACTCTGTCCAGCCCCCTCATGATTTTGAACATCTCTATCAAATCTCTCCAAGGAGAACAGTCCCAACCTCTCCAATCTATCTTCGTAACTGAAGTTTCTCATCCCTGGAACCACTCTTGTAAACCTCTTCTGCACTCTCTCCAATGTGTTCACATCCTTCCTATAGTGTGGCGTCCCGAACTGTATACAGTACTCCAGCTGAGGTCTAACGAGGTCTTATATAAATTCAGCATAACCTCTTTGCTCATACTCTATGCTCCTTTCAATAAAGCCCAGATTACTATATGTTTTAACTGCTCTCTCCATCAGCTCTGCCACCTTCAATGATCAATGCACATATACACCCAGGTCTTTCTGCTCCTGTACTCTCTTCAAAATGTCACCCCTTATTTTATATTGTCTGCCCATGTTCTTCCTACAAAAAATGCATCACCTCACGCTTCTCCACATTGAACTTCATCTTCCAACCATCTGCCCACTCCACCAACTTGTCCATGTCCTTTTGAAGTTCTACACTGTCCTCTTTTTACAACACTCTCAAGCTTTGTACCATCCGCAAACTTTGAAATTGTCAGCTGCACACTAAGATCTAGATCATTAATATATATCATGAAAAGCAACCGTCCCAATACTGGGGAACTCCACTACAAACCTTCCACCAGCCTGAAAAATATCCATTGACCATTATTCTCTGCTTCCTATTTTTCAGCCAGTTTTGTATCCATGTTGTGACTGTCCCTTTTATTCCATAAGCAATAACTTTTCTCACAAGTCTGTTGTGTGGCACTGTATCAAATGCCCTTTGAAAGTCCCATATACACCACATCAACAGCATTACCCTCATCTACCTTTTCTGCTACCTCTTCAAAAAAACTCCAGCAAGTTAGTTAAACACTGTTTCCCCATTAGAAATCCATGCTGCCTCTTCTTTATCAACCCATATTTTTCCATGTGACTACTAATTCTATTCCAAATAATTGTTTCTAGAATCCTGCTCACCACTGAAGTTAAATTGACTGGTCTGTAATTGCTGGGCTTATCCTTACAGCCGTTTTTTGAACAAGGGCGTAATGTTTGCAATTCTCCAGTCCTCTGGCACCACCCCCAAGCCTAGGGAAGGCTGAAAGATTATGGCCAGTGTCCCTGCAATTTCTACTCTCACTTCCTTCAATACCCTTGGAGGCAACTTGTCAACTTTAAGTAGCGACAGTCTATTCAACACTACCTCCTTATCAATTTTGAACCCTTCTTGTGATAGAATTTCCTTGTCTGTCACCATGGCCTCGGTAGCAACTACCTCCTTGGTAAAGACAGATGCAAAGTATTCATTTAATACCTCAGCCATGGCCCCATCATCCATGTGTAAATTCCCTTTTAGGTCCTTAATTGGCCCTCCTCTTCCTTTTACCATTCTTTTACTATTTATATTTTTATAGAAGACTTTGCAATTCCCTTTTGTGTTGGTTGCCAGTCTTATCTCATAATCCCCCTTTGCTTCTCTAATATGCTTTTTCACCTCCCCTCAACCTTCTGTATTCCTCTTGGCTCTCATTGTATTTTCTACTTGACACCTGTTGTAAGCGCACTTCTTTTTTTTAATCTTAATTTCTATCTCCTTTCTCATCTAGGGAGCTCTGGATTTGTTTGCCCTACTTTTCCATTTCGATGGGATATACCTTAACTGTGCCTGAACAAATTCTTTTTTTGAAAGTAGCCCATTGTTCAGCTACAGTTTTTTCTGCCAATCTTTCATTCCAGTCTACCTGGCCCAGCTCTGTTCTTGCCCCATCGAAGTCGGCTCTCGTCGAATTAATTATTCTTACTCTGGATTGTCTATTGTCCTCTTCTATCATCATCCTAACCATACAATACAATGATCACTGTCTCCTAAGTGCTCCCCCACTGACACTTGTTTCAGTAAACCAAGACTTTTGTGCTCCACGATTGCTGAAGTGCCACACAAGAACAAAAAGAAACAAAAATTAACCAGGCACTGTTTAAAACAAAGCGTTTTTCTTGGATGAGAAAAAGATGCTTTTGTCTGAAACAGATTGAAAGGTTGTATTTTAGGTTTATAAAAATGTTCATGATACTCTCCTAATAGTTTAGTGGGCTTATGCACTGAAGAGGTAAACCAGAGAGGTCAGGAAAGTGATAGGTCTGATCTACAGACTGTTGCTAGCATGTACCATCCAAAGAGCTGATAAGGGATCTTGTTTTAAGTGTCCTTAAGAGGTGTGTGGGGAAAAATTAGCCAAGGTCACCAATGAGCCCTGCTGGGTGTGCTCTAATTATATACATTTCTTTTCTTCTCTATTAGCGACTGGGTAGCCTGCTGGCAAGGTTTACTCATGTAAAACGGTCACTTGAGTTAGGTCACCCAGTGTGTAGAGAGTTTATACAGTCAATAGGTAAACCATACAGGCCAGAAAGGTGATAAGTTTGATCATCAGATTGTTCTGCTAGCAGTATCCATAGTGGTGATAAGAACACGAAAAAAAAATCTCAATCAGAGAAAAGGCAGATTTGAATAAATTTCCTTCCTGAATATTTGTATTAAATTTCAAGTGACACACACACAATGTTGAATGACTTTGGAAAATCCATACATATACTATCATAGAAGCAATATAGCCATTAGCAATTAGCCATTTCTTTGAAAACCTCTACATTTGTCAACCGTGACTTGCCTTTAACATATACTTTATCATCTCCAAATGCTCACTGAATTAATCTTGATTATATGGATTCTAAGAGTTAGCTCAAAACTGATGGACTAATGGATTGTCCAGGTACGATATACCTACAAAAATCAGCAGCAAAATAACTTGGCCAATTACCACCCTTTTGACATACTGCTATTCAGTAAAGTGAGCTGGTCTACCCCAACGAGAAGTCAGCATGCCACTGTCAAAAGCGCCTATGCTCCAACACTTGAGGCAACAGATGAGGCCAAGGAAGGATTCTATATCTGAAACCTACCTTCAGCAATCCCTAACCTGGGTTCCCGTTGGTGGCAAATTAATGCTCCTTGGGAAGGTTGCAAATCTCTGGAACGATCTGACAGGGAAGGAAGCAGTCGGGAATGCAAACTCCAACGGAGTCCTCCTCCTGATGAAATATCTAGAACATGACCTTATCATAACCAATACCCTGTCCCACCAGCGAGACAAGCCCAGGACCTCTTGACAACACACATGGTCCAAACACTGGCACCTATTCGACTACGTAGTTGTTCGACCAAGGGTTTGCTGAGATGAACACATCTCTGTGCCATGACAGGTACTGATGACTGCTGGACCAATCACCATGTCATCCAATCTACCATCTCCACCTGCCAGGCCCCAAACAGCAGAGGCAACAGAAGCAATGCTGGAAGAAAACCAACATCAAAGGCTCAAAGAACCCTTCTCAGTCAGCCCCTCTCTGCCAAATTCTCACTCTCCAGCAGGAGTTAGAATGTGGCCATAGTGCCTAATTGACTCTAAAGTACAGCATCATAAGCACCTGCAGAGGTCCTTGGTTTCTCCACCAGGAAACATTGTGGCTTTTTTTTTACAAAAAATGACCAAGAGATGCAAGACCTAATCGAGCATTACAGACTGGAAACTTCAGCAGGCTTCTAGAGAAAAGCAGCAATCCTACAGGTAGCAGTACAGCATAAAACACGCAACATGAAGAACAAATGGTGGGTAGAAAGAGCACAGGAGATCCAACAACTCTCAGACACCAACAATGTGCATGATTTCTTCAGCACTGTCAAGATAATCTATGGCCCAAGCGCTCGAGGGCCCGCTCCACAGAGCCAAGAATGGAAGGCAGCTCATCAAAAACAGGGAGGCGGTCAGTGTTCGTCAGAGAAAACATTTTGAAAAACTCAAGAGTCTGCTTCGACTTGAACATCCTCAATTCCATTCCCCAGTGCCCTGTCCAGTTCAGTCTTGACGCTAGCCCAGTCCAGAGTCAAGTTGAAAAATTAGACAGCTGAAAAACAACAAAGGTCTCTGGAGCAGATGGAATCCCTGTCAAAATTCCGAAACAGGGCAGAGATACATTCCTGACACAGCTGCACCACCTCATATCTAGGAAGAGGAGTGTATGCCGGGAGAATCTCAGGGAAGCTGTGATTGTGACAAGTTGGATTGCGGTAACTATGGAGCAGTCTTCCTGCTGTCTGCCAAAGGGAAGATCATTGCAAGCATCCTCCTCAATCACCTGGTTGAAGGGCTCCTTCCAGAGTTGCGGTGCTGTTTTCGCCCAAGAAACACCACAGACATGATCTGCATTGCGCAGCAAATTCAAGAAAAATTTAAGGCTCAGCACCAACTGCTATACATGGCCTTTTTCAACCTTACGAAAGCTTATGACACTGTCAACTGTGAAGGTGTATAGAGTATCCTCCACAAATGTCACTGCACTCAGAAATTTGTCACTATCCTTCGCCTACTCCACAATGACATGCAAGCTGTGATCCTCACCAACGGAACCATCACAAGCCCTATCTTAGTGAAATCTGGGGTCAAATAGGGCTGTGTTATTGCACCAACCCTCTTCTCCATTTTCCTTGCTACAATACTGCACCTCACCTCAAGCACATTACTCACAGGTGCGGAGGTAATCTATAGAACAGATGGGCAACTGTTCAACCTATGCCGTCTTCAATTCAAAGCCAAAATCATCCATACCTCAGTATGCAGTTGACACTTGCATGCGCACTCACTCAAACTGAGATCCAGGTCACTGTTGACTCCTCCGAAGCTTATGTAAAAATGGGCCCTTCACACCCAGAAGACATTCAACATTACCTCCAAAGTGTCAGCTCAGCCTTTGGCCAACCGCGGGAGCGAGTAATGGGGATCAGGATCTCAATCCCAAGATTGAAGTCATAATTTACCGGGCAGCTGCGATCTCTGCACTCTTGACTTGGATAATCCACAGCAGGTACCTCAAAGCACTGTATAAGTACCACCAGTGCTGTTTTTTCAAGATCCTTCATATTCGTTGGCAAGAAAGATGGTTCAGCTGCAACATCCCCTCCCAAGCCAAAAGGCACTAATCTCTCAAAACCAGATTCGCTGGGTGGCACATGCCATTCGTACGCCTGACACTAGACACCCGAAGTAACAATTCTACTCTGAACTCAATTATGACAGGATACTTCGAGGACAGTGGAAATGATATAGGGATGTCCTCAAGGCATCACTGAGGAGATCAAACATTCCCACTGACTCATGGGAATCCCTGGCTTGTCCCTTCGGGAAGGCACTGAACACAGAGAGACTGCCTCTGTGTGTTTCCGATGAAAAGCCAAGGTGTCCGAGAGAGCGCACAAACTTCCAAACATCTCATCTGCCTGACTGTTCAAGCACCACCTGCTCCACATGTGAAAGAGACCGCAGATCGCTGCAGTGTACTTATCAGCCATCTCAGAATCCACTGAACCGGAGTGGAAGCAAGTCATCCTTGATTCTGAAGACTGTCCAAGAAAGAAGTTTCAGCAAAGCCATCAATAATAATAAATAGACACCTACTCATCAATTACAACTTGGCTGCTGATCTGGTCACAGTCTTGACATCAAGGCAACTTTTGATCAAATACAGCACTGTACTTGAAGAAGCCCTGAAGTGACTGGAAGTGTAAAGGAAAAACTACCCAAATGATGGAGTGATGCCTGGAATAAAGGGACTGGGAAGAATGAAGCCACTGTTTTCGTGCCCCGCTCCAAGCTCCATTCCCGAGCTACTGACTCCATTCCTCTCCTTGAAAACAGTCTGATACTGAAGACCTCTTTATAATCTTGGTGCCATATTTAACCCCAAGTCGAGCTTCCGATCACATACTTGTATCATCACTCCGGCCATCCATTTCCACCTCTGTAACATCGTTAAACTTTCTTTTTATGTCAGCTCATCTGCTGCTGAAACTCTCATTCATGTCTTTTAACCTCTAGACTTGACTATTTCATGCACTCCTTCCTGCTGATCTCCCACATTCTATTTTCCCTAAACTTGAGGTGAGCCAAAACTCTGTGCTGTGTCTTAATTTGCATCAATCCCTGTTCACCTATCACTTAAATTGGTTCCCAATCAAGCAAAAAACCTTATTTTATTATTAACCTTGTTTTCAAATCCATTCATGGCGTATACATGTATCGCACACGGATGGTTACTGAATCCAAATCCTGGAGTTCCCTGCATAATAGTTTGAGAGCACCATCAGCACAAGACTGCAACAGATCATGGGGGAGGCCCATCACAACCTCCACAAGACAAACAGTGATGGCCATTAGATGAAGCTTTGCTGGTGCTGTGCGCTCTCCAAACTCTGTTTCTCTCTGCCAGACCTGAGTATTTCCAACATGTTGTTTTATTTCAGATTTCCAACATTTGCTATATTTTGTTATTAATTTTAAAGGTTAACAATTTTTCTGCACATTATTACTCAAATTTAAATCTTGATTTACTTGTGCCGCATTAAATGTTCTTCTCAATGTTAAACATACCAATTTGAGAATTCAGTGTATGGTAAGCTTTTGGTAAAGGAGCTCCAAACACCAGTCCTCGAAGTTTGTCCATTTGTGGTGCCTTGTTTTGCAGGCCTCCAAACTTTCCATTGCTTCGGATTCTGTCCCCATCTCTAGTCAGCAAAGTAGGGCAATGGGTGATTTTCACAACCTAAAAATGGTTATATTAGCGTGAAATTAGGTCAAATTCCTGAGTCACAGCTCATTTTAAAAAAGCAGGACAGCGCTGCCAGAAAAATTAATTCTGTATTATTCATACATCTTAATTTAAGCAAAACAATTAACATTGTATAGCTTTCCAAATATTGTGAAATATTACAGTGTACATAGCTATGTTTCACATGCCATGCAAAGGTAAGGTCTTAACTACTAGTCATACAGAATCATTGAAAAACGAGAACATACCTCTTTTCTATACTGATTGGCAGCATTTAAGTCATCCAGAATAATTGTATCTCCAAGAAGCATTCCAAACACTGAAAAACAAAATCTCACTCTAAGAGAATGCTCTTGCCCACAATTACTTAAAACTGAAAAAGCACATTCCATTGGTTTACACACTACGAAATCCAATTCAACAAATTTACAAGTTTAACTGTAATGTTGAGCTTTTCCATGGCATGATCAGTAATTATTCTGCAATATCTTCTAACAACTTTTGAGAACATGAGTCTGATAAAAATCTCAATACAGCCCAACCAATATCCTGCATAGTAAGGAAATTATTAGTAGTTTCTTGTTGTGATGGAAATACCATCAGAAAAACACTAGCATCTTGAATGAAGGCCAAAATAGTCTACTCAATTTTTCAGACCAAATACCAACTTTGGTAAAATGTATTTTATTATAACCAGATTGAATTAGCTTGCTATGAAACAGGTCACAAATTTCTGCTAGCAAAAAACCCCATATCAAGCTCAAAATTTCAGATGCATCAACGTGCATGGTGATAAAAGACCATGTGCTTCCTCACAGGGGTCTACTGAATGGCACATTTAGATGCCTGTAATAGGTCATCTATCCTCTGACCCATGGATGTACAGTATTTGAAAGGAGGTTGGCAGAACATATTTCAATGCAAGTGACACATTTTTCAGTAACAAAAATCTACAAAATGCTGGAATGGATCACTCTCAGTTTATAAATTGAACAAATATAGTCACCTCACACCGATAGCTTTACACACATCCAGAACCCACAATTTACCTGTGCGACATTGTTCCACATTTTCAGAAAAAATTAGTAGTTCCCGGGCAAATATAGGATTTCCCTCAGGTTTGAAATGACATTTTCCATTTCGCATGTGAGGTAAAGGCCTATAAATTAAAACAGGCAGTCAGCCTGAATAATCTAACTATATTTATAAAGCATTCAACAATGGTAATTTTCAAAAAATAATTTAAAATAACTGCAATACATGTAGTGTTTTCTTTGTACTTCTCATGACAGGACCTAATGCTGGCTTAAATTGGTTTTGAGAGTTATAAAAGGACTGGTATTTAAACAAGTTTTAATTTCTTTAGTATCCCCGTGACATTAGAAAATTTATGCCAGTCTTACAAATAGAATTACATAGAAAACATACAGTGCAAAACTGGCCATTTAGCCCAACCTGTCAATGTTGACATTTATATTCCACTTTTCGCCTCCTTCAGGCTTTCCTTTCTTAACCATCAGCATAACCTTTATTCCCTTCTCCCCCATATGCTTTTAGCTTCCCCTTAAATAGATCTATATTTATCTCAAACATTCTTTGTGGTCATGAGTTCCACATTCACACCACTCTCTGGATAAAGAAGTTTCTCATGGATTTCCTATTTGGTTTCTTTTACATTGATGGTTCTAGTTTTGTTTTTCCCAAGTGGAAAAAAACTCTCCGTGCTTATTCTCTCAAGAGCTTTCATAATTTTAAAGGCTCCCCATTAGATGAGTCTAGACCCTTCTCTTTTCAAGAGAAAAGAGATCTAGTGTGTTCATTTTCCTGATAGATGTAACCTCACATTTCTAGTATCAACCTTGTACATCTCTCTGGAATCCTTGATGTCCTTTTTACAATACGGCAAGCACTACTGTGCATAGTACTGGAGTATGGTCTAACCAAGGTTCAGCAAAAGTCTAGCATAACTTCGGTACTTTTCAATTCTATCCCTCTAGAGGTGAACCTGAGTGATTGTGTAGTTATTTTATCACTTTATTAACCTTTCACTACTTTTAGTGATTTGTGTATTTGTACTCCCAATATCCATTTGCTCCTTTACCCCATGAGTTTTTAATTCAAGTAATATTTAACCTAATTTTTCTCATCAAAATATACTTTATACTTATCTGTGTTGAAATTCATTTGTCAATTATGCCCTGTCTGCACGTTTATTAATGTCGTCTTGTAGTTTGTTATAGTCTTCCTCAGTATAGACTAACCACCCCAAACTGGGGCTGATAAGTGGCAAGAATATTGCCAGGCAATGACCATCTCCAAAAAGAGAAAATCTAACCATCTCCTCTTGACATTCAATGGCATTACATTTTTGAATTCCCAGCATGACATCCTGGGTTCACCACTGGCCAGAAACTGAACTGGACCAGTCATATAAATCTCTGGCTACAAGAGCAGGACAATGGCTGGGAATTCTGTGATGAGTAATTTACTTCCTGATTTCCCACAGGCCTGTCCCACCATCTACAAGGCACAAGTTAGGAGTCTGATGGAATACTATCCACTTTCCAGGATGAGTGAAGCTCCACCAACACTCAAGAGGCTCAACACCATCCAAGTCAAGACAGCCCTCTTTACCAACACCTCATCCATCACCTTAAATATTCACTCCTTCCACCAATGGCCCACTGTGGCAGTAATATGCATCACCTACAAGAAGCACTGCAGCAACTTGCCAAGGCTTCTTCAACAGTTTGTTCCAAACCCTAAACCTCTACCACCTGGAAGATCAAGGACAGCAGACACATGGGAACACCACCCTTGCAAGGTCCCCTCCAAGGCATACAATCCTGATTTGGAACTTATATGTCTGTCCCTTCACTGTCACTGGGCCAAAATCGTGGAACTCCCTTCTTAATAGCACTGCACCATGCTGACTGCAGTAGTTCACCATCACCTTCTCAAGGGCAATTTAGGGATGGGCAATAAATGCTGGCCTTGCCAGCAACTCTTGCTTCCCAAGAATGAATAAAACAAACAATTGGTCTCATCCACAAATTTAAAAATTTTGCTTTGGATTCCAAAGTCTAATTTGTTAATATAAATTGTTAACTGTGGTTTGATCACCAATGCTTATGGGACCCCACTTTCTAGCTTCCGCCACTCTGAATGGCTACCCTTTACCACATAATGGAAGAAGTCATACTGTGTTTCTTCAAAAGCGGTTTCACTCCCCCTCAAGCTCTGCAGACAAATAACTGAGGTTTTAAACTTCTGTAAATGCAAAGTACGGATTTGGAAATCTGAATTAAAACAGAAAATGTTGGAAATATACAGCAGGTAAGGCAGCCATCTGTGGAGAAAAACAAAATTAATGTTTCAGGTCAATGACCTTTCACCAGATTGATCGATTTAGTTTGTTACAACATTCAGGCTGCAGCTATGTTTCAAGCTCATATCTGTGATTGGAGGTAGAGAGTGGACAAATCATTGCTTAATTTCAGGAGAAGACATCCCATAACAAGGTCGTGGACTGACGGGGGGCTCTCACACCTCCTAATCCTCACGCGTTACGAGCATGAGGCCCCGGAGCTCGAGAGGCGCCATACACCTTGGTCAAGCAGCCGTAGGAGGTTGGGGTGCCAGACGAAGGTAAGATTGCAGCGCACTGAGGTGAGAATGTCGGCTATTGCAGTCATTCTAGTGTAGTCTCTATAGTGATGTGAGCCTCGAACCTGTAATCCCCACTGATAATGGAAAGATGAGGGCACCATATGCATATCTCTGTCTCACCAGGGCGCCTGGCATGCACAATGACAGTGTCATGAGCTAACCTAATGACATGTCCTTCTTGTCCCTTTTAGGTTCATCAGCAGCTGGTTGCTATGAGGAGACTGAAGGCCCCACCCCCGACCCCAGAGGACCTCCACGCTGAACATGCACATGTGCCGCAACCTCTCTGTCAAGCAGGCACCAGCAGAGATATCAGCACCACAGTGGGCATAAGATCACCATCCAGTATCTCGGTGCACATTGGTGAGGCCACTTCACACTCGCCTGAGGTGCAGGCAGAGGCAGAGTGCGCCCAGGGTGCTGGCAGTCGGCAGACTGCTGGGGACTAGGACGATGCTCAGTCGATGGCTGATGATGATGAGCCTCTGGAGTCGTCCATTAGGCAGCAGATGCTGTAAGTCCAGCGGGCTGTGCAGGAAGCTCTGGCGGAGATACCTAGGGAATGTGTGCCATGGTGTCTGCTGTGGAGGAGTCCCTGTGGAGCATGACCACAATTCCTCCTCCTTGGAGAGAGAGTGGTGACTCTCATGGAGAGGCTGCTCCAGGGACTTAATCAGGGGGCCCTCGGGATGCATTCTGACCTGCAAGCCCATACGCCAAGCAATGACCTCAGCTGGCCAGTGTCAGTGTGGGAGGTGGATTGGGCACCCAGAATCCCAGCTAGGTGCCCAGCCATCAACAGTGAGCAGGGAGGTCCAATGCGGCCTCATGTTGGTGCATGGGCTACCTGTCGTCTCTGCAGGCTCCTCTCAGTGCGCTCCAGATGACAGCCATGGCACTGGCTGCTCCCTCCCAGGCCAGAGGATGACCACCAAAGTCATCAAGGCCAACAAGACAGCAGAGTCAGCAGGCTGTCTCCAATGCCGGTGCCAGTGAGGGGGGAGCACCTAGATGTAGCACTCGCAAACGTAAATGTAAGCCACCTTAAGCATAAGATGGTGATATTTTGTTTCCCCATTTTGATGTGTAATTTTTCATGGTGTGATTAAAAACACCGGTTAATGTTCATTTCAGCTCTGTTTCACATTCACAATTAAATGAGATGTTATTTTGTGCTATTGGCCTCTGTATGCTTCATTTGTTTTGTAGGTGCAGGGAAGGTCATTATGTAATGATGGACGTAAGTCTCCTGAAACCTTATTAAAGGCAGTGTATGGTGCTGGCCAAGGAAATGGGCATGTCAGGGATTGAGTAAGGAGCCTACCGCCCTGGCACGTGGTGGTGGTCCTTATTTGGTAGGCTAGATGAAGGATCAAAGCTTCCCGGGTGTCCCTGCCTCCCCGCAGGTTACCCAGGTCTGCGTGTATTCCCTCAGCATTCTCCTCATCGTGCTCATCCTTGGACTCACTACTGGACTCATCATCCGTTGCCTGTGCAGCTGTGTCAAGATTTTCTTCCTCCACTGGATCTCCCCTTGCCAGTGCCAGATTGTGCAGAGTGCAGCATGCAACCGCTATCAGTGACACATGCTCTGGGAGGGATTGCAGTGCGCACCCTGAACAGTCCAGGCATCGGAAGCACATCTTGAGAAAACATGGTTCTCTGTACCACAGCCCTTGTGGAGTTATGGATCCTGTTGTACTGTTGTTTGGCCTCTATTCTTGGGTGGCGGAGAGGGGTCATGAGCCACCTTTTGAGGAGTTAGCCCTTGTCACCCAGCAGCCATCCATCCAGTTGGGCTGGAGCACTAAAGAACCTTGGCACCTGGAAGTGCCTCTGGATGTAAGCATCATGGGAGCTACCAGGGTACCTTGCACAAACTTGTGATCACACTCTATCTGCATGTTCATGGAGTGGAATCTTTTCCTGTTGACAAAGACAGCCGGCTCACCCGCTGGCGCCTTAATGTCCACATGTGTGCAGTCGATTGCACCCTGGACATTGGGGAACCCATCAATCACTGCAAAGTCTCTGGCTTGCTCTGTCTAGCTGGCCTCACCCGCACGGTAACATATGAAAGTCAATGTATGCCTGAACAGAGGTTCTGTCACCAGCTTCACGCAACTGTGGACAGCTGATTCGGAGACTCCTCAAAGATCCCCCACTGAGCCTGGAAAGAGCTGGAGACATAGAAGTTAAGGGCCATTGTGACCTTTAGAGCCACTGGCGTGGGGTGTCCACCCACATAGCCGGAGCTGATCTCAGACCCGATCCTCTGACAGATGGAGATCACGGTTTCCCTTGAGATGGAGTCTCCCTCAGCATTGCACCTCAGGCATATTGAGGTGGTTGCATCGCTGCCTGTAAACCCTGGCAGCAGGATAGTGACGTCGTCTGCAGTCATTTCTGCCTAGACTTTCTGTTGGCCCTGCCCCCCTTGTGCCTGTGCGTCTCCTCCCACAGGTCACTCCCCTGGAAGCAGTACTGGGACATCTGGCCTCCTCTTCCTTCTACCCCTCTCTTCCTCCTCAGAGGAGGTGCCTCCAGCGGAGACCACAATCCCCATTACCAGGGTAACGGAGGGTTGTCTGAAACCTGGAGGGTCCACGGGGTCTGAATCCTCCGGGGGCCTGAAGACAACAATGAGTCCTGAAATGAAGCCCAGAAATGCTCAGAATGTAGCTCTGAATCGAGATGAAGCTGTTCAGTTCACAGAAGCAACCAGCAGCAAGTTTGATCCAAAACTCCTCACTACTGGCATTAACAGTGCCACTGACCCTTCTTATCCCGCCCGTGGATGAGCTTTTGTAATTGTGGCCTGTTTTGCCTGGGCGACAGCCGGAAAATTGCACGGGCTATGTAAAGTTGGAGACAATTGGAGTTTCAAGGGCCTTAGACTGGTCTCTTAATTAATGGCAGGCGTGCCTCCATCTCCATCGCTCGCCTGCCTAGCGAAATATTGCGCGAGTGTGCATTGACGTTGGCACGCTCAGCTGTCATCATTGTGTGTTATTTCATGCTTGAGCGGGTCAGGCGCATGTGTGATCACCAAGCGAAAAATTCTGCCCCAAGTGTCAGTACCTTGATTTTAAGTAGCAGCATTAAAACCAAAATCTAAAGTTTGAATCCAACCTGGAAACTGAAGCTGTATCAACCGGAGCGTTTATTCTGAAGCCCAGTTAATCACCAAGTTGGCTTTGAATTACACTCGGGTCCTGTTTTTAGTTTGGGTGCATTTTACAGCACTTTCTAGTGAATGTCCTTTCATTAAATTAGTGAAGTTTAATTGGGGCAAAATTTAAATTATTAATTTCATACCTGTTACTGTCTGGAAGATTTTTTCTATATATGGAATCGAGCGGTAGTACTTGTTGGCGCCCCTGACTTTCATCGAAGATACGTCGAGCAGCATCAGTGGTTAAAGTAACCACACAGTCCATATCGCTAGCCATATGCCAAGAGATAACCTTGGCCACCTCATCATCCTCTATCACTGCCAAGTGTGCAATCTGTAATGAAGTCAAACAACTTTTTTAGTGTTTTGGGTTGAAGAATTTTCTGCATCATAATAAACTGACAGAGAACGAATAATTGGGGGAAAAAAACACAGTATTATAAAGATAAAATCATCTTGCAAAATAAGTGCTCTGTTGAGAAAGTGAGAATATCAAAGTAGAAGCAAGAGTCAGAACAGCACAAGTCCCAAAATTATTCTCTTTGGTCTCTTGATTGAGACAGAATGCTGATTTCATTCTGTCATTCTAGGCTGGGATCAATCCCAATGCTAAATGTTAAGTAGCTCAATGCCTTTCAAATTAAATAACCAATTGGCAGAAATAAAATCCGGTCTACCTTTAAGTATCAATAGAACAGTCTTAATTTGATTATCAAAAAGGGTAACAGGGAGGGAGGCCAAAATGTGAAAGAATAGGAACAGGAGGAGAGGGAAAAGAGGAGCTGTATGAATTAGTACTGATGGCATTTCCACAAGGACACAGGTAATGGAATCAATTAGACGAACTAAAACTAAGAAACTGAATGCTTTAGGTCAGGTGCTGTGGGCAATGTCTTAATACTGCAGAGAGAAATCAGTACACAAAAATTATACCTGGTAAATAACAGTTTATAATGAGGTCCTCATTTACATTAATCATACCTTTCCTAAAATGTCAGCGCTGCTCCTAGCATAATTAGACAGAGAACATGTTCTTCTGGGTTGTTTGAATATCCTGTCTCTGTCAATCTTCATCTGCTTAAGGACAGTATCAATACCTTGGATCTAGATTGTTGAACAAAAAAATTGGTAAAATTCAAAGCATTAACTGTGGTTGGAGGGGAGGATGTTATGAAGACATTTAAAAAGTTAAATGCAGCCCCATAAATATATATACATACTGCATTAAAGAGCATCACCCAGTTTAAAATGTGATCTTAAAACAAATGGCAGCAATTCAAGTGTATGTAATAAACCAGCTGCAGGAAATGAGCCCTAAAACTCCTTGTATCACTTGCCTTTCTAAAAGGTATAAAAAATGTACACATATAGTAATTTTTGGATATATTGTAAGGACCGTTAAAATTAGTTTTTAATTGTCAATTTAAAATATAAAGCAGGGCCAGAAAGTTGGGGCTAGAAATAAACTAGCATATTTGAAAAAATAAGTTACTTATTTGAAACACTTAAAACACACAAAAAAGTAAATTTACAAAAGATATAGTGAAGCAAAATGGTAACTGTTGGCATAGGTCATGAACATCACTTTTATGGGGCTCATAATCAGACTCTTCTATCTGCAAGATGATTCCCCTCACCTCTCAAATTAGAAATAAAATTGAAGACCCTGTGTTTGTGGTTATGACTCCTATGATTACGCAGGTGGGATAATCAAAATTGTAGGAAAATGTGACAGAGGAATAGTTGCAAACTTGCTTTTAGTGATGAATACTTTGATGTGTGGTCCGCGTCAGCCTTTCATTGATACTCCTCTAAAGTTTGGGTATATCAATGTGGTAACTTAGTGCAACTGCTGTTTTTTGGTCAATATTGAACTAGATATAAAGGAAGACATTGCTTCAGCATTAATAATATGGTCTTCAGAGCAATAGCTTAATGATATTTGAGATTTCTATAAAATAAATTTAGGTTACACAACCATTGTTTCTTTTCCTGTTAAAAGTCAGGTCCAGAGATGCATGCACTTTGCCAACGTGCGTGGTGAGCTAACTGATGGGATATATACACATCTCTAGACCTTTTCCCTAAGAAATCAATGGGAAAATTTGGGGTTTACACTCCTCATACTTGTGTGGAAAATTGCTTTTTTAAAATTAATTCACCTACCTGAAAAAAAAATTGGAAATATAATCGATGGAAATGAGCTCAAACTGATTTTAGCAGTTCCAAAACTCATTACAGTAGTTTGGTTTCTGTACAGTTCAAAAGGGGGAAAAAATAAACTTTGGCTAGATAAAAGGTTTTCAATTTTGCTTGTAGCCATTCAGAATTCCAATGGCACCCCATATTTAAATCACTCTGGGTGTTAGACCTTCCTTTAGTGTTTATCAAATGAGAATTATCAAATCACTTCAGCTTCAGTACTGGACACATGCATATAAAAAATTAATACGTAAGTCAACTTACAGTGGAGATTTCTGCAGTATTTATTTTCTGCTTTCGAAGTTCATTTCTAAGGTGAGTTTCCTTTGCTGTAGCTTCTTGTGCTTGACCTAAATGAGATTTCAATTTCAGTACTTAACCGGAAAAACATTTAGTTACTACCTCTCCAAATCACAGTTAAAAAGATTGTTTGCATTGTTGAACCGCTTAGGGCAATGTTATGAATAAAAGCCTGTCTGTTTTCTGATATACTCAAATTACAAGATTATCCATTGATGAAAGCTGTTTAATATTCAAAGGTTAGACTGAATTTCAGCTGTGCTTGTTCATGCATCATATTATGCTAAGATAGGGTGGTTATATTTATGGTGCCCAAAACGGAATGAGGGATAGACAGGACTGAGGGCACAAAGCATCATATACCAATCCCCAGTGAACTCCAGTTATCAACAGCAATCAACGTTGACATTCTCCCTCAAATAAAATCCACAGACAGTGATGTTATTGAATGTGTATCTGGTTTGAAGCCTGATAAGCAATCATGTTATGGCATGATACACCAGCTTACTTGTAGTAGGCAGGCCTAGTAACACCAGAGTACAACCAATTACAGCCGAGTAGTCGAAGCCACCCAGCCCTCAAGATCACACTACTGGAAACAGGTTTGAGAAAAAGTGGCAAAACGCAAATCAATTGTAACCGGAATTATAAATTTGTAAACTTCCAAATATCATTTTGTGGATTTACACTCTAGCAATGGTTCTTACGACTAAGGTACCCTTAAGATTTCACAAGCAAACTTAGCAAAATTTCAAATGTTAACATATATTATCTAACATATGAAAGATTGTGTTTTTCACACATAATCCAGACTTCAAAAACATAATTTGTATTGTACTTTGTTTTGAGGAGTGGAAGTATAGGTTTATAGTAAGGTGCGAGCGTGTATTAGTATGCATGGTAACAAAACATTATGTGATGTCTTATATCTAGGTGAATCTAAATTAAAGCAAAAATTAAAATAGAAATCTGAAACAAAACAAAAAATAATAAAAAACACAAATCAGTTAGCATCTGTGGAGAGAATAGACAATATTTCAGGTCCAGATCCATTATTAGCACCTGGAAATAAGATGTAAATCAGCATGCTAATACAATTAGATGGATTGAAGATGTATAAGAATTGTGCATTGAATAATTTAACAGATCATCTCAGTCAAGTAATGGACAGATAGAGTATTAAGATATTCAGTCAAGCAATGGACAGACAGATCATTAAGATAATCAGTCAAGTAATGGACAGATACA
The DNA here is from genome assembly GCF_017639515.1 of Carcharodon carcharias. Classification (NCBI taxonomy): domain Eukaryota; kingdom Metazoa; phylum Chordata; class Chondrichthyes; order Lamniformes; family Lamnidae; genus Carcharodon; species Carcharodon carcharias. The sequence goes on along the minus strand of NC_054472.1, from coordinate 122,885,285 downwards.
GCATTAGGATATTCAAGAAACATAAGATGTTTTTGGAGAATGTGGGATCGGTAAATTAAAATATTTTAGAACGAGGACATAGCTAAAGTTTGAAGTTAAGACAGTGTTTATATATCAGGGGGTTTGCATGGTGTCTAAGAGAATATCAGATATTGTTCTTGAAGCTCACAGTGAGTCTAGTACAAGCTTTATGAACAATATTTCAGCCTTAACGTTCAATTACAGCACGAGCACAAAGCAAGCTAAATTGGATTGGCTGTCCTTTTGTATCTACCTTTCACACTCACCACTGGGTCTGAAGGTTGAGGGCTCAAGTACCATTCTGAGACTTGAGCAAAAAAAGAAATCAAGTCTGACACTCCAAGGCAGCACTGAGAGACTACTGCATTGTTGGAAGTGCCATCTTTCAGAGAAGTTGCACTGAGGCCCCACCCGCCCTCTCAAGCGGATGTGAAAAATTTCATTTGAAGAGGAGCAGGAGAATTAACCCTGGTATTGTGGCCAATATTTATTCCTCAGCCTTAGAAACAATGGAGCAGTATCATCACTAAAACAGATCATCTGGTCATAATCGCATTGCTGTTTGTGGGAGCTTGCTCTGCACAAATTGGCTTCTGTGCTTCATTACAACAGTGACAACACCTCAAAAGTACTTCATTGGCTGTAAAGTGCTTTAGGATGTAATGAGGTTGTGAAAGGCACTATACAAATGCTACGTCACTGTCTTTTCCCTTCAAAGTCAATGGAGGTTTTACACCTCTGAGGAAACTAAAGTCCTGGCTTTAATCTTCCTCAGACAGCCAGGAATTCTCTGGGCTGAACGGTGACTTCAGTAATTTCAGCTATATCCTAATTTTCAAATCAGTTTTAATTTTGTACCCAGCCCCAAGTTTTTTATCCCCCATTTTTGATAATATCAATGTGCCTGTCTGACTGCCTGCTTGCTCTCCCAAAAGATGCTGATTGATCCATGATGGTTCCAGCAATTTTCTGCGTTTGAATCTAATTTAAACATGGTTTCAGACAGCTTTACATCTGGGCAGATTGTTGTACAGTTGCTGACTGTGTGCAAAGATAATAGCCCAGAATTTGCTGTTGCAATAATGGTGAAACTGTGAAGTGTTTGCTGTTATGACTTTAAAACTGACAGCAACTTCTTGGGCCTTCACTCGCGCAGTTAAACATGGAAATCCAGAAGCTGTCAGTAGTACCCTGCTTTCTCCCCCATAACCCTCACCAGGGTGCGGCAATCTTTAGAAATCACTGAACTGATGACAACTGCCATTTTCATGTTGTAACATTGGTGTTAGAAACATTACAAAAGTTATGCCTCGTTAATGAGGTGTGCCTGAGTTCTTTAAAACAGCATATTAAGTTATAACTGCTACTGAATAACCTCTGACCCATAAAACTAATTTTATTCATTTGTCAAATTTTCTCATGATTAAAATTCCATAGTTGAATAAAAAATTATTTTTGACAAAAGTTTGATATTTCAGCTTCTAATGTATATGTTCCAATCTTTATTTTGCAGAGAGAAAAATCCGATCATTTGATTTTCCTTCAAGGCCAGTGAGTTTTCTTCAAGGCTAGTGGCAAATGCTGTTGCTTTGCCGCTGATTGCAAAATCCAGGCCATTTTTTGGTCAATTAGGACCAGTTTTCTTTGCATCAAAGCCTCTTTTGTTGATACCTCATGCAGAAAACTGGAGTCTACATCTTAATGCTTACAGTGTAATAGCATATGTTTGCAGAAGAAATTGTTTGATCCAAGGGACCTGCTTTGGCAGCAAAGAAAAGAAACCCAATATAATTTAAATGTAACCCTGTGGTTTTCAGTTTCTTATTCAACTTGCAATACACAGAAGGCTAAAACTTGTCAGCTTCTTCTCCAGAGCAAGAGGATGCCAGCTTCAGAATATTATCAAGATCCAAAAACAAGAGACTACTCCAGAATTAACTACATTATTCAAACAAAGTTATACATGAGAGAGAAAGGAACTCCAATGATTTAGCTCACTGCTAAGCTAATAGTATCTCAATTTCAAACTTGTTTCTAATCATCTGAAATTGTACTTAAGAATTTCAGCAAATGTAAGAATTATCTGCCTGAGAAGCATTATACTATCCTGTTGTGGACACATTTTATTTTTGTTTAAATACTGTGTTCAATACCTAATGCCGTCTAGCAGCTTCTATGTATCATTCAGTTTATCAAAATAATTAAGTATTGGAATAGCTTATATGGTTTTTATTGGTCATCTGTATGGCCGATCAAGGCGCTTGGGTATGGAAAATTTTTCCGCTGTTTCTAAGTACCATCAGCAACAAGTCATTCCAAGCCAGATACAAGAACCAGATGTAAAGTAGCCTCTATCCTAATAAAGTACATGATTTAATTCTAACTTCAAAAGTGTACTACAGAAATGGCATTTTCACTTCCTGCATTCATCATCGTTTAGTGACTGCTAATTCAGGAAGGATTTTCCTTCAGATTCATGCACTAAAATAGGGTGGAACACCTAAGTTTATTTTTATTTTCTATACAAGGAGGGAATTTTCAAATTACATTTCAAATAAACAAATGGTATAATTTTGCCAAAAAAAAAAATCAGAATATACAGATTGGGATAGTTTATGCATGGAACAGTAACTAATAGTTGGCTCTAATTTTGCAGTGGTAATGATGGCAAAACTGTCACTGTTTATTACTCCTCTGAAACTGACAGCAAGTTGCTTTCAGCATTTCAATAGCAAACCCTATGGAAAGCCCAGATTTACCCTGCAGGTTGAATCAATTAGAAATCAATGAATTGACGAGAACTTCCATTTTTATGCTATTAATCTCACTGTAAAAATCTCTTAAATTTACACCTTGTTGATTGAACTGTGATTGTTTTGTTTAATTGCATACAAAGTTCATAATTATTGTGGAATAACCTCTCTGACCCCTCTGGAATGTCAAATTTCTCCATTAAGATAATGAAATTTCACATATTTTCAAAATAATTTATTTTAAAGCCTATGATATGCAACTTCTACCGGAATCCCAACTTTATGTTCCAATCTTTATTTTTTTGTACGATATTAAAAAGTGAAGGATAATCCTGGTTTGCTATCTGAGGATATTTCAAATTGATTGGTTGCTTACACTGCTTGATGTCACCACTTGCCGGAAGTCTGGAGATCCCCTTGACTTGGCACCAGATTCAAACTAACACTGGGAAAAGAGAAATCCACACCACAGAGACTGCGACATCTTTGTGGGCAGCTTTCTTTGAGGTTGGAGGCAGTACCATTGCTTCACCACTGACCATGAACTCTGGGTCAATCTTCCTAATGAAGGGTTATACTTGAAATGTTAACCTAGCTGTACAGTTAAGGAGTTGAAGCTCAATAAAAATTCTGCCATAGGAAATAGTGACCTTTGGACAACAGGTTTGATATTTTATCTCTATTTTGGAGTACCTTCAAGATATGGCAGTCCCTGTTGGGAAAGGTGCCAAGTTGGCTTTAACAGAAGAGCAACAAAGCACCATGTCATATTTATGGTACTGCAATCAGTTCTCATTTAAAACTGGATAATAAAGGATGTTGTAAGTATTTTTCTCATTTTTAATCATTAGATCTCTCACCATTAGGAAGTGATTTCACTGACCTCTAGTTACTAGTGTATTTCTACATGGAATGATCAAGACCTGCAGTATTCATTTTCCAATTAAACATAGAACGCAGTCCTTCATCTGTGCAAATTTATGTACAACATGAATATAAATGTATTCATAATGTGGCTTACACTTCATTTCACTGATTAGTTGGTTGGTGGTGTCAAACAAACTCCTGTATGCAACAATGGATTGGGAAAGTTGGTCCTTCTCTTTCGTCAAGGTTGTCATCTGCTGCTGTTTCTTAAAATCTGTGGAGAAAAAGACTGCCATTCATTTTTATATTGCAAACTGAATCTTATGACAAGGGAGAGTGCATGTATTTTAACCAAAATGATCACATTTCTCAATTTTGTATCAACCTTTTAAAATTGCTAATACACAATTAGAATGTGTGCATTGTAAGAACACAAGGCAGGATGTCCAGCGCAAATTAAATTTTGGCTAAACTGGACTTTTCACCATTTAAAGCTCAGCAAGATTTGCAATCACTGATCTCAAGTAACTACTAAGTGTCTTTCTTAAATAATGTTACCATTCAGACTTAGATTATGTGTATTTTTCCTTCAGAAGTTGTGCTTAACTATAAATAAAAATAAGCCCCTCTAAACTTGCCCTTCCCCGATGTATTACATCCTTAGAAGCTTAAGTTGATAGCTCTTCCTTGCCCACTAAAGAATATCGTGTCTATCAATGTATAGCTTGACGAGAAAATTTTTAGCATATTTCAGTTTTCAAAATAATAAACAAGATTACTGCTGGCAAAACTAACTTTATTTAGAAAAAAAACTTGAGGTTTTAAATTAGCAGTCTTCTTTATGTGCACCCTACTGAGATCAGCACAAATAAGATAAATCGAACCTTCATACAAACATACGAATTAGAAGAAGTAGGCCACTCGGCCCCTCGAGCCAGCTCTGCCATTCAATAAGATCATGGTTGATCTGAATGTAACCTCAACCCCATTCCTGCCTACCCCGATAACCTTTCACCCCCCCTTGTTAATCAAGAATCTATCTAGTTCTGCCTTAAAAATATTCAAAGACTCTGCTTTTGCTGCCTTTTGAGGAAGAGAGTCCCAAAGATTCAACCCTCAGAGGAAAAAATTCTCATCTGTGTCTTAAATGAGTGACCTCTTATTTTTAAACAGTGACCCCCTAGTTCTAGATTCTTCCACAAAAGGAAACATCCTCTCCACATCCACCCTGTCAAGACTCCTCAGGATCTTAAAGGTTGCAATTAAGTCGCCTCTTATTCTTCTAAATTGCAGTGGATACAAACCTAAACTGTCCAGCCTTTCCTCATAAGACAACCCGCCCATTCCTGACATTAGTTTAGTAACCTGAAACCTTCCTGTCACCTATGGTTCAAAATCACACTATGTGATAAAAATTTGTTCATTTGTGAATACTTACTTTCACATTACTTATTTTTCTGGTCTTGATACGACAGAAGACCTGAGTCAACCTCTCACACATTTAATCAGGTAAACAGTGAGCTAGCTCCAAGACCTTCACATTAATTAAATAAGCCACAAAATTCCAAGTTATTCTAGGTAGTTAAACAGACAAAACATAGGCTGCTGTCATGCTTACCGTTATAAAACATAAAAGATAAAATGTATGGAGGTAAAAGATTCCTCTTGCCAGGTTTCGAAATGACTGGCTCAAAAACCAGCATATATTCTGTACTATCTCTGCCAGGACTGTTTTCTGCCAGCACCAAGTTCTATTAAAGAGGAGCAAAAGTAAACAAACAAAAAGAATCATGTTTCAAGGATTAGCAAGGAATTTATGTTCAGTGAAATTATAGGAGTAGGTACAATAAAAAATTATTTTACACTGATGCAGCAAATAGCTCTTGACCAAATTAACTTTGATTGCAAAGGGGTCAAAGAAAGACATGATATCTGAAGATTCAGCACTACAAGTTCATGTCAAAAATGAATATGCTAATTCAATTTCTTACGCTAATAATTCCAATGAATACAGGTTGAACCATTTGGACTGCACAGACTAACCTGTTCATGCTTGTTTTACAAGCCAGACTTTAAAGTTACAGTAAGCCATTCCTAACAAGAGCTTCTTTGGATACTTTATTATCTATACCCAGCTTTATGATAAATTCTATTTACTTGTACAGACTGAAGCTAGAAAATTAGGACAATAAATGCAATATATACCAACTGAACGAACAATACACTAATTATAGATCCTGAAGTCTGGTCTTGACCACTGACTGCAAAATAATGCAACAGGCATTTATAGTAATGATTGAACAGGTTTTGTAAAAAAAAAATTACCACAAATTGCATATTTAGCTCCAACTGCATTAACTTTTGAAATAGTTTCCCCCCCCAAGAAACTTGAACAATTCCTTCAATCTACCAATTTGAAATGTGTATGCTAAACATTAAATAATGTTCAATTTTCACACGCAACCTAAATTTTCGGATATACACAAAAGATGAACCTGCAAAAAGGAACATTTAAAACAGTGAGCTTTTCCCTCATGGCATTAAAGAATTTGCTTCTAAATTCTTATAGCAACTTATCAAGCCCTCAAGAGATTATGGGCAGAATCTTTGGGTCAGTGAGCGGGGTCGGGCATGCGTCCCGACGTCACCGCGCGTCATTCAGATATTCAGTTCGGCGGGGGCACACCAGAGTTGGCTGCGCGCCCACCGAGCTATCAAAGACCTATTAAGGCCATTTAAATATCAATTAAAATACTTAACTGAGCTGCTGTCCAAACTTAAAGTTGGCAGCCTTAGCATTTATCATGAAACCTCATCCACATTTTTTTTGTCCTTATTAAAACCTTAAAAAATCTAACTGATCTTCCTGAGGCAGCTCTTTGCCTCAGGGAGATTTCTGCGCTCTTTCTGTGCACGCACGAAAGAACGCAGACCCCGACTCAGCCTCCTTCCCCTGCCCGCGCTTGGCGCTTTCAGATGCGCGTCACGCTTGGCAGGCCAATAAAGGCACATAAAATGCCGGCGTGCAGCCAATCTCGGGCGGCAATCAGCTGCGCGCCCGCCCGCTCCCACCCAAGTCCGTCCCGATGGGGAAAAAATTCTCTATCTTAAAAATAGCAAATGAGATGGCTGCCTGATCAAAATGTTTTAGGTAGAATTAGTTGAGTTGAAGTGCTGGGTTTTTCTCTCCAACATGCTAAGTGGTATTGATCTTTATGGATAAAAGGAATGCAATTAAAAGCTAATTAGAGATTTAAAGTGTAGTTCAATTGCACTTGTCAAGTGGAATAAATATTTTACTGGTATTCATCTACTATTCTGTTGTAGTTTTTATTTTTAATAGAATTTAAATAGTATATATTGTAGAGGAGCTAGTCCATTAAATATTAATTCAATTTTATATGCTTCATTACCAAGAGTATTATCAATAAACAAAATTCTCCTAAAGGATCTTTTAGGACCAAATAGAATTTTGTTCAGCAGCACACAGTTCCAATGGGCGTCATTATATTTAAAAAGGAAAAAAAACATGGAAATCCCATTTCTGCATTTTAAATTAGTTGAAGACTTGGTTCAAGCTGATGTTACAAAGATGTGTTACATAGAATATTAATTTGTAATGTCACCTACTTGATATATATACATATTGAAAAGAACATTTTTTGCTAAACAAATGACCCACTGGCCTACAGCAGTGACTAAGTTGCCACCAGCCACTTTATGGCGACAGATCCACAGAACTCAGAGACAAATGGTTAAGATAAGCCCTAGGTTGAAACCAGAGAGAGGCCACGTGACCCAACTCTTGGGTGTAAAACATGCTGGATGTGAACTAGCAGACAGAAGCTGTCCCAGGGACAGTAGGTGCAACGGTCTTACCCTGCTTACCCTCTCTCTGAAATTTCTCTCAACAAAGCTGAGTTCTGTTTGTTGAAAACCCACCAAAAGACCTAACTGCTGCAAAACCAAGAGTTTTTAAAGGAGGATTCCAACTCAACACCACTGTCTTTGAGAAAAAGGGATCAACCAGCCATGACTGCAGTGTGACTGCTTCAGTGAGAAACCAATGAAAATTAAATCGTCCACTTCACAAAAAAATGTTTGCAGAGGCTTGAGAGCAGTTATCCTATCGCTCTCTTTGTCAAATACAGAAAAACAAAAGATTTGTTGTTTGATAAGTATTTAAAGTTACATAAATCTTGTACTTATTTCAATTAAACAACTCACTGGAGGAGGTGGCTCCACAAATATCCCCATGCTCAAAGGTGGAGGAGCCCAGCACTTCAGTGCAAAAGATAAGGCTGAAGCATTTGCAACAATCTTCAGCCAGAAGTGCTGAGTGGAAGATCCATCTCAGCCTCCCCCGGAATCCCGCTGTCACAGATAGCAGTCTTCTGCCAATTTGATTCACTCCATGTGATATCAAGAAACAGGTGAACGCACTGGGAACAGCAAAGGTTATGGGCCCTGGCAATATTCCAGCAATGGTGCTATAGAATTGTGCTCCAGAACTTGCCGCGCGCCTGTCCATGCTGTTCCAGTATAGCTACGACACTGGCATCTGCACGGCAATGTGGAAAATTGTCCAGCACAAAAATCCAACCCAGCCAATTACTGCCCCATCAGTCTACTCTCAATCATCAGTACACTGATTGAAGGGGTCATCAACAGTGCTATCAAGCGTCACTTGCTTAGTAATAACTTGTTCACTGACACGGCTTGGCCTAAATAGCCAAGTGGTTATGGTACTGGGCTTGTAACCCCAAGATCAGAGTTCAAATCTCACAATGGCAAACTATGAAACAATGTAACTTCATCTGAATAGGAACAGATGGAAACGTGTTTGTACTCGAAAGAGTTACGGCCTGTCAGACTCCCAGAATAAGTTGCTCACTGACACTCAGTAGAGGTTCCGCTAGGATCACTCAGTTCCTGACCTCATTACAGACTTGGTTTAAACATGGACAGAAGAGCTGAACTCCAGAGGTAAGGTTAGAGTGACTGCCCTTGACATCAAGGCAGCATTTGACAGAGTGTGGCATCAAGGAGCAAAGTGGGAGTCAATGGGAATCAAGGGGAAAGCTCGCCGCTGGTTGGAGTCATACCTAACACAAAGGAAGGTGGTTGTGGCTGTGGGAGGTCAATCATCTCAGTTCCAAGACATCACTACAGGAGTTCCTCAGGGTAGTGTCCTAGGCCCAACATCTTCAGCTGCTTCATTAATGACCTTCCTTCCATCATAAGGTCAGAAGTGAGGATGTTAGCTGATGATTGTATGCTGTTCAGCACCATTTGCAACGACTCAGATTCTGAAGCAGTCCATGTCCAAACGCAGCAAGACCTGGATAATATCCAAGCTTGGGCTGACAAGTGGCAAGTAACGTTGTCTGGCACGAATAACCATCGCCAACAAGAGAGAATCTAATCATTATCCCTAGGCATTCGATGACAGTAACATCACTGAATCCCTACTAGCAACATCCCGGATTACCATTGACCAGAAACTGACTGGACTAGCCATTCAAATACTGTGGTTACAAGAGCAGGTCAGAGGCTAGGAATTCTGCAGCAAGTAACTCACCTCCTGACTCCCCAAAGCCTATCCACAAGGCACAAATCAGGAATACTCTCCACTTGCCTGATGAGTGCAGATCCAACACTCAAGAAGCTTGACACCATCCAGGACAAATCAGTCCGCTTGATTGGCGCCCCTTCCACAAACATTTCCTCCTTCCACCACCGGTGAACAGTGGCAACCGCGTATACCATCTACAAGATGCACTGCAGAAACTCACCAAGGCTCCTTAGGCAGCACCTACCAAACCCACGACCCCTACCATCCAGAAGGACAAGGGCAGCAGATAAATGGGAACACCACCACTTGGAAGTTCCCCTTCAAACCACTCTTCATCCTGCCTTGGAAATATATCACCGTTCCTTCACTGTCACTGGGTCAAAATCCTGGAATTCTCTCCCTAACAGTACCTACACCACATAGACTGCAGTGTTCAAGAAAGCAGCTCACCATCACCTTCTCAAGGGCAATTAGGGATGGGCAATAAATGCTGGCCTAGCTAGCAACGCCCATATACCATAAATGAATAAAAAAATTACTGCTTCTGATGTTATATGTACTCTCACCTTTCAAACTACACATCAATGGTTGAATAAAGCATGAATGTTTAACGCTAAGCTAATCAAGAATCTATCAAGGATTATGAGCTTTTTCAAGTCTGAATTATTCAGCTTGCAAATCTGATTGCAAACCATAAATTAGGAACTGGACAGACATATACAAAGCACCAGAATTTTCTGTAATAGAACATCAAACAGTGCCTTTATTTAGACTTGTGCTTAAAGACTCAGATTTCCTTGGCCTTGCTCCCTCTTCACTGTCCTGCATCCTCCTCTGCTCCAAATATTTAGCCAACTTTCCCTGAAAAATAGGAATGGTTTCTTCCTCAAACACCAATGGCGAAATTTTCCAGGCTCCAACAAATCCAAGTGGAGAAACTTGCCCTGACCTTGAATCTGGTAATTTTAGATTATGATCTTGTGTCATTTACCACCAATTCTACATCATCTTAAAATTCTCTATTAAATTTGCTTGTAGGTTTCTCTGCTCCACTGAGAACAGTCCCACGTGTCAAATGTCAATTATAGTTTCCCATCATCTTGGGCAATCTACATTCATAGAATTATACAGCATAGGAAGAGGCCATTTGACTCTTGTGTCTGTGTCAACTTGTTGATAGAGCTATCCAGTTAAACAGAGTCCCCATTTTCCCCATAAGCATTTTTCCATCAAGTATTCACACAATTCTCGAGTGCTGCTATTGCATCTGCTTCCACCCTTTCAGGCAGTAGATTCCAGATCATAACTCACCGCGTAATGAAATGTTTCATGCTTCCACCCATTCTTTCGCTAGTAACCTAAAGCTGTGTCCTCTAGTTATTGATCCTTCAGCCAAGATAAAATTTCTCTTTTACACTATCAAAATCATTCATGATTATGAACAGCTCTATAAATCTTCTCTCAACTTTCTATGCTCCAATAAGAGTAATCCCAGTTCTCCAGTCTGCACATCACTGAAGTCTCTGAGCTCTGGTGTCTTTCTAGTAAACCTCTACTGTTCTCTCTAATTGACATCTGAGTGTGGTGCCCAGAATTGAACACACTATTCCAACTGAAGCCTAGCCAGTGTTTTATGAAGAGTTACTTTTTTTATACTCTAGCCTCTAATAATAAAGCCAAGTATTCCAAATGTTTTTCTTGGGGAGAATTTTCTGAGCTGAGCACTCCATGCGCAGGTTGGGGGAGGAGGCTGAGTTGGGGCCTGCACTTTTTCACTGCGTCAGGGAGATAAGTTTGATCTCTGAAAATTTTAATAAAAGAAAATTTTTTTTAAGACATGTCCCCTCATTTGACAGTGTCACATGAGCTGAGATATGTCAATGAATTTTATTAAAAATTTTAATTTAACTTTAAAAACCTTCATGAAACCTCATCCTGCCCATGGATGAAGTTTCATGTTAAATGCGAAGGCCGCCTGGGCTCTTCGACTGCCCGCCAACCTTAAGCTCAGTTAATTAGTTCAATTGCTATTTAAATGAACCTAATAGGCCTTTGACAGTTCAGCAGGCGCGCAACTGACTCCAGCGCGCGCCCGCTGAACTCAAGATCTGAATGACGCGCGGTGACGTCGGGACGCACGCCCTGCTTCACCGTGCGTCATTTTATGGATCAGCGAGCGGGTCCTGCCCCTGCTCGCCAACCTGAAGATTCTGGCCCCTGAAACAACCTTCTGAGCCTGTCTTGCCACCTTCAAAGATTTGTGTAGAATACCTCAGGTCTCAATCAACCCTTTAAAATTGTACACTTAGTTCATACTGCCTCTCCTTATGCTTCCTACCAAAATGCAACACTTCGCACTTCTTTGCATTAAATTTCACCTGTAACATCTCTACCCATTTCATTAGCTTATGTCCTCATGAAATCTGTTACTATCCTTCTCATTGTTCATTACATTTCTTAGTTTATCATCTGCAAAATTTGAAATTATGCCCTGTATATCCAAGTCCAGATCATTAATATATAGCAAAATAACCAATAGTTGCAATATCAATTCCTGGTGAATAACACTTTATACTTCCATTCAATATAGAAAAAACTGTTCATTAGTTCTGTGCTTTCTATCCCTTAACCAATTTTTAATCCATGCTGAGACTGTCCTTTTAATCTCATGGACTTTAATTTTTCAAACAAGTTTGCCTGTTGAATTCCTTTTGAAAGTCCAGATCTACAAGGTCAACCTCATCCATGATTTGTTACTTCAAAGTGCTCAATCAAGGGTCAAGGGCAGAATGTACTTAAGAGTTAAGAAACAATTGAGCTGCCATGATACTACTGAGTGTATTCTACAGGCCAGCAACTAGGGATGTAGGAACAAATTTGCAGGGAAATTACAAAGAGGTACAAGAACTATAGATTAGTCGCTCGGTAGTATGGAACTTGAGTATTTCAAAAAAAGAGAGACATGGTGTCAAAACTTTTCATTTTGCACTCATCAGGACAGATACAAGAATATCAAATTTCAAAGGGAACAACAAGTTAAAAAGGTGCTGATTAGTTGAGAAGTTGAATCTGATTGGTCGGGAAGTGAAATCTGCTCGAGGCATTGCCATGGAGATTGTGCTGCCCAATCATAGAATCACATCTAATGTTGGCCACATGTTCTGAGCTTTGCAAGCATGGACTGGTTGAGTATGGTCAACACTGCCTGTTCCGGACAGCCAAAGGGATGTGTTGTTTGATACGATCCATCAGTCATAGGGACTAATGGCCTACATTTCTGGCATCACACTAACACTGAAATACATATACCATATTGCGCACGTGTGGTAGGCAGAACATCTTTTTGGTTTAACAGCATCTGTTAGTGGAGAATACCACTTGTTGAGACTCATGAATTGGCCTAAGGCCTGAAAAGTGCCCTGGAAGGGTAAGATGTCTCAAAAAATTTGAACAACAGGTAAAGCTAGCCATTTCACACTGCTACTATGTAGTAGCAACATGTGGTACTCTCCACTAACTGCAGTCAAACCAAAAAGACGTTCTACCCACCACACAAATGAGTAATATACTATATGAATTTCAGTGCTTGTGTGATGCCAGGCAAGTAGGCCACACGTCCCAACAAGTGGTGAATCACATCAAACAGCATGCACATTTGGCTGTTTGCAACAGGCCGAGTACTGACCGTACTCAATCAGCCTGGGCTTGCAAAACTCAGAACATAGTGTTTGACACTGATGTGATTCCATGACTGGATAACACTTACAGAACAGTACCGAGTGTGCTAAGAATTACACTAACAACCAATTTATAATGATTAGCTGGGCTTGCAATGGTTTTTAAATTTCACTCATGGGATGTGGGTGTCACCGGCTAGGCCAGCGTTTATTGCACATTCCTAATTGCCCTTGAGAAGGTGGTGGTGAGCTGCCTTCTTAAACCACTGCAGTCCATGTTGTGTAGGAGTACACACAGTGCTGTTAATGAGGGAGTTGCAGGAACTTGACCCAGCAACTGTGACTCTACAGCGATATATTTCCCTGACTTGTGCCTTGTACATTTGGGCTTTGGGGAGTCGGCAGGTGAGTTGCTTGCTGCAGAGTTCCTAGCCTCTGACGTACTCTTGCAGCTACAGTATTTATATGACTAGTCCAGTTCAGTTTCTGGTAATGGTAATCCTCAGGGTGTTGATAGTGGGGGATTCAGTGGTAATGCCACTGAATGTCAAGGGGCAATGGTTAGATTCTCTCTTGTTGGAGGTGGTCATCACCTGCCACTTGTCAGCCCAAGCCTGGACATTGCCTAGGTCTTGCTGCATTTGGACATGGACTGCTTCAGTGTCTGAGGGGTCCTGGATGGTGCTGAACATTGTGCAAGCATTCCCACTTCTGAACCTTATGATGGAAGGAAGATCATTGATGAAGCAGCCGAAGGTGGTTGGGCCTAGGGCACTACCCTGAGGAACTCCTGCAGTGAAATCCTGGAACTGAAATGATTGACCTCCAACAACCATAACCATCTTCCTTTGTGCTAGGTATGATTCCAACTAGCAGAGAGTTTTCCCCTTGATTCCCACTGACTCCAGTTGTGCCAAGACTCCCTGATGCCACATTTGATCTAATGCTTCCTCGATGTCAAGGGCAGTCACTCACCTCACGTCTGGAGTTCAGCCCTTTTGTCCATGTTTGAACTAAGGCTGTAATGAGGTCAGCAGCAGAATGGCTCTGGCAGAATCCAAAGTAAGCATCGGTGAGCAGGTTATTGTTAAGCAAATGTTGCTTGATAGCACTGCTGATGACCCCTTCCATCTCTTTACTGTTGACCGAGAGTAGGCTGATGGGGCGGTAATTGGCTAGGTTGGATTTATCCTCCTTTTTGTTTACAGGACATACCTGGGCAATTTTCCACATTGCCGGGTAGATGCCAATGTTGTAGCAGTACTGGAACAGGCTGAAGATTGTTGCAAATGCTTCAACCTTATCTTCTGCACTGATGTGCTGCCTGTCCAGCATGTTGTTTAATTGCTCACCAGCATTCACATCTGGATGCAGCAGGACTGCAGAGTTGGATCTGATCTGCTGGTTGTGGAATCACTTAGCTCTGTCCATCACTTGTTGCTTATGCTGTTGGCACACAAGTAGTCCTGTGCTGTAGCTTCACTAGGTTGACACCTCATTTTTAGGTATGCCTGGCACTGGTCCTGGCACACCCTCCTGCAGTCTTCATTGAACCAGGGTTGATCCTCTGGCTTGATGGTAATAATAGAGTGGGGGATATGCCAGGCCACAAGGTTATAGATTGTGGTTGAGTACAATTCTGCTGCTGCTGATAGCCCACAGCGCCACATGGTTTTGAGCTACTAGATCTGTTCAAAATCTAACCCACTTAGCGTGGTGACACTACCACACAACACGATGGGGGGTATCCTCAAAGTGAAGAAGGGACTCCGTCTCCACAAAGACTGTGTGGTGGTTACTCCACTCCACTACTGTCGTGGACAGATGCATCTGCGGCAGGCAGATTGGTGAGGATGAGGTTAAGTATGTTTTTTGGCTCTTGTTGATTCCCTCACCACTTGCCAAAGGCCTAGTCTGGCATCCATGTCCTTTAGGACTCGATCAGCTTGGACAGTAGTGGTGCTACCAAGCCACTCTTACTGGACATTGAAGTCCCCCACCTAGAGTACATTCTGTGCCCTTGCCACCCTCAGTGCTTTCTCCAAGTGGTGTTCAACATGGAGGAGTACTGATTCATCACCTGGGGGGTTGGGATGCAGTATGTGGTAATCAGCAGGTTTCCTTCCTTATTTTAGACCCAATGCCATGAGATTTCATGGGGTCCAGAGTCAATGTTGAGGACTCTCAGGGCAACTCCATCCTGACTCTATACCACTGTGCCGCCACCTCTGCTCGGTATGTCCTGTCCCATCCAGACAGGCGGATGGTAATGGAGGTGTCTGGGACATTACCTGCAAGGTATGATTCTCTGAGCAAGACTATATCAGGCTGTTGCTTGACTGGTCTGAGAGACAGGTCTCCCAATTTTGGCACTATCCCCCAGTAAGGAGGATTTTGCAGGGTTGACAGGGCTGAGTTTGCCATTGTCGTTTCAGGTGCCTAGGTTGATGCCAGGTGGTCCATCCGGTTTCATTCCATACAGACTTTTTAGTGGTTTGTTACAATTGAATTGGCTTGCTAGGCCATGTCAAAGACCATTTAAAAGTCAACCATATTGTTGTCAATCTGGAGTCACATGTAAGCCAGTGCCAATCGTGATCCAGACGGGTTTTTACGACGCTGACTGGTTTCATCATTAGATTTTTAATTCAACTTCACCATCTGCCATGGTGGGATGCGACTCCAGGTCCCCAAAGCATTACCCCGGGTCTCTGGATTACTCGTCCAGTGACAATACCACTACGCCACCACCTCCCTCAACGCCACTGCCTCCTCACTTAACGCTTGCTAGAAGCCATATATATTCATATGCAGGGTCCTGTCATCTGCAAGCAGAAAGAATATGTCCAGGCATTGCGCCTTTTTCAATTAAACAAAAAGCATGGGGGAGCAACTGTTCCCTAGTGCATTCCCCATGGCAATGCCTCAGATAGAGTCTATTTGCCTTTTTTGAATTTAAAAAAATAGCTTGGGGAAATAACTGTTCCCTGGTGCATTCTCCATAGTACCTCCACAGACAATATGAATCCACTGCCAACCAATCAGCACCCTTTATTCAGGCAGCATAAACTATTGTTCCCTTTGAAATTTGTTATTCTTGCATTTGTGCCGATGGGTGCAAGACAAAGAGCTTCAACAGCATGTCTCTTTTTTCACCAATACTTGACTACAGTACTGAGAGTGGAGGACTTCAATTATTCCAATATGTCCTGGAATAATTGTGTAAAGGGCAGGAAGGTGAAGAGTTGCTGGTGTATTCAGGAGAATTTGCTTGAGTAGCTTGTTTCCAGCCCAAAAAGGAAGAAGACATTGCTGGATCTGGTTCTGGGGAATGAGGTGGATCGAGTGGATCTGTATGGGAACTTTTAGAGAACAGTGATCCAGTATTATAAGATTTAGATTAGCTATGGAAAAGGACAAGGAGCATTCTAAAACAAATTATACTTAATTAGAAGAGGGCCAATTTCATTAGGCTGAGAGGACTGGCAGGCAAAACTGCATTTGAAGAATGGGCTGCCTTCAAGGAAGATAGTTTGAGTACAGTTAAGATACATTTCCCTGAGGGTTAAAGTAGGGTTACCAAAGCCAGATTTCCCTGCAAACTGAGAAATTGTGGAAGCACTGGCATCAATTTTTCACATCTCCATTGATAACGGAGTGGTGACAGCAGACTGGAGAAAAGTAAATGTTACACCCTTTTCTGAACAAGGGTGTAAGGATAACCCAACAACAACAGACAATCAGTTAACCTCAAACATAAGAAAGTTTTCAGAAAGGATAATTTAAGACAAGGGTGGATTAATTAAGGGCTCGTAAGAATATAAGAAAGGGGAGGAGCAGGCCTTTTGGTCTCGAGTTTGATCCGCCATTCAATAAAATCATGGCTGATTTGATTATGGCCTGAACTCCACTTTCCTGCCTGTCCCCCATAACCCTTCACTCCCTTATAGATTAAAAATCTGTCTGACTGAGTTTCCACTGCTCTATGTGATGGGGAATTCCAAAGATTAACAACCCTCAGTGAAGAAAATCCTCATCTGTCTTAAATCAAAGACCCCTTATTCTGAAACTGCACCCCCACAGTTCTAAATTCCATTACTATGGAAACATTCTCTCAGCGCCTGACCTGTCAAGCTCTCTTAGAAGTTTATATGCTTCATTAAGATCACTTCTTGTTGTTTTGAACTCCAATGAGTATAGGCCCAAACTGCTCAATCTTTCCTCATAAGACAACCCCTTCATCCCAGCAATCAACCTACTGAAGCTTCTCTGAACTGCCTCCAATGCCAGCATATCCCTCCTTAAATAGGGGAGGCTAAAGCTGTACGGGATACAGTTGTAGCAAGACTTCCCTACTTTCATGCCCCGTCTCCCTTGCAATAAAGGCCAACATTCCATTTGTCTTCTTAATTACTTGCTGTACCTACATGCTAACTTTTTATGATTCATGTATAAGGGCACCCAGATCCCTCTGTAAAACAGCATTTTGTAAGGGTCTTTCCATTTAAAGTACATTTTGCTTGTCTATTTTTCCTACTAAAGTGGAGAACTTCACATTTTCCCACATTGTATTCCATCTGTCAAATTTTGTTCATTTATTTAATCTATCCTCATCCCTGTGTAGACTCTTGTGTCCTCCTCACAACTCGCTTTCTTAGCTATCTTTAAATTGTCAGCAAATGTGGCCATCTTGTCAATTCTGTACATTCATCCAATTTAGATTGTAAATAGTTGAGGTCCCAACACTGGTCCATGTGGTACCCACTAGTTACGGTTTACCAACCTGAAAGTGACCCATTTATCTTGACTGTGTTTCCTGTTGATTAACCAATCCTCCATCCGTGCTAATAAATTACCCCAACACCATGAGCTCTTATCTTGTCCATTAACCTTTATGCAGCTACTAGCCCTTAACTAGTCCTGACTATTATGATAGCCAATCTAATTGGTTGATAACTACTCAGGAAAATGAACTAAACTGACAGAAGAAAATCACCCATTCCAATACATAGGCTCCAAATATAAATATGTTCATCTGAACTCAACTGAAACAGAAGAACCCAAAATCAAGAGGGGAACAGATATGCTTTGGCAGTGAAACTAATGTGGGGTATGGGATAATTTTAAATTTTGGAAATATAGAATATAAAATAAAAACAGAAAATGTTGCAAAAAATGCTCAGCAGGCAGATCTGGCATCATCTGTGGAGGGAGAAACAGAGTTAACATTTCAGCCCTGAAAGATTCAGGTTAACTGTCCCAGTCAGCAAGTTTTTACCAGAGGAGTTAAACTAAATACAACTTACTGAAACAACAGAAGATCCTTGGTTGAGTTCAAACTCCAGACAGCTGAGTTTTCCCTGAAACTGAGGAATCTCACCATCATCTTCAATCGTACTTTTAATAGTAACCACCAACTTGCCACAAATATCCTCTCCAGCTGCATTGTTATATTCATCCTGATTGTGAAGAACAAATATAAAGAAAGCTTGGATACATTACTTCAGCCAACGTCTTAATAAATATAAGCATCTAAACATTCATTCAAGTGAATACAAATGTCTAAAGAAAAATGAAAGGCTTATTTTTATAGATGAGGTGGAGAGGAAATGAATAAAAATACAAACTTAGTTAAAAAAAAACTACTGGGGGAACACTTTAAATTTATCCCTGCAATCAGCACTCCTTACCTTCATGTCTCTAAATTCGCTTATCTCCTGTTCTCCTTCCATATGAACCCTCCGAGCATGGCCCACCCCCATAGCCTCCATACCTTCGCTCTCTCAAAAATCAAAAGGCAATCTGACCACTTTTTCATATTCCACACTATCCATAACTCTTTATTCTCCCAGCCCTACTTCTTTCTGTGCCTGTCTCTTGAAAAAACTCCTCCAACTTAGTCACGAATGCACTTTCAAACTCCTAACTGTCAAGCCTTTGTCCCTCTATTCCGTTCCTCATAACATTATACCTACATCACATGGACTGCAGCGGTTCAAGAAGGCAGCACACAACTACCTAAGGGCAATTAGGGATGGGTAATAAATGCTGGCCTAGCCCAGCGACACCCACATAGAATCTATCACAAAACTAGCATAGCCACCCACAGGTTTGGTCTAGCTGGACCACATCAAACACCAGCAGCTCTCACTTATCTCTGTCAAAACCTTCCACTTTAGGATCATCCCGGAGAACCAAGGTTCTTTTCTCCTCTACCAATAACCTCTTTAAATTCCAGCCCTTACTGGTTTTCTGTTACACTGTAGAATGGTTACAGCCTGTCATGTTTATGCCAGCTGTTTGCAAGAGCAACTCGCTAATCTCACTCCCTGCTTTTCTCCGTAGCCCTGCTGCAAACCCTCTCCACCTTAGGTAATTATCCAATTCCCTTTTGAAAGCTGCAATTGAATCTGCCTCCATCACAGTCACAGATCCTGACCACTCACTTCATAAAGAAAGCTTTTCCCCATACTGTCTTTGGTTCTTTTGTCTGTCAACTTAAATCAGTGTCCTCCGCTTCTCGACCCTTGCCAATGCAAACAGCTTAAGAACCTAAGAAAAAGGAATAAGCCATTCAGCCCTTTGAGCCCACTCTGATCTTCTACTTCAACACCATTTTCCTGTGCTATCCCTGTATCCTTTAATGTTTTTAATATGTAGAAATCTATTGATCTCAGTCTTGAACATACTGAACAACTGAGCCTCCACAGCCCTTTGGGGCAGAGAATTCCGAAGACTCACCACCCTCTGAGTGAAGAAATTCCTCATTCAGTCCTAAAAGACCTGCCCTTATTGATACTGAGTCCCTTGGTTCTAGGCCTCCCAGACAGGGGAAATATCCTTCCTACATCTTCCTTGTCGAGCCCTGCAAGAATTTTGAATGTTTGAATGAAATCACCTCTCGTTCTTCTCAACTCCAGAGAATAAACACCTAGTCTATTTGATCCCAGGTATTAATTTAGTAATAGTTTCTCCTTATCTACTCTGGCATGATTTTAACACCTCTATAAAATCCCTTCTCAACCTCCTTTTCTCCAAGGAGAAAAACCCTAGTTTCTCTAACCTATCCCCATAGCTGAAGTCCTTCATCTCTGGAACGATTTTTGTAAATCTTTTCTGCACCCTCTCAAATGCCTTCACATCCTTTCTAAAGTGTAATGCTCAGAATTGGACACAATACTCAAGTTGAGGCCGATCCAGTGTTTGATAAAATTCACCATAATTTTCTTGCTTTTGCACTTTATGCCACCATTACACCATGATATATACAGATACCCTGCTGCTTCCCCATTTTCTCCTTCATGCCAAACCAGCCCCAAACCCCCACCTGGTGTCTCTCCAATCTCCTCTCATAACTTCTCTAAGCTGAGTCCATGAAACCACTCCTTTCTCCCCATTCCATGAAACACCCAACTTAGCTCTGGGTCTATGCTGGCTGACATGGTAAATAGTTCCTTTTCCAAGCACTGCCCCCTTCGCTTTCATCACCTGTCAAAAAATCCTCATGCTGCTTCTCCATCTGCAGTATTCTTTTCCCCTCCAAAAATCTTGAATAGGTTGTTATCTCACATATTCATGTCCATCGCTCTCACAACTCCTTGTTTGAATTCTTCCATTAGTTAGCCCTTGCTACAGTAATGAAACCACCCTAACTATACAGAAACTACACTGTTACAATGATAGTGTTGAACTATCCACTTCTTAATCACTCTACAGTCTTTTAATGGTCAACAACACCAGCCCTCTCCAATGCCTCAATGTTGTCCAGTTCCATGGGACCGCCTCACTTGGTTTTATCTCTTAACTATCTGATTAGAGTCACAAAAACTCTAACAATCGCTTTTTTCTCATGTGTTATTCTTTTGTTTTCTTTCTCTTTACCTATAAACAGTACTTTCAAGCAATAACCACCTAATTGCTTAAAAACGAAAACATTTAGATTTTAGAAATAATCAGCAACAAATTACAATTTGCCAGATAGTCCCTTCCTGACTTCAATTTAGTGAAAATCTGGAAAACACATGTGGACATTGGATGAAAGCAGAATTGGGCTCAGCTGTGATACCCTGTACAAGTAACCTGTTGATAATTACTAAAATAAAAGCAAAGTACTGCGGATGCTGGAATTCTAACAAAAAACAGAAAAAGCTGGAAAAACTGAGCAGATCTGGCAGCAACTGTGGAAAGAGAAAGAGAGTTAACTTTTTGAGTCCAATATGACTCCTCTTCAGAACTGAAGAGTCATATTGGACTCGAAATGTTAACTTTGTCTCTCTCCCCACAGATGCTGCCAGGTCTGGCTCAGTTTTTTCCAGCATTTTCTGTTTTTGTTACTGACAAACAGCATTGGGCTCACAGGCATTGGGCAAGGTTTTGCAGGATTGTTGGCATCTAAAGAACAGTGAGATAAAATAGAAAAAGAATCAGTGGTTATTACTTGAAATTAACATTATAATAAAAGGAATTTTATTACCATGATCTTCAGACACAAATTTTTGACCAAGGTACGATGGGTGACACTGCGGACATTTGAGACAGTAGGAGTGGCTGGGAGCTCTTCTGGCATTAATTTCAATGGTTCACCTGGTACCACATGGAAAGTAATCTAGAATGAAAAAAAGAGGTGCAAAAGATAGAATCAGAGTTGTTACAGCACAGGAGGTGGCTATTCAGCTCACTGCATTCATGCCAACTTTCTGCAAGAGCAACTCAGCCAGTCAGACTCACCCACCATTTCCTCGTAGCCCTGCAATTTTTGCCTCTTCAGGTAACTATCCAATTCCTTTTTGAAAGTCATGACTGAAAGTCATCACATCATGCTCTTATGCACTGTGCAAAAACAGCTTTTTTCATGTCACCTTTGGTTCGTTTGCCAATTACCTTTAATTGTTGTCTTCTGGTTCTTGACACTTTACGAACAACTCTCCAGATCTACTCTGTCTAGGTACCTCACGACTCCATCAAATCTCTCAACCATCACATTTCTAAGGAGGAAACAGTCTCAACTACTCCAATCTATCTACTTAACTGAAGTCCCTCATCGATGAAACCACTCTCGTAAATCTTTTCTGCACCCTCTTCACATCCTTCCTAAAGTGGGGTGCACAGAATTGGGCACAATTCTTCAGTTGAGATTAAATCAGTGTTTTATAAAAGTTCATTACATTTTTCTTGAGAAACGAGGTGGGACAAGTGGATCAAGTGTCAGTAGGGGCCGGTGGTAGTAAAGGTTTTGGTTAGCTCTGGTAAATGACAAGGAGTAATCCAGAGTAAAATAATGAATTGTGGAAGGACCGGTTTCAGTGGGATGAGAAAGAATCTGGTCTAGTTAAATTAGAATGAAAGATAGGCAGCTCATTTCTCAGAATTTGATCTTCTTCACTGGACATTTAGAATGTAGAAAGGAACTGCGCATGGTTTCATGGGCATGGAAAACAGGCTACAATACTGGCAATGTGGAAAATTGCCCAGTTGCACCCTGTGCACAAAAAGCAGGACAAATCGAACCTGGCCAATTATAGCCCCATCAGTTTACCGTTGACCATCAGCAAAGTGATGGAAGGGGTCATTGACAATGTTATCAGACCCCACTTGCTCAGCAATAAACTGCTCACTGACACTCAGTTTGGATTCTACCAAGTCCACTAAGTTCCTGACTTCATAACATCCTTGGTCCAAAACATGGACAAAACAGCTGAATGCCAGGGTTGAGGTGAGAGTGACTGCCCTTGACATCAAGCCAGCATTTGACTTTGTGTGGCATCAAGAAGCCCTAGCAAAACTGAAATCAATGGGAATCAGGGGAAATCTCTCCAGTTTGGTTGTGGTTGTTGGAGGTCAATCTCAGTTCCAGGACATTGCTGCAGGAGTTCCTCAGTGTAGTGTCCTAGGCCACAACCTTCTTCAGCTGCTTTGTCAATGAACTTCCCTCCATCATAAGGTTAGAAGAGAGGATGTTCACTAATGATTGAACAATGCTCAGAACCATTCATGACCCCTCAGATACTGAAGCAGTACATGCCCATATGCAGCAAGACCTGGACAACATTCTCCAGTTGAGACTGGACAACATTCAGGCTTGGGCTGATAAGTGGTAACATTTGTGTCACACAAGTGCCAAGCAATGGCCATCTCCAAGAGGGAATCTAAACATCTTCCCTTAACATTCAATGGCATTAGCATCACTGAATCCCCCACTATCAACAGCCCAGGGCTTACCATTGACCAGAAACTGAACTAGATTAGCCATATGAATACTGTGGCCACAAGATCAGGTAAGAAGCTGGGAATTCTACAGCCAGTATCTCACTTCCTGACATCCCCCCCAAAGCTTGACAACTATCTACAAGGCACAAATCAAGAGTGTGATGGAATATTCTTCACTTGCCTGGATGGGAGTGCAGCTCCAACATACTCAAGAAGCTCCACACCATCCAGGACAAAGCAGTCTACTTGATTGGCAACCCATCCACCACTTTCAACATTCCTCCCTCCACCACCGATGCACAGTGGCAGCAGTGCGTGATATCTACAAGTTGCACTGCAGCAACTCAAACAAGGCTCCCTCAACAGCGTCTTCCAAAACCATAACCTCTATCACCTAGAAGGACAAGGGCAGCAGATGCATAGGAACACCATCACCTGCAAGTTCCCTTCCAAGTCAGTGTCCTGACTTGGGACTATACCGTTCCTATACTGTTGCAGGACCAAAATCCTGAAGCTCCCTTCCTAACGGCACTGTGGGTAGACCTACACCACATGGACTGCAGCTTACCACTACCTGCTCAAGGGCAATTAGGGACATGTAATAAATGCTGGCCTAGTCAGCGATGCCTCATGAACAAAATAGTAAAAAAATTATTATTCTTAGTTAAGGCTGGCTAGTTTGAACATAAAGCCATAGATGAAAGAGCGGTATGAAGATGTGTTAGACTTTTCCTATAAACTTGCTTGCTTGCTGAAGTACATACATCCAGCATTATGTGGTAATAATAGATGTGTCTGCAGCCCAGTTCACTAACCCAATAAGATGTAAGAACAGCTGCACTGAATGGCTACTAAAAGCAAAATACTGCAGATGTTGGAAATTTGAAATAAAGGCAGAAAATGGTGGAAAAACTCAGCAGGCCTGGCAGCATTTGTGGAGAGAGAAACAGAGTTAATGATGCGAGTCAAACATGACCTTTCTTTGGAACAGTTCCCAAGAGAAGTCACATTCAACTCAAAATGTTAACTGTTTCTCTTTCCACAGATGCTGCCAGACCTGCTGAGATTTTCCAGCACATTCAGCTTTTATTGCACTGAATGACCATTGTGAATGCTTGTTAGCAGGCCTCATGAACAGGCTTAGATATAAATAACTGATAGTGGAATGAATGGGAGGAAGGAACTAGTCCAGAAAAGACAGCTTGAGAGGACGAAATGAGGTAAGGAAGGCCGAATATGGCTATATGATATGTGCGAAGGTCCAAAAGATTAATGACAGGTGACTGATATCCAAGGCAGGATGTTTAATCCAAAGCTTAGACAAAGACCTCGACACACCATAAGTTATTTTGAAATAAAGTAAATCTTCGTAGGTCCAAAAGTCCTGGTCAATAATCCATCCAGGCATCCATCTCTGAAAAAGAGTATAAAGTAAGAGACTTTGGAAGGGTTCATTACATTAGGTGGTGGAAAAGGGCTCTGAGGAAGACTCCAGTCAAACCTTCCTGAGGGGTTCCAGAAGTCATGAAGACTTAAGCGCCAGGAAGAGAAGAACTGAAGAGCTGTTCATCCATGCTAGCCGTTCTGCCCGATCTGGACTGGTACTTGCTTACTTGTCACGTGCGTAAGTTTTTGCTTTATAACCAGCAATGTTATAGCCCACCTTAAACTCTTATTAAAACTCAACATCCCACCTTTTTACCTGCATTCAAATCCTGACTGGTTTATTCTCTCTGGTTTTTATATGATCCCAACCTATATTAAGATAATTAAAAGTCTCCCATTATAACTACTCTATCATTTGTGCACTCCCTATAATTGATTTGTCAATTAGTTCTTCAACATCTTTCCCATTAGTTGGTGACCTGTAGAATATACCCACTAGTGCAATGGTACATCTATTATTTCTTAGCTTTACCCACATTGGGGGCCGGTTAGCTCAGTTGGCTGGACGGCTGATTTGTGATGCAGAGTGATGCCAACAGCGCGTGTTCAATCCCATAGCGGCTGAGGTCATCCATCAAGGCCTTCTCAACCATGTCCCTCACCTGAGGTGTGGTAACCTTCAGGTTAAACTCACCACCTGTCGTCTTTCTCTAATGAGAGAGCAGCCTGTGGTCCTCTGGGACTACGGAGACTTTCACTTCATTTCTAACCACATAGATTCTAGCCTTGAGCTCCGTAGGACATTTTCTCTTTCCACCACTTTGACATTATCCTTATCATTACCACCACCCTTCCTCCTTTAGTTCCTTCGTCATCATTCTGGAACATCTTGCATCCAGGAATATTTAGCACCCAGTTCTGTTCTTTTTTTGAATTAGATCTCCATTATTGCCACAATATGATACTCCCATGTGGTTGACTACACTTGCAGCTCACCAACCTTGTTTATAACATTTCACGTGTTCACATACATGGACTGCAAACCTAATTTAGAACTTACTGCTTTCCATCTTACCTGGACCCCACCTAATACCTTCCTCTTTCTCACTCTAGTCTATTGGTCTCTCCCAATCCTTTTTGCACCTTGTTTTCTGTCTCTAATCTTACCCCCTATTTCTCATCCTCCTGCCAAGTTTATTTAAATCACTGCCAATAGCAGTAGCAAACCATCTTGCAAGGACATTGGTCTTGGGCTCTGTTCAGGTGCAATCTGCCCAGCCTGTACAGGTCCCATCTCCACCAGAACTGATCTCAATGTCTCAGGTATCTAAAGCCTTTGCTCATGCATCATCCCTCCAGTTAACCATTCATCTGTTCTATCCTACTTCTATGCTCACTAGAGTGTGGATAATTTGGAGATTATAATTTTTGAGGTTTTACTTGCTGGTTTCATTCCTAAATACAGACTTTGTAAATTACTTCAGAAGCTCGCAAGGTAATTACTGATGAGGAAGGGCCATTGCAGCTCCCCCACAGGCTCAGTAAGACACCTAAGTCCATTGACAACAGTAACTGCTTTTTAAATTATTCCAGGATTTTTGTCTCTACTACTAGATTATATACTATTTTGTGTTTCTCCTTTCAAGGCTGAAAAGCCAACATTTTCAATCTTTCTTATTGGATCTGACTTTCAATACTAGGGATGGGAGAGCCCTCCAACACCGCCCCCCCCCCACCCCCCCAACCCTGAATGGACATGCCTATAAAGCACACCGTTGTGGAATTTACGCTTGCCATTGTTCTAAGATTACTCCAAATAACAGAGTCAATGGACTTGTGGATTCTCTGTCTCCAGCTTTGCAACATAACAAAGGAAAGTTTAAGAGACCAGTTATTCACAAGCCAAGTATGAAAGACCACCATCTACCTTTTATTGTATATCGATGGCCATATGACTGAAACTGGTTCTCTGAAACTGAAATCCTTTTATCCCAAAACTCAAAAGAGACCTGGGGGCAGTCTTCAAAATAACACCAACAAGGCAAAAGCTGCAGACAAAGGCTGTGTCACCCTTGCCTTTTAAGAACCCAGGAGCTTAGAAGTCTATGACTCCCAGCCTGACTCCAAAGCTCAGTTTGCCTGTAAAGAAATTGGACATCCTGATACAATAGCCATGAGTGCCTAACTTTGTGACCCGCTAAACATTCCTCTCTTTGTAGTAAGCCTGATATGCAGACCCCAGTCATTTGAACTTAAGAGTGAAAAAAAGCTTCTTTCTTCAATGGACTCTCAAAGACATGTGAATTGTTAACTATTCTTTTGGTTTATACAAGTGCAATACCTTCTTTAATTAATCTTTCTTGAGTGTGTGGTATGCGACTGACATAGTGTTCAGATATTTCTGGATGAATGTGAGAATAAATAATCCACTTTGTTCGCATGCACAAAAGTCTGTGCTTGTATCTTTAAATTAACCAGACATCAATAGGGGTTTAGAAACACACAAATCTACCTCTTCAAAAATAAACCACACTGATTATGGACAGAGAGGAAGGGAATTTTGAGGTTTCAGTTTCTCTCTCCATCCCCGTCCACAACTACTCTCTGCTGCATGGATTTCATCGGCACCATGTCTCAAATGTTGAGTGACAAAAAACCAAATATGCAAGGTGTGGTAGGTCCAGTTCATTATACTGTTTGAATACAACTTCCTCTAACATATATTGCATGGTTTTGACTACATGCTGTAGTTCAATATTCCATTATTTTGTTGATTGCTGCTCTGCATTAGACATATGTTCAACATTAAGTCTGCTAAGACGTCAAGGTCTTTCAATTCCATTGTTAGC
Organism: Carcharodon carcharias; assembly: GCF_017639515.1. NCBI lineage: Eukaryota > Metazoa > Chordata > Chondrichthyes > Lamniformes > Lamnidae > Carcharodon > Carcharodon carcharias. Next base: position 122,857,951 of record NC_054472.1, on the reverse strand, counting down.
TAAATTATATAAAAGTAAATTGTTGCTGTAGGTATAGGTACAGGGATCTACAGATTCTGGAGGTTCATCTAGAAAATGTGCACAACTATAGGTGAGATCATAGTTCGAATCTGTGACAATTCTGCGCAAGTGCAGTAGATGGCGCGTAAAACAACCTTCTCCCACTGGCCACGATGGCAGCTTTTCATACCGTATTGTCCCAAACCTGCCACATTAATTATGCATTCCTAGGAAACACGCTATTTCCATGGCAGGCGGGCTCTCATTCGCCCGACACACCATTAGCTCGCCATTTCATCATGCTGGGCACCACATTTAAAGTGCAATCGTGCGCACACCTCTCAGTGCTTTCAGCCCATAACTGCTGCACGGAAGACAGGATGGCCTCGAAAGACAAAAAGACTACAGGCCCCTGCTTCAGTGACGGATCCCTCAAGTGCTTTTTGGGCACAATGGAGGCCCACCCTGATGTCCTCTACCCCACTCTGGCTGCCGGATGGGCAGCAGCGTCACTAATCAGGCTTGGGAGGCAGTGGCAGTGTTGATCGGCACCAACACCCTGCAAAAAGAGGACAGCCACCCAGTGCCACAAGAGGATGAATGATCTTCTCTGTTCCACCAAGGTAAGTCACTCTTCTCATTACTCTCAACTTACACAATCACAAACCCATCACACATCCAAAGGGCCCCCACTGACTGCCAGTTCAAGGGGCATCACCATTCACTCTCTCGCACATACCTTCATTGTCCTCAACACATCTGTGGGATCACTCACCACCCACACATGCCAGGCACATATCATCTGGCCTGGCAAGCATCCTACTTACATTTTCTCTATCTGTATTCATGTAAGACAAGTGGGGACACAAGAGGGAGAGGTTGCAGACTGGTGGAGGAATGCCTGAAATCAAGGACTTCACGGGCTTTGAAAACAGAGTCATCCAGCTGGCTGGCGAGGATCTAGATGGTTGCTGTGCTGATGATGAGGTCGGCAGTGCTCAACCAAGTGAGGATCCAGCAGTGCAACATTCCTTAGGCAACAACGCTGAGAGTAATGGTTAATGGCCATGCATTAATTATCTCTCTTTGCTTTTGCAGGCACATCTAGGAAACTGCCAAGGCAGAGTAGGACCCAGGGCCTCCAATCAAGCCCCGAGGGAAGCTCAGAAAAGGAATTTGCCGAAACCCTCCCTGAAGACCCGTCACAGCGCTCATCCACTTCCTTCATCACCACAGAGATACACACCTCAGTGGGGCCTAGCTGTACAGTAACCTCAGAATCACAATGAAGTGAGCACAATTGCACTTTCTGATCCACAGCAGGCAGCAGCAGGGACTTCCCAGGTGTCCAGCACTTGGAGGACTGCTGGAGGCCAGAAATTTGATAAGTCCGAGTCAGATGATGAGCCTCTGGACTCGGTCATCTCACAGTTGCTGACGCTGCAGAAGCAAACTCAGGAACATCAGTAAGGGATGTCCGCTGCACTCCTCAGATTGCACGGCACGATGGAGAAGTCTGTCCGCCTTCAGTTTGAGGTCATAGTGCCAGCATGCCAACGCCATGAAGTCATCGCCCTGAACAAAGATTTTCATGGCTGCCACAGAGACCTTGGGCCAGGTAGTCATTTCTGCAGTGTTATGTGGGCTCAACTCCATTGCCGACGCCATAGTTGGACTCCAATAGTGTGTACGCGAGATTTGGGGGGGGGGGGGGGGGGAAAGAAGAGAACCCAATCACATTCCAGCTACCCTTTCTCCTCAAAGAAACAGTCAGGGACACTTGGGCATCCATAGAGAGGAGGATCAGCAGGTGTATCCCCCACGGCTATCCAGCCAGATGACCCTAGGAGTGTCCAGCCCATCCGAGTCCCCTCTTCCTTTGACCTCAGCAGCTCCAGCTCCACAAAGCGAAGAGGGTGCCACTGCCACACGGCAGCACTCTGAAAGCAGGCTGGGGCCCTCCAGAGGACGCACGTCAAGGTGACCACTTAGCAGTCAATAAGCTGCCTCCACCTCCACTGTGGATGTCCGGGGGGCACCAAGACGTAGCGGCAGGGTTAGGAAAGTTAAAGAGCAGTTGCACAGACTGGACACGAGTGTTAATCAATTGTACATAATGTTCACTATGGTAAATAAACTCCCAAGAATGTTTCCCCGCCTATAGCTCCAAGGATAGCTCTGTTGAGCGGTGTTCGTGTCACTCAGATTTGAAACCTTTCTGCACAACATAAAGGTAGATGTCTCAGTCCAGTCTTCAGACAAAGAGATGGTTCAGCCTCTCACTCTCTGGACACATTACTGATGCCTGCACTCGACGATGCTCATCATTGCTGCCAGAATGTTGTGGGCAGGCATCACAGAGTTCCGTCATTCTGTGTGCTCTCAGCACCTTTAAAGGTGGGTCTGGCCCCCATCTCGTCAGCATGTGTGACCAGTGACGTTGTGCTCCTGAAGGTGTGAGGTGCTAAAGACAGGCAAAGTCAGATGCTTTTAAAGTTTCATGGCTGCATCTCTGTGACCCTGATCACAGAGCGCAAGCGAGCTGCCCTTGGCCAGAGAGGAGCCAGACATTCTCAAAGGCTATGTGAAGATCTATGGAGTGTCCTCATTGCATGTTGTCATCATCCTCCTGCAATCATTGACTATCAGGGCCTCCACTGCGTCTTCATGCATTATCACAGAGGGTATTGTGCACTGCCAAAAGCAATACTGGAGTCAAACATTCACAGGTGCAATGTGAAGATCTATGGTGTCTCCTCACCAAGTCATCAGCCTCCATGAATTTGGCAGCTATGAGGGCCTCCAGAGCGTGTCTCCATTGTCTGGTCAGTGCGAGGGCCTCATTGCCGCCTTTGAGGACCTCCTCACCCTCATATCCTCCGCATTAGAGGAGACCTCCAGCTCATGCATCTTCTCTTCAGCCAGCTTCTCTCCCGGTTGCAGTGCCAGGTTGTAAAGGGCACAACAGGCATCAAAGATGCGTGACATCCTCTGTGGGCTATATTGCAGGGCTCTACCAGACCAGTCCAGGCACTGGAAACCTCATTTTCAGCATCCCGATGGTTTGCTCCACCAAGTTGCGAGTTGCAGCATCAGCCTCATTATACCTTCACTCTGCTGCAGTCTGAGGCTGCCACACGGGCATCATCAGCCACGTCCTCTACAGGTAGCTCTTGTCCCCTAGGAGCCAATCCTGCAGCCTCTGTGGGCCCTGGAAGACACCAGGGATCTGTGACCAACTGAGAATGTAGGAGTTGTGTACACTCACTGGAATCTGTGCGCAGACCTGCAGTATGTGTTTGTGCAGCTGGTGTGCGATCACCACATTCAGCAAATGAAGCCTTTGTGGTTGACATTGTTGACCGCTTGTTATGGCGGAGATCTGAGTGTAATTGACCGCACGCTACCCCTGTGAGAAATCTTAGATCTGGGCAAATCCAATTGCTCTTGCATCCTGGCTGTTTGGACTCCGGGCAAAATGCACAAAGTTGGGTGCCCTCGTAAAGATGGCATCTGTGACCTCATGGATGCATTTGTGGATGGAGGTTTGTGTTATCCTATAGAAGTCACCTGTGGAACCCTAAAAGGAGCCACAGGCAAATAAGTTGAGTGCCATAGTCACTTTCATGCCTCCATGTCCTCGTGACGCCAAAACCAGCAGTAGCTGGCAAATGTGACCGACCAGTTACCTGGACATGCGCAGTCTTTGGTGATACTGGTTGTCGGTCATCTGCAGGAATGAAAGGCAGCGCCCAAAGACCCTGGGTTTAGCTAGGCACTGATCAATGATGGCTTGTTGTGGCTCTTCAGCAGTGTGTGTGGGAGCTCCAGCTGCCCCCTTCTTCCTGAGGGTGCTGCTCCTCCCTCTGCCAGGCACCGCCAACGCTCTCTTCTCCGCTGTCTTTGCTCTCTGTATGGCAAGGTGGTAGTTGGGGTTTCTGGAAGCCATGCAGAGCACTAAACACTAACCATCCAAGTGGGGGCCAGCACTCTGAGATGCGTTAAAGGGCCTTCAGACTTAACAAAGAGAGGTTGTTAGTATATCCAGGCTAACCCATATGTCTCTTTCTCTCTCTCTCTCTTTCATCCTGCAGTAGTACATCAGGGTCATGGAGCCTGGTGACCTAGCTGTATGCCTCATTGTACTCCATGATCCTGATGTACTCCTCCTGCAGGATGAAAGAGAGACGAGTGGGTTAGCTTGGTATACTAAGAATCTCTCTTGGCTAAGTCTGAAGGCCCCATAACACATCCCAGAGAATGCCAACACTTGGGAGGCCAAAATTTAGTGCGCTGCATGGCTTCCCGACACCCCAACCACCTCCGCCCCACTCTGACTGAGTGACTGGCAGCAGCCTTGCCCATTAGACTGCATGCTGTACTCTCAGCTCAGGCATTCTCCTAACCTACACCTCATGGCTGCATTGTTAGCTTGAACTATGGGGGGAGACTGATCCAAATCAGGATGATGACATTGCAAGGGGCTGTGAGGCCTCCACCAGTGACTGCTCCACAGCCAGCTTTAGCAAGGAGATTGTACAACGTACCCAGTCGTCCAACTGTTCTGTAGTCTAACAAACACTTATAAGTTTGCAGTCTGTGCCCAGGGGGTGAAAAGCTTTGGAGCACTTGCTGGCACTTGCATGCCTCTGCATTGCTTGAGTTGGCAGATAAGCTAGAAGACGCCTGACTCCACATGTCAATGTGGCTGTGCCTGAACTGTCTCAGCTGCAGAGGGATGGTCACTTCATACAGGGTTTTCCTCATGCATGGCCGCTTCCCTCCCCCCCACCACCCACCCCACACATGCTTGTGTACTACCTTCTACCACAGGGCAGCCCTTGCCCCTACCCCCAAATCACCTCAACCGGAGGGTAGCCCTTACCCCCACGCCTCCAACCCACTTCAACCTCGAATCCAATAGGCAACCCGGGCGAGCGCTGCACAACATTACTATGTACTCACCTCTGAGTTTCCCTCAAAGTGCATGCTTTTTATATGCTGTTGTGAAACACGTCGGCGTGCATTAACGGCAACATGGGCGGACGATCTGGCAGTGGCGGGGAGGTGACGATTCCAGCGGGCTGGCCTTATAATGATATGTAGATGTATTACAATAATGTCCCCGATGTCCGATGGTGAGAAATGCGATCACAAACTGGTTTCACGACGTCTTGAAACCAATTTAGGGCAATCTTGCCATATCGTCCTCTCATGCCACCGAGTATGCCCAACAGCAGGCATGGGCGATTCCACCCCATGTGTCACTGAATGGAGGTATGCAATTAGATGTACATAACATACACATCAAATGTTATTGATTATTGACTGACCTGTGACATGTGCAGTTTCTTTTTTCCCCATTTTCCCACCTTTTTATTGTATGGCCCCTCCCAAGTCTTATCATCCGATTCCACATTATTTCACCCTTTTTGCCTTTCCATTATCACAGTCCATCTTTTATATTTAATAATTTTCCTATTAGAATTTAAAGCTCATTCAACTTTCCTTTGACTATCATCTATTAATTCTCCCCCCTTTTCCTCATCTTTCTAAAATGCTGATTATCTTGGTCTTCATTCTGATGAAGAGTTTAACTTTTCTTCAGATGCCGAGTGATGATGTTTCATCAGGTTTTTCTACCATCTACATTCTTTTTATTAAATATGAAATCTTTAAATGGGTTCCATCACATATCATACCTGCTCACTATAAAGCACGATCTTGTCTTGTGAATAAACAAATTGAATGGTATGTACTCCTGTCCGCTCTGGAAGAATTTTATCCCTGAAATGTAAATGTATGTTACAGAATAAGAGCTTGAACAATTCATTAGCAGTACAAATGTCAGAATATTCAGGGGACATATGAAATTCGTATAGCATGTGTCCATCAAGAAGCAAATAAAATGGAGGATTTTATATTTTTTTAAATTATGAATTACAAAAAGAAAGAACTAAATAATGCTTTTCTTAATTCTAGAGTCAGGTTCTTCAGGTCAGTAACCATCTCACCCATCCCCCCACATCTTCCCCCCACACACCCCACCCACCCCAAGTCAGCTCTACAGCCTCTCCAAAGCACTAACTTCCTTTAAAATTAACTTAGTTGCTCCAGGGTGATCATACCTGTCCTGTAACTTAAATTAATGCAGATGTTATAGAGGGAATTTGAGATGTGAAATAACAGCGTGAGATCAAACATAAAATTCAATATTAACAACAAAGTAAATTGTATGTAATTTAAGGAGGTTTTTTTTAGGGTCAAATTCTAATGACAATCACATTGGACCATTATTTTGTTGAAGACTTTGAAAGAGTCATATAATTAACCCATAACATTTCAGCATTTCTTCCATTGATATGTTAGGTCAGCTCTGTTGTATAAACTAGGCTCAGTAACTCATCGAGGTAAGAGCTTTTTGTAAGGAACAGAAAGTCAAATAGCAGTAGATATGTTGACCGTCTTGTCACTGATGGGTTCTGGCTGTCATGATGGATAAATTACAAGTCAAATGTTATTTATTAACACTAATATGCAACAAAATATAACTCTACTTTAGAAATTCTCAGTCTGGCACCATTTGGATTCAACATCAGGCAGTTTAACATTAAAAAGCATTAAAGCTCATGCAAGTACACCAAATGAATGCCCAGCACATCTTGGGATTGTTTTACTACATTACAAACAGCGTATAAATGCCATCTGTTGTTCCAAACATAAAACGTGCTACTGAGAACTGAAAAGAAGTGTAGCCAATACCTGAAATAGAAACATCCCTCTTTGTCACCTTCTCGTCCTTTGTTGCAGTTTAGAATTGTGGGCTGAAGAAAAACATGCAGAAGTGGTTAAAATTTTAGGAAGGCCAGATTTATAACATACAAAGTTACAATATTTACTTTGCATATAGAATAAATTAAAATTGTAATTGATTTTTCCATTTGTGTACAAGAAAAGGATTCCTGTTTAAAATCTGCAACCCTTTAATTCATATAAGGATCCCCATATAATTTGTATAGGAGCAACATAATCATTGGGGTGAGGGGGATTTGTATAGGAGCAATGTAATCATGGGGGCCAGGAGGAAAAGAGAGCAGGGAAGAGAAAAATTGTTCAATTTCACTATCCTCAAAATTGCAAAATTATGTCAGCAGTCTATTTAAAGAAATATTACTCAGAACTGGCCTTAGTTCTGAAATTCGAACAACACTTGTCCTTACTCTATTTGTTTAACACCACATGACTAGTTTCAAGTAAAATTGAAATTTTGGGGTACTCTGGGCCGTGCTCACGTGGTCAAGATGGGCTTCTTTCTCTGAACATGTGTTCCAAAGCAGAGTGATAAATTATGGTGTATCTTTCTGCATGAACCTTAATTGGATCATAATTGATGGGCCAGCTCCCAATTCTCAGTTATACAAGTAAAATGCTAAACATTCCCAGCAGGGGTGGTCATTTTTGTTATTCTTTGATGGGTTGTGGATGTTGCTCGCAAGGCCAACATTTGTTACCCATCCCTAATTGCCCTTGAGTGGCTTACAAGGCCATTTCAGAGGGCAGTTAAGAGTCAACCATAATGCTGTGGATCTGGAGTCACACGTAGGCCCGACCAAGTAAGGATGGCAAATTTCCTTCCCTAAAAAACATAGTGAACCAGATAGAAAATTGAAGATAATTTCATGGTCACCGTTACTGAAACTAGCTTTCAATTCCAGACTTTTACTAGTTGAAGCTAAATTGCACCAGCTGCCATGGTAGGATTCGAATCTGTGTTTCCGGAGTGTTAACCTGGGTCTCTGGATTACTAACTCAGCGACTTTACCACTATGCCACCGTCACCCCCCTCAAGCAGTTTTATATTAATTCAGTTTGAAATTATGATAATTTCACCTGTCCTTATGCAATAATTCTGAACCCCCCCACCACACATAAGAAATCGAGCCTGCCCCGCCATTCAATATAATCATGGCTGATCTCATTTCAGCCTCAACTCCAATTTCCCGCCCTCTCCCCATAACCTTTCAACCCGTTACTAATTAAAAATCTTTTCTATCTCCACCTTAAATTTATTCAGCATCTTGGCATCCACAGCACTCTGAAGTAGTGAATCCCACAGATTCACAACCCTTTGAGAAAAGTAATTCCTCCTCATCTCTGATTTAAATCTACCACCTCTTAGCTTAAAACTATGGTCTCTCTTTCTAGAATGCTCCACAAGGGGAAACATCCGCTCCACGTCTACTTTGTCTATCCTCTTTAGCATCTTATATACCTCAATTAGTTCTCTTCTCATCCTTCTAAACTCCAGCGAGTATAGGCCTAAACTGCTCAATCTCTCCTCAGAAGACAAGCCCTGAATCTCTGGAATCAATCTAGTGAACCTCCTCTGAACCGCCTCCAATGTAACTACATCCTTCCTCAAGTAAGGGGACCAAAACTGTGCACAGTACTCCAGGTGCGGTCTCACCAAGGCATATACAGTTGCAACAACACTTCCCTATTTTTATACTCTATTCCTTTGGCAATAAATGCCAAAATTCCATTTGCCTTCCTTATTACCTGCTGTACCTGCATACCAGCTTTCAGTGATTCACGCATGAGGACACCCAGCTCACTCTGCACTGAAGCATCTCTCCTTTTTATTCTTCTGACCAAAATGGATAACCTCACACTTATCCACGTTAAACTGCATCTGCCAAATTTTGGCCCATTCACCTAACCTGTCCATATCCATTTATACATTTCTTTTATCTTCCTTGTAACTTAACTTTCCCATCTATTTTGGTGTCATCTGCTAATTTAGCTATAGTACCTTCTATCCCTGAATCTAAGTCATTAATATAGATTGTAAATAGTTGGGGCCCAAGGACCAAAACCTGTGGCACCCCAACAGTTACAGCTTGCCATCCAGAAAAAGACCCATTTATCCCAACTCTCTTCTTTCTTTGGTTAGCCAATCCTCTATCCAAGCTAATATATTACCCCTAACTCCGTGTGATCTTATCTTCTGTATTAATCTTTTGTGCAGCACCTTATCAAAGGCCTTCTGGAAGTCCAGATATACTACATCTACAGGATCCCCATTATCCACTTTGCTTGTCACATCTTCAAAGAACTCTAGTAAATTAGTCAAACATGATTTACTCTTCATAAAACCATGCTGACTCTGATGGATTGCATTTTGACTTTCCAAATGCCCCATTACAACTGCCTTAATAACGGGGATTCCAACAATTTCCCAACAACAGAAGTTAAACTAACTGGTCTACAGTTTCCTACTTTCTGCCTTCCCCTCCCCTTTTTGAATAAGGGTGCTATATTAGCATTTTTCCAATCCATTGGAATCCTTCCAGAATCCAGGGAATTTTGGAATATTATAGCCAATGCATCCACGATCTCAGGTGCCACTTCCTTTAAGACCCTGGGATGTAGGCCATCAGGTCCTGGGGGCTTGTCACGCTTTAATCCCAATAATTTGCTCAGTACTTTTTCTCTAGTGATGGCGGTTGTTCTAAGTTTCTCTTTCTCTATATCCTCTGCACTACCAGCTACTATTGGGGTGGTACTAGTGTCCGCCACCGTGAAAACTAAGGCAAAATATTGATTAAGCGTCTCTGCCATTTCTGCATTCCCCACTATTAACTCCCCAGTCTCGTCCTCCAAGGGACCAACATTCACTTTAGCTGCTCTCTTTCCTTTTATATTTTTGTAAAAGCTTTTGCTATCAGTTTTTACATTTTGTGCTAGTTTTCTTTCATAACTTACTTTTGCTCTTTTTATTATTTTTTTCGTAACCCTTTGTTGATCTTTAAAAGTTTCCCAATCTTCCAACCTGCCACTGACCTTTGCAAGTTAGTGTGTCTTAGTTTTTGCCTTTATGTTATCTTTAACTTCTTTGCTTAGCCATGGATGCTTTTTCCCCCTCTTACCGTCCTTCCTCTTCTTTGGAGTATATTTTACTTGGGAGGAATTGAATATCTTTTTAAATATCTGCCACTGTTCATCAACTGTCCTGCCTTGTAGTCTTCCTGCCCAATCCACTGGGGCCAAATCTGCCCTCATGCCTATGTTATTACCTTTGTTTAACTTCAGAACACTAGTGTAGGACTCAAGTTTCTCGCTCTCAAACTGAATTTGAAATTCTAGGATGCTATGATCACTCTTCCCTAGAGGATCCTTTACTATGAGGTCATTAATTAATCCCATCTCATTATGCAAAACGAAATCTAGAATAGCCTGCTCCTGGTTGGTTCCACAACATATTGTTCCAAGAAACAATCTCTAATACACTCTATGAACTCTTCCTTGAGGCTACCCTTGCCAATTTGATTAGTCCAGTCTATATGCATATTAAAATCACCCATGATTATTGCCATGCCTTTCTTACATGCTCCCAGTATTTCCTGGTTTATACCATGCCCTACTGCTAAACTACTGTTCGGGGACCTATAGATTACTCCTACCAGGGACTTCTTTCTTTTGCAATTTATTTCTTATTTCTACCCAGTCTGACTCTACACCTTGCTCTCTAGTGACTATATCATTCCTCACTATAGCACTGATCTCTTCCTCTACTAACAAAGCTACACCACCTCCTTTTCCTTCCTGCCTATCCTTCTGAAACTGAGTACCCTTGGATATTCAACTCCCAAACCTGTTCTTCCTGTAACCACGTCTCAGTAATCACCAACAAATCATACCTATTTATCTCTATTTGTGCTGTTAACTCATTAGTTTTATTCCAAATGCTACACACATTCAGATACAAAGCCTTTAAGTTTGCCCTATTGTCAATTTTCCCTACTCTTATATGATTCTTTGGTGCAATACGGCGTTCACACACTCTGTCCCTTCCTTTCACTTTTTGGTAGCAATCAGCCTAGTCATTAACCTGCTCTCTTACCTCTCCTTAAACTTTGATTTTTATACTTCCATGCAACTGAACCTTCCCCTCCACTACTTAGTTTAAAGCCCTATCTACGAACCTAGTTATGCGATTCACCAGGACACTGGCCCCAGCATGATTCAAGTGGAGCCCATCCGAATGGAATAGCTCCTTCTTTTCCCAGTACTGGTGCCAATGCCCTATGAACTTGAACCAACTTCTCCCACACCAATCTTTGAGCTATGCATTTACCTCTTTAACCTACTGACCCTGTGCCAATTAGCTTGTGGCTCAGGTAGTAATCCAGAGATTATCACCCTTTTGGTTCTGCTTTTTAATTTAGCCCCTAGCTGCTCATTTTTCATCAGCAGAATCTCTTTCCTTGTTCTACCTATATTGTTGGTACCTACTTGGACCACAACAACTGGATCTTTCCCCCTCCCACTCCAAGTTCCTCTGCAGCCCAGATGACATATTCTTAACAACAACAGCACCTTCAGAACTCTCAATCCTGGCTACAGAGAACAGTATCTATTCCCCTAACTATAATATCCCCAATTACAATTACATTTCTCTTTTCTCCCCCCCACTTGAATGACTCCCTGTACCACGGTGCTATGGTCAGTTTGCTCATCCTTCCTACAGTCCCCGCTCTCGTATACACAGGGAGCAAGAATCTCAAACCTGTTACACTACCCGCCTCTCTGCCAAAAAGTGCACTGAATAAATGAGCATCAGCCAGAATTTGGAGTAGGGCAGCTTACAGCATGTCCTGTGAGTTAGACTTGTTCCTGCACTCTTCAGCTCAAAAATATTTTGCCCACCAGAAGTGAAAATTGGCAATGGGAAATCGGGCATCTGGAATCTTGGTGAATGATGAGGCCAAAAGAGTCCTTAACCAATAAGGTTTAAGGATTCAGAAATAAACAGAGGCAGAACTGATAAAGAGAATTTCATGAATTCAATGTCAAATCTGGACAGAAAGAGAAGTAAAGAGAGCAATGTTTCAATTGAGGAAGGAATTTCTTTTTAGATTTTAAAATTTGACAAATCTCCAACAATGCACAGCCTGAAGGAACGAAACTCCATACTTTTAAATGTTCCTTTTCTGGACAAGAGGGGTTTATTTTCAGTCATTAATTTTTACCGCAATGCTAAAAGAGCACTTATGAAGTTAACTACTGGATTTATCTGTCCATGACATGTTTAATGGGCAATTAATGTACAAAGGCTGGACCTTCATGAAAAATAAACATTTCTATAATATTCCAGGGATAGAAGATAGGTTGGAAATTACAGAAACAATTGCTCATGTTTCAAATTGCAGAACCCATGATCCTTAAAAGAATACTTAAGTGCTATGTCTATAAAGCTACAAATTCAAAAAGATGCATATGAAATGTGGGGTGGTATGCAGCAAAAATGCTGAAATAAAAAGAAGACACTCAAGACTTTGGCCTCTTGTTCCAATAAAGCTCAATAAAAGCTTGAGGAACAGCACCTCATCTTTTGATTGAACCAACATACCAGACTCTATAAGAGTTCAACTTCAGATCATAACCTGCAGCCAATTTTTTCCAGACGGCTGTATTTATTTGTGCCACAACACTATGGTAAGCACTTCCTGCACATGTGCAGATGCAGTGTCAGCCAGTGAGTGTTTCAAGTGAGATGCTTTTAAGTACAGCTTCTGCTTTCTGTCACCAAATTGTGCAATTTTTTGCAAGTTGGTGTACTTTTAATCATCTCCTTTATAGCATATTTTGGAGTTTTATTTAAGATTAAGGCTTGCAAACTATTAAATAAAGCAATGCTGATTTTCAAATATTTATTCCAGTAGCGAATGCAAGATAGCTGGGAATGACAGGTACAGTAGATATTTTTCTCCCAACAGTATGTTAAAAATTAAAAAAAAACATTTCCCTGAAATATTTAACAAAAAAATCATCTCCCAACGTGGGGCTCAAAACCATGATCCTGGGACTAACAGCCCCACTTTCTACCAACTGAGCTAGCTGGGCTGTGTATTGCCCCTGCTCCAACTTCTCCAATTTGTTCGCTTGTTCAAATAAATGCTGCCTTTTAATAAAACTGGAAAGATTATGCTGGGTCTAAAGGCAGCTCCACAAGTTACCCCTTTTCAATATTTCAAAACCACTGTACACTACCACCAGCTGATCCGAAAGGCATCAGGAACAATTGTGAATATGCCAACAGCTTCAGTGTGGGCTGAGTGTGCATGCACAACTGCTCCTGATGCCTTTCTGGTCAGCAGCAGGAGTTAGTGTTTTCAGCAGCTGTTGATCATTCTGCTATTCTCCCATTTCCTCCTCATCTAGACCCATATTGTGTTTCTTTACTTGTCCCATTACCACCACCTTTTAAATTACACCATTGTTCTCTTTGTCCTTTAATCTCTCCTGCCCTTCACCCTATCATAAACTTTCCTTTTGTTCTTTGCCACCAGATGCTCCATCTATCTTTGTAGTTGCTTAAAGCCCATTCCATCTCTAACCTTTTTACACTTCTGACAAAGGGTCATCAACTGGAAATACCATCTTGGTTTCTCTCTCCACAGATGGTGCCTGCTCTATTGAGTATTTCCAGTGCTTTTGTTTTTATTTTGGAATTCCAGCATCGGCAGCATTTTAATTTTGTACGATGTTGAATGGACTGAAGCCTTTAACTAAGTTGGGTCAAAATTCAGTTTTATTGCAATAAGATCAATTGTAGGAATTTATTTTAATGATGTTATGTTGTGAAATGGGTAACTATATTTAAAACATTAAAGACTAATTCACTGAGCTTACGCTTCTGATGCAGTTCCTCGCTAGGCAGGAACAATAGCTAGAAAATTGGGATTTAACCTATTATTGCAGTCTTAATGAATTTACCTTCAGATGCATCAATTTCCAAATCCATTACTGAGAAAGTTTAAGATTTTTAATCCTAGCAACTTCACCTCCTCTTTTGCTCAATAAACCCTGGAGAATTTCCTTAAAAGTTGTGCCAAAACAGTGTGAAGAGAGCATAATGCTAACTTACAGTACAAAAATCAAGCAAATTTGAATGCAAGTGACTATACTATTCCCCAAAACCCTCACCAAAATCTTTCTTTGCTCATCTACACAGCTCTGACTTCATGCAAAATATAGTCTGTGAATTTCTGGAATTTATGTCATTTCTGAATGAACATTTCTGTCTAAACATTTATTTCTAGAGTCGTACGAAAATTTATTTGAAGCCTACAAATTACTTTTGGTAGTTGTGAATGCATCTTTACAGTTTGGGATGATTTGCATTAAGATCTAACAAAACGTCCATGATTGCATTTTCTTAAATGTGTAATCATGAAATCGTTTCAAGCTTTAATTTCACATGTAGAGTGATTTGAGAGAGTGTACATGGTGTCACATGCTTTACACTGGCTTTTAATGCTCTGACCTAATAAAATTCTCAGGAAATTGAGGCATAACTAACCAAAAGGAAGATCAGTGTAATATGGTATTATGGCAATATCAGGGATTTTAGGCTCCTAATTCAGGTAGATTTTAAAGGCTGTGTGTTCTCCTGGAAGGAGTGTAACAGACAATAGCAGGATTAAGATGATAGGCTAAAATAGTTATTATTATTGTGTCATGCCCAGTAAAAGCATGTCATATTCACAACCTCAAAATATAAGCTGTACTCAGTGTGGAATCTTCTGGAACTGGCTTTTCTTTTTTAAATTGGACACCGATTGGTTGCACAAAATGGTTACTGAGAATTATCTGACTTCGTCTGTAGATTCAAAAACTGCCAGATTGTCTCAAAAGGACAAAAGGGTGCATTCCAGATGAGAGGTGTCACTACCCATCCCCTGAAACCATCCAAAAAGGTATTTCCTCACATGAATGGGTTGTTCTGAAACCAAGACAGTGATTGTCTCAAATCCCCAGGATGAATGTCTGCAGGTTGTGGTAATCAATGTAAGCACACCATATTTGGAAGGGAGCTGTGAGAAACCACATGATATGGAGACCAACATGGCTGTCTTATTTACTTAAGTGCTGCCTGCAAAAAGACAACTCCACAACTGCAGAAAGGGAAGCTACACCTATGCCTTAAGAACTAGAGACAGTAACATCGTAAGGTCTCCAAGTCTGTTTCTTTTCAAGTCCGCCAATATAGCAAACAAATCTTCTGGTAAAAGTCTAGAAGTAACTAACTTTGTGACCTTCAGGAAGTCCAACTCTTTGACAGAATCCCGCAACGATTCTGTCATTCAAGTTTGGCAACTGAATTTGTCTAATTACACTTCAGGAGCAAAAATCCTCTTCTTCACCAGGCCTGTGCCATCTGTTTTCTAAGAAGAGCCAGTTGCGAGAATTATGAACTATTCTTTTGTTTATAACTTGTAAAAGTGCACTATTCTCTTTAATTGTATTTTCTTCAAGTGTGTGTGTGCACGCACATGGTGTGATGTGAGAGAGTGGATCTTTGAGTGATGAAACGGTAGACTTTGGGGATAAACACATGAACAAATAATCCTTTATTTAAACGGATAAAAAGTTTGCTGCTGGTTATTCAAATTGTCCACACATTGAAGGGTTAAGAAACACACTTCTCCTTTTCAAAACACATACTGATCACGGACAGTAAGGGAAGGGAACAGGGTTTCAGTTCTCTCTCACTCCAGTACATAACAACTGCATTATCAGGTATTCATTTAACTTACATTGGATGATGGCCGCTGGCCCCTCCAGATCCTCATGGTAAGATCTGCTGGTTTGATATTCCTCATTGCACTGCCATCTTCAGAAATAACACTAACTACAAAATCTAGAAGAGAGTTATACAAATATATTGTGTTAATACATTAGATAATTTTCTTTGAATATTTGGGTTAGATTATTGGAAATTCCCTTATCACAGTAGGTTATTTTCAAGCATGATAATGATCCTCAAGCATATCATGAAAAATTAGGCAAAAGAAATGCTGTATCAATAATTTATACTTTCTTGGTTTGTGGAGTTAAACAGTATATCACGATTACTACATTTCACTCCAAATGTCTTTTCTGTGCAACTATGTTCAAAGTTCCATTCAATATAAAAGCTAGATTTGTATTCTCCATTCAAACACATGGCATACACAGTCAAAGCCAGATTGTATCGGCGACTCATATCCACTAAATTTCTGGGAGAGGGCGTTTAAAAGATATAACTGCAAGTTCTTTTCATTATATAGCACCTCATGTTCCCAAGACATCCCAAAGCAATTTGCAGACAAATTTTTAAAATGCAGTCACTGCTGTTATATAGTTCAGTGACTGGACAAGCTTAAGCTAATGCTTTAGAATCAAACTTCGTCAAAACCAGAAAGGTCTGGCTAGGAAGTCAGGTCACCATAAAGTTACAATGAAAAAACAAGACCTGTCAACACTGAAACCAGGGCCTCATATTCTTTTGCTGTGTATTCACAATACTCTTCAATCTTCCTCTCTCCGCCACTGAAAGATCTGTCATTAGCAAAGGCTTTTATTCCTTTACGCTCCCACCTTAATTAACTTCAAGCTCCATGTGGCACTGAGCTGCTCTTCCCACGTTTTTGCCTCCCAGCCCCCCTTTTTGGCCAGGAGTCTTTCCTTCGCTTGCAGACCTTTTTATTCATCTCCAGGATTCTCCCTCCACCTGGATTCCTCCCTCTAGCTCGTGATCCTTTCTTGATCTTTTCATCGAGAACTGCAGGCATATCGGTCAGCTCAATTTCACTGTTCTCTTTATTCTAACCTGTCTCCTTCTGAACTTGCTGCACTCTATTCTCTCAGGTCCAACCCTTACATCGTCATCAAGCCTGCTGATAGGGACGGTGCTGTCATTCACTGGTGAACTGACCTCTATCTAAGCAGAGGCCAAACACAAGTGTGCCAACACTTCCTCCTAACACCCCTTGCACCATGACCCCACCAGTGAACATCAGGCCATTGTTTCCAGAGCTTATCTTCTGTGCAAATCTTGCCTCCAATCTCAGTCATCAAACTTCGAACAGCCTCCTTTCCAAAATTTATAAACAGGGTTGCCCTGGTGGATTTATTGTTCCAGCCTGTTCCTGCGCTACTGAACTGATTTCTTCCCATCTTGGCCAATTTTTCTCCCCTTGTCCAGTCTCTTCCCATCTATATCCATGAATCTTCCAGTGTGCTATGTCACTTTAATAGTTTCCAATTTCCTAGTCCGAACAGTCTCCTTTTCACCAGAGACATGCAATTCCTCTACACTATATCCCCCACCAGGAAGATCATGGGGCTCTCTACTTTTTCCTTGAAGGGAGGCCCAACTGGTCTCTCTCCATCACCACCCTCCTTCATCTGGTTGAACTTGTTCTCACCTTGAACAACTTCTCCTCTAACTCAACTCACTTCCTTCAAATAAAAGGCATTGCAATGGGTGCCCATATGGGTTCTAGCTATGCTTGTCTTTTTGTTACAGTCCCACTCAGGGCCCCTTCCTCATCTCTTTTTCTAGTATATTGGTGAATGCATTGCTGCTGTTTCCAGCTCTCAACCTGAACGGAAAATTTCACTTTGGTTTCATTTTCCACCCTTCTCTCACCTTCACCATGTGCACCTCAGACTGTTCCCTTCACTACCTTGACTTCAGTCTCCATTTCTGTGGATAGGCTATCAACAAATATTCACCATAAGCCCAGTGACTCCCACAACTACCTTGACTATAATTTGATGATCAGCATGTTATTCTACTCTATTCTTCCTATAATTTTGTGAAATTTGCTTGGAATGATCGATTGTAACGCTTGCCTCAATTTAGCACTTAGTCACGACAAAACAATTTTTAAATAAATAAACCTTTTAGAAAAAAAAACACTTCCTCACACCCTATTTCCTGTTAGGACACTATTCTACTCCATTTTCCCAGTTTCTCCAGTTCCATCACATCTGTTCTGATGATGCAGAAACCAAACCAGTGCTTCCTTCTTCCTCAAATGAGAATTCACCCCCCCACGCCCCCCACCCTTGGTTGAGAGGGCCCTTGAACGTCTGGCCCATTTCCCACAGTACTTCTCTCACCCCTTCCCCTCCCACCTAGACTAGCGATCGTGTTCCTCTTCTCACCCTCCACCAACTCTAGCATGATGCCATCACGGAATACACCTTTCCCTTCCCTTTCAGCATTCGGAAAGGGCCATTCATGCTGCGGCATCCTGTCCACTCCTCAATCACCCCCATTCCCCAACACCGCTTCCCCTTCTTATGCAAGTGTAGGAGATGCAACTCCTGTCCTTTTACCTCCTGACCATCCAAGATCCCAAGCACTCCATCCAGGTGAAACAGCTATATACATGTACTTCTTTCAATTTCGTATTCTGTATTCACTGCTCACAACTACACTACTTGGGGGAGATCAAACCCAGAATGGGTGGCTGTTTTGGAAACACCTTGGTTCAATCCAGATTCAAGACACTGAGCTTTTGACTGCTAGTTATTTCAATACTCCATCTGTCTCTTCTTCTTTGAAGCACAATGCAAGCTCAAGAGCAGTACCTCATCTTTCAATTAGACTCTACAGCCTTCTGGACTTACTGAGATCAACAACTTCAGACTGTAATCTCTGTTCCCCTTTCCTTTACATGTTTCGGTCTTATACTCGTTTTTCTCTTGTTTTTGCTTTCAGCTAGCAGCTGGTCAGCATTCTGCCATTCTCATCTCCTTCAGGCACATTTGGTTTCTTTGCTTGTCCCATTACCAAATTGTCAAAAGGCCTTGTACCATGAACCCTTCTGTCATTTAATGTCTCCTGCCCTTTACCCTATCATAGTCCTTTCCTCTAGCCCTTTTTACAGCCACCCACTGCGCCCCCCCCACCTTTCACTTGCTCAGAATCTATTATATTCCTAAATTTTCCAGTTCTGATGAAAGGTCATCGACCTGGGACATGAACTGTTTCTCTCCCCACAGATACTGATTGATCTGCTGAGTATATCCAGCATTTTTTTAAAATTTCAGATTTCCAGCATCTGTAGTATTTTGCTTTTGTATTGCAAGTGGTGGGATATAAAAGAAATTGAAATTCAAAATTATTCCAAAGATGACCACTAAAGCTTCTTTGATGATAAAAACTGAATTTAACCTGCAAATTTATAACCACACTCCAAGGAAGGAGCCTAGCGGTATCATACATGTGAAAATGTGGCTACCTTACTTCGCTGGAAAATGCATTTCTTGCTTTGCACCCTATCGAGAGTTGGAACAAGTTGGGGTCTGTTGCATGCGGCCCTTAAATCTCCTTTGATTTGTTCCAAACAATCGCAAAGGGAGAAGAATCTGACTGAGGTAATTACAACAGCACTATCGGGGGAAAGATTTCAAGCTGAATCAAATAGATCAGTTTTACGTAAATCTTTTGTTTAATTGACTCCCTGAAGTATCATGCAGTTTCAAAACTAAAGTTAAAACACTTGGTATAATTATGATTGAGAAGTGGTATAACAAGTTATACTTTGTCACTGGTGTGAATAAGACCTTTAACACCATTAGCAATGGGTGATTTTGAAAGTTCAGTTTAGCTGTCCCATACACATGAAGTTGCTGGGGGCCAAAAACCTTCAAGTTATTCACTATGCCACAAGAGAGTTGAACATCTCCATACAATGCCTATTAAAGTGTGGCATTTTAACCTGAATTGACTAAGAGTCAAATTGAGGCAAGACAATGTATGAAATTTTATTCACCAAATTCTGAAGCTGAGCTAATACATAATCACCTGGTTTGTTGGATCAACCTTAGATTACAAGTTCGTCTATCAGCTTAAAAAAGGCCCTAGTTGTGCAGCAAACTGTGGTACTCAACTTAGAATCTCAGGTCATGATTGGGGTTGGGGGGGTGGGGGAGGAGAGCAAAAGTTGAATGTCACAGAGAATTTTGGGCAGCAGATGTGTGGTTGAACCAGGAAATTATAAGCTGAATTAGGACCCTCTGATTACTTGTATGATTGCTTTTGGAAGGAACTTAGTAGTAAGTTAAAGACAAAGCTGTAGATGTTAAGTACAGATATACTCATACAATTTTATACAACTACAAACCTGGGCTCTAACAATGGCATATAAAGCAACAAGAGTCCAAAGGTATGCATGACTTCTCATCAAATAAATAACAAGAGTACTAAACACTAAAATGCACTAGCATATCAACATGAATGGTAAATTATAAAGGTGCAGCTCTGCTGGATCAGAGATGCTGTCTTACTATCATACAAACTGATTTCCAAAATTGTACTCCACAGGCAATTGAGGACTGTAAAAAAAAAACTTAGAACGAAGGAAGAAGTGTTTCTTAGATAAAGGAAAATGTTAAGGCATCCAGTGTGCTGTGCTGCATCTATCAGTAGTTTTCAACACTTTTGTGTTCCCAGTTTTCTGAGTCCAACAGAAAGTAAATCAGAAAATGCTGGAAAAACTCAGCAGGTCTGGCAGCATCCGTGAAGAGAGAAAGAGAGTTAACATTCCGAGTCTGTATTACTATTCTTCAGAGACTCTTCCAATGAAGAGTCATACAGACTCAAAACGTTAACTCTCTTTCTTGCTCGACAGATGCTGTCGGACTTGCTGAGTTTTTACAACATTTTGTATTTTTATTTCAGATTTCCAGCATCTGCAGTATTTTGCTTTTAAGTTAAGGAAGTAAATCAGTCACGATTGGTAAACGAACAATTTGAAAAGCATGAAGTCATTAACATGCTAGTCACATAATGACTACTGTGGCACTCTTGCTCCATTTGTATGACCATCTTTATTTCCAAGTGCAACAACAGATTTCCTGCTAGCTGTTCAGGAAATTGTGCCTTGACTACAGTGTACAGGTAGGCAACTCTACAAGAACATAGGAAATAGGAGCAGGAATAGAATAGGCCATTCAGCCTTTTGAGCCTGCTCTGCCATTCAGTAAGATCATGTTTGATCTACTATCTCAATGCTACTCCATATCCCTTAATACCCAAAAAACTTTCGATCTCTGACTTGAATATACTTAATGACTGAGCACTGACAATTTTCTGGAGTAGAGAATTTCAAAAATTCACAATCCTTTCACAGAATCTCACTGTGTAGAAGAGGCCCTTCGGCCCATTGAGTCTGCACCAATACATGAGAAACACCTGACCTACCTAACCCTACTTACCAGCACTTGGCCCATAACCTTGAATGTTATGACGTGCCAAGCACTCATCCAGATACTTTTTAAAGGATGTGAGGCAACCTGCCTCCACCACCCTCCCAGACAGCACATTCCAGACCATCACCACCCTCTGAGTAAAAAAGTTTTTCCTCACGTCCCCCCTAAACCTCCTGCCCCTCATCTTGAACTTATGTCCCCTCGTGACTGACCCTTCAACTAAGGGGAACAGCTGCTCCCTATCCACCCTGTCCATGCCCCTCATAATCTTGTACACCTCGATCAGGTCACCCCTCGGTCTTCTCTGCTCCAACGAAAACAACCCAAGTCTATCCAACTGCTCTTCATAACTTAAATGTTTCATCCCAGGCAACATCCTGGTGAATCTCCTCTGCACCCCCTCCATTGCAATCACATCCTTCCTATAATGTGGCCACCAGAACTGCACACAGTAATCCAGCTGGGGCCTCACGAAGTTCTATACAACTCCAACATGACCTCCCTACTTTTGTAATCTATGTCTCGATTGATAAAGGCAAGCGTCCCATATGCCCTTTTCACTGCCCCACTAACATATCCCTCCGCCTTCAGAGACCTATGGACACACACGTCAAGGTCTCTTTGTTCCTCAGAACTTCCTAGTGTCATGCCATTCATTGAATACTTCCTTATCAAATTACTCCTGCCAAAGTGTATCACCTCACACTTTTCAGGGTTAAATCCCATCTGCCATTTATCTGCCCATCTGACCATCCCGTCTATATCTTCTTGTAGCCCAAGACACAACCTCACTGCTAACCACCCGGCCAATCTTTGTGTCATCCGCAAACTTACAAATCCTACCCCCCCCATATAGTCACCTATGTCATTTATAAGTTAAAAATTTCTCATCTTTGTAAATTACCTTATTCTGAAACTATGATCCCTACTTCAGGTTCTCCAGCCAGGGAAACATCGTCCCAGCATCTACCCTGTCAAGTTCCTTAAGAATTCTATATGTTTCAATGGGATCACCAGTCATCCTTCTAAATTCTAGGGAACATAGGCATAGCTTACTCAATGTCACCTCATGACAATCCTCTCAAAGGAATTGGTCTAGTGAACCTTTGCTTCACTCCCTCAAAAGGCAAATATATCCTTTCTTACATAAGATCATCAAAACTGTAAACAATACTATCCAGGTGTGATCTCATTCAGGGCTCTAAGCAACTGCAGTTAAGATTTTGTTACTCTTATACTCCAATCACTGTAATGAAGGATAACATATCATTTGTCATCCTAATTGCTTACTGTACTCAAATGTTAACTTTCTGTGATTCCTATACAGGGATTTCCAGGTCCCTCCGAATTTCAAAATTTCTTGGTGTCTCTTCATTTAATACATATTCTGCTTTTCCACTTAGTTCTATGTTGCTTATGCTTTCCTGGCTAAAGTGGATAACTTCAACTTCTCCACATTATAATCTATTTGTCACTTCTTGGCTACTTAATATGCCTATATTCCTTGGTGAAATTTCACAGAACATCAATCATAGAAATCTATGACACAGAAGCTGGCCATTTAGCCTGTCAGGTCTGTCACTGTGTCGCGATAGGGTCGCAAAGCTCCCCCTCCTCAGAGGCTACCATTTCCTTAGCCCCATAATTTCTCCCATCTCTTTAAGGGACCCATGTTTACTTTGACAAAAAAAATCTCCTTCTCTTTGGTTTAAGTTAATTAAAGCGAAAAATTCTGAACATTGTTCAGAATAAAATAATCTCACTGAGATACAATCATGCCCTGGTGAGAACTCTTGGAATCATGAAGACATATCACCCATGCTATTGAACACACTTTGAAAAATCACATTTAAGTGCAGTCACCCATTACTTTATAGCATCAATTTAGATAAATTCAGGAAGGGCCAACCAACAGTTTATTCAATATTGAATTGTTATGCTACAATAGCAGTTATTTCCTACAAGTAAGATACTCTGTAAGGGAACATTACAGTACAAATCTGAATGAAAATTAATAAAATTTCAATCAGCTCTCAAATGCTTAATTTTAGATTATAGAAGGAATCTATAACTTCAAATCAGGACAATACTGCCTTACATTTGATACCTCTCATTCATGAAGAATGCTGTTTTCTAGCCTGTCCTTTAGGGAATGATAAAATTGGTTTAAAGGACAGCCATGTACAAATAATCATGAGAATTACAGCAATTCAGACCCCATTATATTACACAAAGTTCTACAATAATCCCTTCAATTGCATTTAAACATTGCAAAGTAGTATTCTGTATATAGTGCTGAAATACATTGGCTTTGATCTGAAATAGTTTAGTACATTAGGCTTATAAAATAAAAAAAGTGAACAGATTCCTTTCTAATCAAGTTTGTTCCAATTAAATAGAACAGGCAGGATCAAGGGTCGCAATTTTAAGTTGAAGGCTAGATCTAGGCTAGATATCAGGCGGTTGTTCTTTTCCCAAGGGAAAGTGGACCTTTGTAACAAGTTGTTATCTTGTTCGGTGGAAACTGATTCGCTGAATTCCGTCAAGAGCAGGACCGATTTTTGCTTTTCTTAATTTGATCCTGAGATAAAGACGCTGGTGGCACCAGCATTTATTGTGCATCTCCATTGCCCTCAAGGCTGCAGGGGTGAGCTGCCTTTTCGAACTGCTGCAGTCAGTAAGTACTCCCACAGTGTTGTAAGGTATGGAGTTTCAGGATTTTGATCCAGTGACAATGAAGAAACAGCGACAATATTGCCAATTCAGAATTTTGTGTGCAACTTGGAGGAGTGCTTGCAGGTGGCAGTCATGTTCCCATTTGACTGTCATTCTAGGTGGTAGAAGTCGGGACTTTAGGAATTGTTGTCAAATAAACTTGGCAAGTTATAGTGCATTTTGTAGATAGTACATAGTACTGACACTGTAAGCCAGTGATGGATGGAGTGAATATTTAAGATGGCGGAAGGGGTGCTTTGTTCTGGATAGTGGTGAGCTTCTTGAGTGTTGCTGGAGCTGCACTCATCCAGGCAAGTGCAGATAATTCAATCGCACTTCTGATCTGTGCCTTGTAGATGGCACACAGCCTTTGGGGAGTCACTTACCGCATAATACTCAACCTCTGACCTGCTTATAGCCACAGTATTAGTACGGCGCTGCCAGGGTGGATTCAGCAATGGTAATGCCATTGACTGTCAAGGGAAGGTGGCTAGATTCTCTCTTGTGGAAATGGTCATTGCATGGCATTTGTATGGCCTGAATAGTGCTTGCTACTTTTCAGCCCAAGCTGAATGTTGTCCGGGTCTTGTTGCATGCATGTATGGTCTGCTTCATTATCTGAGAATTTGTGAATGGGACTGAACACACTGCAATTGTCAGCAAACATTCCCATGTCAGTCCTTATGATGGAGGGAAGGTCATTGATGGAGCAGCTGAAGTTGCTTGGGCCTAGGATTCTGCCTTGAGGAATTCCTGCAGCGATATCATGGGGCTGAGATGACTGACCTCCAAAACTACTACCGTATTCTTTTGCATTAGTTATGACAGCTTTGGAAAGTTTTCTCTGATTTCCATTGATTTCAATTTTGCTTGGAGTCCTTGATACCACAATTCGTCAATTGTTGCCTTGATGTCAATGGCAGCCACTCTGACCTCACCTCTAGAATTCAGCTCCTTTGTCCTCGTTTGGAGGAAGGCTGTATTGAGGTCTGGAGCTGAGCTTCGATAAGCAGGTTATCGGTGAGCCTGTGCTGCTTGATAGCACTGCTGCCGACACCTTCCATCGTTTTGCTGATGGCTGAGAGTGGCAATTTGTTGGATTGAATTTATCCTGTCTTTTTTTTGTGAACAGGACATATCTAGGTAATTTTCCATTTTGTTGGGTAGGATGTCAGTGCTGCATCCATACAGGAACAGCTTGGCTAGAGGGACAAGTTTTTCAGCTGGATATTGTCAGGGCCCATAGCTTTGTTGCATCTAGTATGCTCAGTGGTTTCATATTGCATGGGGTGAATCAAATTGGCTGAACACTGGCTTCTGTGCTGGTAGGGACTTCAGGAGGGGGCCAGGATGGATCACCCAGTTGCGATTTCTGGCTGAAGGTGGTTGCGAATGCTTCAGCCTTGTCTTTTGCACTTAAGTGTTGGGGGTCTCCTATCATTGTGGGTGGGGATGTTTATGAAGTCATCTCCTCCTGTTAATTTAATTGGTTAGGGCCAGCAATAACTCTTACAAAAGGTGGGGAATTCAGGGTCAGAGTGATCTCCTGGACTAGGTTCAAACATCTAGATGGGTCATAGAGGAATTTCCCAGATTCTTCCCCCAAGTTGACCTGGGTTTTTAAAATCTAGTTTTTCACCTCTCACAGATGATCACGGTTTCAGGAGGGATGGGAGTTTATATATTGTGATAGGCAAAGTAATGCATTAGTGTGGGACAGGTTGGATGAAGCAGAAGTTCTTTCTTTACCTGTTCATCATTCTTTGTACGTTCATACCTGCAGCGATTCAAGAAGGCAGCTCACCATCACCTTCTCAAGGGCAACTAGGGATGGGCAATAAATGCTGGCCCAGCCAGTGAAGCCCACATCCCATGAATGAATAAAGAAAAACCATGAAGCTTCACTGCAGAAGCTTAAGTTTACAGGACAGATAATATTGTATTTTTTTTGAATCACTTAAAAGTAATAGATGTATATTAAACTCTCATACAGTTATTGTACTTTTACCCTTAATAAAAAGAGCTGTTACAGCAGTGCTATCGTGCTATCCTTTAACCAATTGAATATGGTGGCAGCAAAGGATGTCCAAGTCAGGACAGCTTTCAAGCCAATGGTGTGCTAATAAGAACTATAAACTATAGAAAGCTAAATATAGATGGAAACCTGATAAATGAAGTAAACTATGCAGTGAAGGCAAAAACTGTCAGAGGAAAAGTTCAATATATTCTGAGTAAGAAACAGAAATACACAAACTGAAGCAAGGATAGTTACACAACCTAGATTGAAAAACACTGAACTGCGCTCTGAACTGGAAAGATAGCAGTCAGCAAACTAGAAATATGAGTTAATAAGACTAAATTGCTCTGTTCTACTCCAAATCTAAATTCTATTTATTTAAACTATAAACAATGTCTAATGAAACTGCACTTAGAAGATTCTGACAATTCACTTGGCAATTACATATATAAAAATCAGTTTACAATAAAGAGTAAAAATTGATAACAGAGCAAATGGTATTCTAAAATATAACATTTACTGATTTTCTAAAAGGATTCTAGCAAATATTTACACTTATCCCAAGATCCAATCACCAAACATGTCTATCAATACCTATTACAAATTAGTAAATCATGCATACCTGTTAAAAATCCACCAGCAACAAAAGTTGCATTTTTGTCGTAGTCTACATGCAAGCTGATAGGCTTGTTGGGGTCTGGTACTACATTCAATCTGATCACCGGACCATCCACTGCACTTTTATTAATGACGGCTTTAGTTTGCAATGTGTATTCTCCCCTGAAATACAAAACGTATACCCATACAGTGCAGCCCTTTTAACATTTGATAAACATCACCTATTCCTCAGGCAAACTAAATACAATCTCTTTGAAAGTAATTTTATTTCCAAGTATCACAAACTATAAAGACTTGAGTTAAAATGAAGTAATTTAACAAGCTGTTTATGAGCATGTGCAACTTGAGACTCCTATGCTATCCTTTTTAATTACTGATAGGTAAAACCCAGATTTTAAAAAAACTGAACATATGAATAATACATTACACCAGCACATAATACAAATTTAACAAGCATGAAAGATTATTTGCACTTTTATAACTTCTAGCCATACCAAGTTAACTGGACTGTCATTCCCATAATGGGCAGGATAATCTGTAACTTGAATATTGATACAAGCCTTGCATGCAGAATCTGGAGTATCAGTTTGATACTAGTTAAACATTACTTTTGGTCCCTTCTAACCAGACATTCAATATATTTGTTTTCTTCAGCAAGGTGCATAAACTGAAGTGAAATATATGACTAAATGATCTGTTTCTTTTCATGCTGTTGGCCGAAAGATAGTTATTCAGGACACAAGAACTTGCCTGTTATTCTTCAAATAGTGCCAAATGATTTCTCACAACCACCTGAACGTACAGACAAGGCCTTGGTTTAACATCTCATGCAAAAGCTGACACATTTAGCAGTGAACCATTCCCTCAGTACTGCAGTAAAGTGTCAGCCTAAATAGGGCTTGAACCCACAACTTTATGGGCAGGATTTTCCCCTCGGCAAATTGGGGGCGGGGCCCGCTCGCCGAGGGGTAAATGACACAGGATGACATTGGGAAGAATCCCCGATGTCATCCTGGGCCATTTAAATCTTAAGGAAGGCAGGCAGACAGCGAAATCAGCTGTCCACCCACCGACTTGTCGATGGCCAAGGCCACTGACAGGCTCATTAAAATCATTAAATGCCCTGCCCAGTCAACCTCAAGGGTGGCGGGCAGGCCAGGAGCTCCAGAGGCCTGTAGATTATTAATGAAACTTCAACCACTGGTGGGATGAAGGTTCATTACCGTTTTGTAAAAATTTAATATATTTTATGAGTTTGTTATCAACATGTCCCATGAAGGGGATATGTTAATAATTTTAAAATGTCTCTATTTTTTGACTTTACTTACCTTTCACTAAACTCCCTGAGACAGGACTTTGCCTCAGGGAGCAGTGTGTTATCAGCGCATGCGCGAAAGAGAGCACTTTGACAGTTGGGGATTCCTTCCTCACCCCGGAACAGGAAGCACATAGCACTTCCTGTCGGGCAGGCTGCTGGGCGGGCCTTAATTAGCCCGCCCACTTAAAATGGCTGTGGGTATGACCTAGAGGCAAGAATGTTATCACTGAGCCATGATTGATACATTTTAGGAAAATAATTCTGTAGAATGCCTTAAGAGCTAAGAGAATGTAAAAAAAAAGTGAGCACAACTGCTACATGAGATTTACAACAAGTGTCATTTAGGAGTTTATCCATTAACTCTTGAAATATTTGGGTATTTGATCAGGTTCACTGAAAGTAAAAGTAAAGCAAAGTAAAATACGAGCATGAAGTCTTACTACAATGATCACCTTTGCAGCTATAAAAGATTAACATCAAGTCCCTCCCCATTCAGAAAAATTTGGTTCTTCATGTAAACAGCACCCATTATTTACACCCTTGACAGACACACAAGTGTCAACCAAATTTGACAATTGTTACGAGCGAATGATAAGATGGTTAATGCTTTAACCTGTCTCCTTAATTTAAAGCAAAAGGAGTAATGAAAATTGATGTATTCAGTTGCCCAGGTCAAATGCCAGGTTTAACATCTGAACACAATCAATGTTTTTGCTATTACAGGCTTAATGTCTAAGAAACAAGAGAGAAAGGAGAGCGAGGGAAAGAAGGAGGGGAGCAGCTGCTGCGACCAGCAGAGGGAAAAAGGCTGCTTTCGTTGTTAGTTACAAGACAGAATGTGGGTGGGAAGACATTTCCTGGTCGAAGATGCAGAACCCATGGACATTTGAGGACTTTGAAAGATGCGTCCTGGCGCAGCCGGGGGAAGAATCATCAGAGTGAGCCGGCTGCTACAGGTGGGCTCAGGAATTTGCAGAAGACTGAGGAAGAGGGCCTTCGATGGTCACTGGATGTTATGGCTCAGTGAAATTGGGAGAAGTGAACCTATTGGAAGCTGGGGGTTACTTTGGAAGATTTCTTGTAAAGACTACAATCTGTGGAGAACATATATAAAATATACACAGCGTGGACACATTGGACATGTTAAGACATTATCCTTTCTGTAGTTTAGAGTATTAGCTACCTGCTAAATAATGTTTAGTCAATGTTGATTTTAGTTCGTATGTTACAGTAAAAGTCTTAAAACTTGAAAACTTGGCAAGCAATTTCTTTAACTTGGTCATTGGGAATTCAATTTTGTTAGTAAAAGTTATCAGTCTCTATGAGGATCATAACACAAGTGAATTTTGGGCATTTTTGAGGACAAAATACACAATTTGATTAAATATGGGATGGTAACAGTGATAATGTTACTGGGCTGGTAATCCATATTCTCAACCCTATGAATGAAGAAATTCCTCCTTGCAATCCTAAATGATCGGCCCATTACCCAGAGACTGTGTTTTAGATTCCCCAGCCATGGGAAACAACTTCATGGTATCTACCGTATAAAGCCCCTTCAGAATCTTGTATGTTTCAATGAGATCACCTCTCATTCTTCTAAACTCCAAAGAGTACACACCAAATTTACTCAGCCTCTCATCATGGGACAATCCTTTCATCTCAGGAACCAATGCAGTACACCTTCTCTGCACCACCTCTAAGGCAAATATATCCTTCTTCAAATATGGGTGGAGACCAAAACTGCTCACAGTACACCAGGTGTGGTGTTGTCAAAGCCCACTGCAGCAAGGCTTCCTTATTCTTGCACGGCAATTTCCTTGCAATAAAGGCCAACATGCTATTGTAAGATGTTGTGTGTAGTTAAAGTGAGTCTCATATAGTTTAACAATAAGTGTTTATTAGCTACTCAGAACCATGTACATATATACAGTATCAAGTCTAAGCTAGGAGCTGTCTCTATGCTTGCCTCTACACACATCTATTTCCAGTACAAGATTGCCTTCTACACTCAGGTCACGTGTCCCTTTACATCACGTGTGGGCGGTACTGTACCCAGTCCCACGTTAACCCCAGACCCTATATTACACATGCCATTTGACTTCCTAAAAGGTGCCAAGACTAAGGACATAATCTCACAGCTGGAGAAGAATTGAGTGGGGGGGGCCAGATCAATGTCCACACGGGAACCAACGACAATGATGAAACTAGGAATGATGTTTTCCTGAAAGCGTTTGAAGAGCTGGGGTCCAAATTGAAATGCAGAATTTCATGTAATAACCTCGCAAACTATCAGAGAGACAACTGATCAGCAGGTTAAATGTGTGGCTAAGAGAGTGGTTTGGGAGGCAGGAGGTTTGAATCATGGAGCAATAACATCAAATTTTTTAAAAATGAAGGCGCTGTTCTGTTGGGATAGGCTACTTAAACCTGTCAGGGGGCAGTGTCCTGGTGAAACGAATAATTAGGATTCAAGCAGGAGGATTCAGGCAAGGGTAAGTTCAAAAGCAGAAAGTGAAAAGTCAAAAGACTGTGATGCAAAGTACTAAGGGAGAAGGAGTTTAACAAACATAATAGGGCTTTAGTGACTAAGGTGACATCAGGTAAAACCAGAAACAAATGGTAAAGCTAAAAGGTATTACAGCTAATTGTGCAATCACAACAAAAATAAATGAATTAATTGCACATAGAAATAAATGGGTTTGATCTAAAAACCATTACAGAGATGTGGTAGAAAGATTGGAATTAAATACACCAGGATACATGACTTTTAGAAGTGATAAGTGAAATGGAAAAGGTGGGAGTGGTGAGAGTAGTGGTTAGCCCCAATAATAAAGGATGAAATAAAACCAGAAGAAAGGATCTTAGCTTGGAAAATCACTTCGGGTGGAGTCAAGATACAAGGGGCAGAAAAGATTTAGTTTATAGGCCCCCTAACAGCTGTTTAGCGTCAAGCAGAGTTGCTCTGTGAAAGAGCCAGCACGGACTTCATGTGCTGAGTAACCTCCTTCTGTGCTGTGCTTTGTTTCTAAATCAACAAATTAGATGTACATTGGGGGGATGATGGTGCAGTGGTAATGTCTGAACTAGTAATCCAGAAGCCCAGGGGGCACGGGTTCAAATCCCACCACTGCAGGTGGTGGAATTTAAATGCAGTTAATAAAATCTGGAATATAAACCTAGTCTCAGCAATAGTGACCATGAAACTATCACCGATTGTTGTAAAAACCCATCTGGTTCACTAATGTCCTTTAGGGAAGGAAATCCGCCATCTTTACCTGGTCTGGCATA
The DNA here is from genome assembly GCF_017639515.1 of Carcharodon carcharias. Classification (NCBI taxonomy): domain Eukaryota; kingdom Metazoa; phylum Chordata; class Chondrichthyes; order Lamniformes; family Lamnidae; genus Carcharodon; species Carcharodon carcharias. The sequence goes on along the minus strand of NC_054472.1, from coordinate 122,826,938 downwards.
CATGTGACCCCAGACCCACAGCAATGTGTTTGACTCTTAACCCTCTGAAATGGTCCAGCAAGCCACTCAATTCGAGGGCAGTCAGGGATGGGCAACAAATGTTGGTCTTGCCAGCGACACCCACATCCCAGGAAAGAATAAAAAAAAGTAACAAAGGTAATACAGTAATTTTCAGGTACACTGGGCAAACCAAATTTAGAGTATTCATCCAGAGGGCGAATTCATAGAATGCATTCAAGATAGTTTTCTAGATCAGCCTGTCATGGAACCAACTTGTAAATTGAAAGAAAAGATGGCTTGCACTTATATGGTGCCTTTCAAGATCTCAGAATGCCAAACATGCCATACAACTATTAAGATACTTTTGAAGTAATGCAGGAAACACACAGACTATTTAAGTACAGCGGTTCATGAAGGCAGATCATCACCACTTTTTCAAGGGGATTAGGGATGGGCAATAAATGCGGGCCTAGCCAGCAACAGCCACATCCCATGAATTAATTTTTAAAAACTCTCACAAAAAATCATTGTGGTAGTGACCAGATAATCAACATCACACAAAAAAAAAGACTGAGGGATAAATACTGGCCAGGACACACAATCACTCCTTCAAAATAGTGTTCTTCAAAATAGTATCATGGGATATTTTACGTCCAGCCGATGGCACAGGGACACCTTTCATATTAAAGATAGCAGCTCCAGCAGTACCGTATTCCCTCAGTACCGCACAAGTGTGTCAGGCTTAATTATTGTGCTGGAGTGAGGTTTCAACCCACAACATTGCAACTCACAGGCAAGAGTGCGACCACAGCACCAGCGAGCCAAACTGACACAGGCTATTTGAGAAGTGGTATTGTTCAGTGAGACTGCGTTCATTAATAACCTTCTAGTAAAGGAGCCTCCAGGGAATAGTGCTCACAGGAGTCTAATAGTGAGTTAGCCAAGTCCAAAATGTTGGTCTTAAATCTGACCAAAGCGAAATATGCAGATACCAGCAGAGACCTGCAAAACATTTAATATTGCCCACACACCCACAATGTTGTTCAGCTCGCCCCAATCCCTTCAGTCAGGGTAACTTTGTTGCTGGACTCCCTTTAACTTCTGACCTGCAAAACATTTGCGGTGAGAATATTGCAACAGTACTACTTTAAATCTTCACCCCATCCCACTTGTGCCATATCTATTCCATTCCTTTCATAACTCTCATATTATTGCCATCTCATCCATTTTCTATAACTGCAGCTGAAGGATCATCAACTCGGTGAAAGACGCTCTTTGGTCTGCCCGTAACTTGTTGGTCTTCCAGCGCCAAGAGTTGTCCCCAACCGAGTGTTGCAGACTGGCACATTCCAAAGTCCAGGACTACGTGCTGAGGGACGCACTAAAGCTTGGGGCAGCTGTCGCAAAGGTGCAATGGGAAAGGGTCGCTGTCTAAGACTTTTCTGCCACAGTGCACCGAGGGGCTGGGAACTGTAAAGAGCCCCTCGGGATGTACAGCTCAAAATGAATGTCTGCCAATGATTGTAATATTCATTGTTTGTACTGATACACCTTGTGATTCGTGTTGTAAAAGTTGAACCTGATTGTATTTTTGTGATGGTGATTTCGAAATGGTTTGAAATGTTGTTGAAGATTTATGAATAAAGTATTTTTTTGCAAAAAAAAAACTCATCCATTTTTTCTATGCCATCCGATCCTTAATTCGATCCACCCCATGCCATCCCATCCTCAATTCCATGTCTTTCACATATCCCCACCCCCAAGTTGTTTCCCACCCCTAATCCCACCAGTCAGGGTAATTTTGTCTTTGGGCTCTCTTACCTTCCGATCCACAAAACATATGCAGTGAAATTAGAATCTTTACTGCAACAGTACTTCTTTAAATCTCCACTCCATGACATTCTTTCTTCTTTATGCCATTCCTCTCGGGCCATATCCATCTCATTCTTTTCATGCCTCTCATATAATCCCCATCCTACCCCTACCCTATGCTATCCCATCTCATAGTTCTCCTGCATTCCACCTGCCATTCCCCTTCCCCAATTCTTGCGGACTGCTCTAGGTTTGGTGAGTTTGTCGTGCAAAACTCTGTTGTTCTGCATCTGTGGAATGACAGTTGGTTAATTCGATATTTTAAAACTTGATTGTAACATTCAGGAACTGAATGTACCCGGGCACTGCCCACCAAATAAATCCATCAACAGGCCCACCACCTGAGCTGACCAATAAAATTGTTTGGATAGACAAAAACTGCATATGATTTTTAACAAGGATTTTTAACTGAGGCTGTAACTAGCAGGTTAAAATAAAGGGAACCAATGGATGTAGTGCTATTAGGATTTTCAAAAGTACTCAGTAAGATGCCTCTCATGAGGCTATTATACGAAATTAGGGTTCATGGGGTTGGGGATTATTATGGGTTGGTTAACAGACAGAAAACAGGAATAAATAGATAACTTTCAGGTTGACAGGTTGCAACAAGTGGGGGACTGCAAGAATCAGTGGTTGGGCATTTATGATCTACAATCTATGTCAATGTCTTAGATGAGGGAGCTGAGTGTAATTTATTCAACCTTGAAAAAGTTACAAAACTAGGTGGGAAAGTTAGCTGTGAGGAGGGCAGAGAGAGACGATGGTGTAGTGCTATTATCGCTGGACTAGTAATCCAGAGACCCAGGGTAATGCTCCAATGGCAGATGGATTAAATACAAATCTGGAACTAAAAGTCTAATGATGACAATGGAACCATTGTTGATTCACTAATGTCCTTTAGGGAAGGAAATCTGTCATCCTTACCTGGTCTGGCCTACATATGACTCCCAACCTACTCTTTTAATGCTCTCTGAAATAGTTGTAGCAAGCCACTACAAAGTCACAAAAGAGGATGGACCACCCGGCATCAACCTGGGCACCGGAAATGACAATCGCAGCCCTGTCGATTCTGCAAAGTCTTCCTTACTAACATCTAGGGGCTAGTGCCAAAATTGAGAGAGCTGTCTCACAGACTAGTCAAGCAACAGCCTGACATAGTCATCCTCACGGAATCATACCTTACAGATAATGTCCCAGATACCACCATCACCATCCCTGGGTATGTCCTGTCCCACCATCAGGGCAGATTTAGTAAGGTGGTGGTACAGTAGCATACAGTCGGGAGAGAATTCCCCTGGGAGTCCTCAACATTGACTCTGGACCCCATGAAGCTTCATAGCATCAAGTCAAACATAGGCAAGGAAACGTCCTGCTGATCACCACATACCGCCCTCCCTCAGCTGATGAATCAGTGCTCCTCCATGTTGAACATCACTTGGAGGAAGCATTGAGGGTGGCAAGAGTGCAGAATGCACTCTGGATGGGGGACTTCAATGTCCACCACCAAGGGTGGTTCGGTAGCACCATCACTCACCAAGCAAGCTGAGTCCTAAATGACATAGGTACTAGACTGGGTCTGCAGCTGATGGTGGGGGAACCAACAAGAGGGAACTTGACCTCATCCTCATCAACCTGCCTGCTGCAGATGCACCTGTCCATGACAGTATCGGGAGGAGTGACCACCACATAGTTGTTGTGGAGACGAAGTCCCGCCTTCATATTGAGGATACTCTCCATCGTGTTCTTTGGCACTACCACCGTGCTAAATGGGACAGGCTTCGAGCAGATCTAGCAACTCAAGACTGGGCAACAATGAGGCGCTGCGGGCCATCAGCAGCAGCAGAATTGTACTCGAACACAATCCATAACCTCACGGCCTGGCACATCTTCCACTCCACCATTGCTATCAGAAGGTCAACCCTGATTCAATGAAGAGTGCAGGAGGGCATGCCAGGAGGAAAACCAGGCATACCTAAAAATGAGGTGCCAACCCGGTGAAGCTATAACATACGGTTACTTGTGAGCCAAACAGCATAAGTAGCAAGTGATAGACAGAGCTAAGCGTAAATAAATGTAAACAGGCATGATATAATCAGGATTACAGAGACATGGCTGCAGGGTGACCAGGGATGGGAACTGAACATCCAAGGGTATTCAGTATTTAGGAAGGACAGACAAAAAGGAAAAGGTGGTGGAGTTGCATTGCTGGTTAAGAGGAAATTAACACAATAGTGAGGAAAGATATTAGCTCCAACGATGTGGAATCTGTATGGCTACAGCTGAGAAACACGACGGGGCAAAAAAACGTTAGTAGGGGTTGTATACAGACTCCCAAATTATAGTGGTGATGTTGGGAATGGCATTAAACAGGAAATTAGAGGCGCATGCAATAAAGGAACATCTGTAATTATGGGTGACTTTAATCTGCACATAGATTGGGCAAATCAAATTACTAATAATACCGTAGAGGAGGAATTCCTGGAGTGTATACGGGATGGTTTTCTGGACCAATACGTTGAGGAACCAAATAGGGAACAGGCCATCCTAGACTGGGTATTGTGTAATGAGAAAGGAATAAGTAGCAATCTAGTTGTGTGAAGCCCCTTTGGGATGAGCGACCATAACATGATAGAATTCTTCATCAAGATGGAGAGTGACATAGTTGATTCTGAGACTTGGGTCCTGAATCTTAATGGAAACTACGATGGCATGAGGCGTGAGTTGGCTATGATGGATTAGGAAATGTTACTTAAAGGGATGACGGCGGATAGGCAATGGCAAGCGTTCAAAGAGCGCATGGGTGACTGCAACAATTGTTTATTCCTGTCTGGCGCAAAAGTAAAATAGGAAATTTGGCCAAACCATGGCTTACAAGGGAAATTAGAGGTAGTATTAGATCCAAGGAAGAGGCATACAAATTGGCTAGAAAAAACAACCGACCTGAGGATTGGGAGCGCTTTAGAATTCAGCAAAGGAGGACCCAGGAATTGATTAAGAAGGGTAAAATAGAGTACAAGAGTAAGCGGGGAACATAAAAACTGACTGTAAAAGTTTCTATAGGTATGTGAAGAGAAAAAACATTGGTGAAGACAAATGTAGGTCCCTTACAGTCAGAAACAAGGGAATTTATAATGGGGAACAAAGAAATGGCTGACCAACTAAATGCATACTTTGGTTCTTCACAAAGGAGGACACAAATAACATACCAGAAATGTTGGGGAACACAGGGTTTAGTGAGAGGGAGGAACTGAAAGAAATCAGTATTAGTAAAGAAATGGTGTTGGAGAAATTGATGAGATTGAAGGCCGATAAATCCCCAGGGCCTGATAATTTACATCCCAGAGTACTTTAGGAAGTGGCCCTAGAAATAGTGGATGTATTGGTGTTCATCTTCCGAGATTCTATAGACTCTGGAACAGTTCCTACAGATTGGGAGGGTAGCTAATGTAACCCCACTATTTAAAAAGGGAGGCAGAGAGAAAACATGGAGTTATAGACCAGGCAGCCTGACGTCAATAGTGGGGAAAATTCTAGAGTCCATTATAAAAGATTTAATATCTAAGCACTTGGCAAAGTGACAGAATCAGACAGAGTCAGCATGGATTTACAAAAGGGAAATCATGTTTGACAAATCTACTGGAATTTTTCGAAGATGTAACTAGTAGAGTTGATGAGGTTTATTTGGACTTTCAGAAGGCTTTCAACAAAATCCCACATAAGAGATTAGCGTGTAAAATTAAATCGCATAGGATTGGGGGTAGTGTATTGAGATGGATAGAAAACTGGTTGGCAAACAGGAAACAAAGAGTAGAAATAAACAGGTCTTTTTCCGAATGGCAGGCAGTGACTAGTGGGGTACTGCAGGGAATGGTGCTGGGACCCCAGCTATTCACAATATATATTAATGATTTAGATGAGGGAACTAAATGTAATATCTCCAAATTTGCAGATGATACAAAGCTGGGTGGGAGGGTGAGCTGTGAGGAGGATGTAGATGCTTCAGAGTGATTTTGACAAGCTGATTGAGTGGGCAAATGCATGGCAGATGCAGTATAATGTGGGTAAATGTGAGGTTATCCACTGTGGTAGCAAAAACAGGAAGGCAAATTATTATCTGAATGGCAATAAATTGAGAGGGCGGAATGTACAACGAAACCTGAGTGTTCTCGTGAAGATAAGCATGCAGGTGCAGCAGGTAGTAAAGAAGGCAAATGGTATGTTGGCCTTCATAGTGAGAGGATTTGAGTACAGGAGCAATTATGCAGGGCCTTGGTGAGACCACACCTGGAATATTGTGTGCAGTTTTGGTCTCCTTATCTGAAGAAGGATGTTCTTGCTATAGAGGGAGTGCAGCGAAGGTTTACCAGACTGTTTCCTGGGATGGCGGGACTGACATATGAGGAGAGATTGAGTTGGTTAGGATTATATTCGCTGGAGTTCAAGAGAATGGGGGGGTCTCATAGAAACCTATAAAATTCTAACAGGGTGAGACAGGGTAGATGCAGGAAGGATGTTCCCGGTGGCGGGGGAGTCCAGAAAAAGGGGTCACAGTCTGAGGATACAGGGTAGACCATCTAGGACTGAGGTGAGGAGAAATTTCTTCACCCAAAGAGTGGTGAGCCTGTGGAATTCGCTACCACAGGAGGTAGTTGAGGCCATAATATTGTATGTTTTCAAGGAGTTACATAATGCTCTTGGGGTGAAAGGGATCAAAGGACATGGGGAGAAAGCGGGAGCAGGCTATTGAGCTGGATGATCAGCCATGATCATAATGAATGGCGGAGCAGGCTCAAAGGGCCGAATGGCCTACTCCTGCTCCTATTTTCTATGCTTCTGCCCCACAACCAACGGATCCAATCTAAGCCCTGCAGAGCTGTCACGTCCAGTCGTGAATGGTGATGGACAATTAAACAACTCACTGGAGGGGGCTCCACAAATATCACCATCCTCAAGGATGGAGAGGCCCAGCACATCAGTGCTAAAGATAAGGCTGAAGCATATGCAACAATCTTCAGCCAGAAGTGCCGAGTGGATGATCCATCTCCACATCCTCCGGTGGTCCTTAGCATTACAGATGCCAGCCTTCAGCCGATTCGATTCATTCCATGTGATATCAAGAAATGGCTGAAGGCACTGGATACTGCAAAGGCTACGGGCCCTGAGAATATTCCAGCAATAGTACTGAAAACTTGTGCTCCAGAATTTGCTGTGCCCCTAGCCAAGCTGTTTCAGTACAGCTGCAGTCCAGTACGTGACTCCTCAGATACTGAAGTAGTGTGTGTGTGTGTGTGTGTGTGTGTGTGGCGGGGTTACCACTGACCAGAAACTGAACTGGAAGAGGTATATAAATACTGTAGCTACAAGAGCAGGTCAGAGGCTAGGGATCGTGCGATGAGTAACTTGCCTCCTGACTCCCAAAGCCTGTCCGCCATCTACAAGGCGCAAGTCAGGAGTGTGATGGAATAGTCCACAATTGCCTGGATGAATGCAACACTCAAGAAGCTTGACACCATCCACAACAAAGCAGCCCGCTTGATTGGCACATCTACCAACATTCACTCCCTCCACCACTGATGTATAGTAGCAACAGTGTTTACCATCTATAAAATGCACTGCAGGAATTCACCAAGACTCGTTCAACAGCACCTCCCAAATCCATGACCAGTACCATCTACAAGGACAAGGGCAGCAGACACATGGAAACATCACCATCTGGAAGTTCCCCTCCAAGTCACTCACCATCCTGACTTAGAAATATATTGCTGTTTTTTCACTGTCGCTGGGTCAAAATCCTGGAACTCCCTCCCTAACAGCACTGTGGGTGTACCTACACCATATGGACTGCAGCGATTCAAAAAGGCAGCTCTCACCACCACCTTCTCAAGGGCAACTAGGGTTGGGCAATATATGCTGGCCCAGCCAAGGAAGGCATCATCCTGTGGTTCAAAAAAACCGCAAAGGGATAAAGACAGGTGGTGAGTGATCAAGTAAATGAACAAATGTAAAGTTGCGCACTTTAGTTGAAAAGCAGACAAACAAATTTCATAAAAAGACTTGTATTTACATAGCACCTTTCACAACTAGGGGATGTCTCAAAAATATTTTACAGACAATAATGAACTTTTGATGTGCAATCACTGTTGTAAAGGTGAGATAGTGGGAAATGTTGGCAGAGGGACTTGAATATCCTTGTGCATGAATCACAAAGTTAACATGGAGGTACAGCAAGCAATTAAGAAAGTCTGCATTGTGTCAGCCTTTAAGAAGGGACTAGAAAATAAGAGCGAAAAAGCTTTACTGTAAATAAAGGGACCTCACCTGGACTATTTTATACAGTTTTGGTCTCTATCTGTGGAAAGGTATATTTTGAGATAGTGCAACAAAGGTTTCCTAGACTGCTTCCTGGGATAAGGGGATTGTCTCATGAGAAGGGAATAAACAGACTAAGCCCATATTCCCCAGAATTTAGAAGAATGAGAGATGATTTTATTGAAAGGTATAAAATTCTTAAGGGACTTCAAGGTACATATTGGGAGATGTTTCCCCTAACTAGGGAGTATAGAACTAGGGATTACTGTTTCAGAATAAGTGATCAAGTCATTTAGGACTGGATGAGGAGAAATTTCTCCACTCAAAAGGTTTGAATCTTTGGATTTCTCTATCCCAGAGAGTAATGAATCCTCACTCTCTAAGTATATTCAAGACAGGGATCAATCAATTCTTGAATACTGAGGGGTTAAAGGATATGGAGTTAGTGCAGGTGGGTATAGTGAATGTAGAAGATCAATCATGACCATAATGATTTAATGGGAAAGGCTTTCTGATCTTACTTCTAATGTTCTTATAATCAGCAGTAGAGATGGTGGGAAAAAGCTTGGCTGCTTGAAGTGGAAGGGGGAGATATACTAGCACTAGAAAGGAGGTATAAAGACAATCCTTTCCTTGGTTCTTGTGCCTCACCTCTACTGAGAAGCTTAAAAATGCAAATGACTTGGCCATTAGTAATCTAGAGAAGATTATGCAAATGAAACACTTAGTTTAATAACACAGGGTCCTCCAAATAGTATGGGGAAATGTTTTGGGACTTCTTGCCTCTGAAAAACAAATCCTAACAGTGGCCAGGAACCACCATTCCATAATATTTTTCAAGACATTTTTCTTTTGAAACCACTTAACAACTTAAATCCGATTCTTGGTCACTGCTGAGAACTTTCTTATCAGAGGTGGGAGCTTGTAAAGGAATGCAGTTATTTCTTTGGTCTGTGACAGTCATAAGAACTAAGGATTGTGGCTGATCCTGTGATAAAAATGTAGCCAGGAGAGGCAAGAGGGGTAAATGGCTTCAGGCAAGGAGCACAGTAGCACAGCCCATGGAAAAGGAAAACAAAAATAAAAATACCTGGAAAAACTCAGCAGGTCTGGCAGCATCTGTGGAGAGGAAACAGTTAACGTTTCGAGTCCGTATGACTCTTCAACAAAATTAAGTAAAAATAGAAAAGAGGTGAAATATAAGCTGGTTTAAGGGGGAGGGAGGTGGGACAGGTAGAGTTGGATAGAGGGCCAGTGATAGGTGTAGATAGCCAAAAGATGTCATAGACAAAAGGGCAGAGGTGTTGAAGGTGGTGATATTACCTAAGGAATGTGCTAATTAAGGGTAGAAAGCAGGACAAGCAAGGTACAGATAGCCCTAGTGGGGGTTGGGGGTGGGGTGAAGGGAAGGGACTGAAATAGAAAAGGAAGGTGGGAAGACTGGTACGGGTAGGTATAAGTTTAGGTGCATTAGCAAAGTGTTACAGGAAGACAATGTGAACAAATGGGATTTGTATGCATTTGAAACAGTCATATTATTATGCATATTTGACTTCTGAAAACCAGTTAACATAGGAAAAATGGCAGAAACAGGCCATTCAGTCCACCCAATCCATGCTGGTGTTTATGATCAACTTGAGCCTCCCCTCATCCAAATCTACCACCATAACCCTCCATTTCCTCCTCCCTCATATGTAGTTATTATTGAAAGTTTCAACCACTCCACATATAATACAGTAACGTATATGAAGAACAGCTACGTGTAAATTATAAGACAGTGTGCCAATTTACAAGAGGGAGTGAACTGCAATTCAAATTTAACCAGCATATAATTAACAGACAAGGATGCCAACTAAAACAACTTCTCTCAACTGACCAGGGGTCCTGGCCTTCATGATTAAAGCACTTAATGTTTACTTTTGTAATAAGGTCATAGAACTGACCATAGCACCTGTTTGGGGAAGGAGAGGAGAAAGTGTCAGAATTGTCACTCCTGATTGCTTTCCAATGATTTCTTCTGAAATGTGTTCTTGCAAACATTGTGTGGACCGGATCAAGCTTAGTTATAAACCTCACCACAGTAAAAATAACTTGCCTGCAGTTTACTTTCCACATGCACAGTTAAGAGCCACACTCTACAGAGATGTGCTGGAGCTGCAAGCATTTACAGAACTGAGCAGTCATGATTTAGCACCCAAGGCAGCAGAAAGAGGGATATTATTGTTATGATTCACTTTGTGCAATCAAGGGTTATGCTAGTGATTGCGGAGGGTACAAGTGATCAATTATACTGTATTTAAGGCACTCTGGATGTTCTAACATTTAAATCTTTTATACAGAAATTTGTTTCCTGGGCATAAATTCATTTTCATACTGTTACAAAGCTAGATTGTATGAACATGTATTACTAATATGGTCATTTTACGTAAATATTAGTATGAAAGCAAATGGAACAATGCTGTGGTTCTGCAAATTTCAGGTAGATCGTGGGTGAATGTTTCGTTCCCCCCTCAAATATTCAGAACTCCAAAGATATTCCTTCAGGGCAGCAACATAAAAAAATTAAAGAAAGCTGTTTGATAGTTTCTATCGAGTCTCCTTTTGATACCTTGCGTATCTTGTTTTTTGTGCCATATACATTGAAGTCTTTTTAATGAACAGACTCCCATGTTAGAATTGAAGATTTACCAGGAATCTAGTATATGGATGATATTGTAACACATTTGATTCAAGACATAACGTTCAAATGCAGTAATACTGACACATTTGACATCACTGAGATTTTACAGGGTGCCAGTACAAGGTACAGAGTAACTACAAGCACAATAACTAAGAACACAATTTGCTTTGAAAGGTGCTTTTACATCACACCAACTGGAGTCTAATTTCCCAACCATTAAAAGTAATGCACTGCATTTGTGCTCAATTTGCAAAAATTGAAAGAGTGACCTCAACTCCCAATGTTTTTTAGTAGATAAATGCTTAATGTGGGGTAATATTAAATCAAACAAGTCAAAGTTCTAAAGTTAACCCAGGTCTGTGCTAATGCAGCCGATTCCAGCCTGATCCACAGATGGGATGTTGCAATTGGATACTCTATCCCTAAGTTAGAAATGGGACTGGAGAAAATGAACCATTTCTTCCACTACTGATTGTCTAGTGACCCCTGCTGGAAAGTCAACATATCACTTTTGAATGAAAGCAGAATTAGGCTCAGCTGCAGTGCCCTCCAGAGTCAAACAACCTGTCAACATTCACTGTGTCAGTGCATCCATGCAAAATGGCCACTAGGGTGAACCTAGCAATGCCCATGAAATCTCATTTCTACAAAAGGAAGTGCCTTTTTGAGAGAAGGGGAAAATGTGTGTAAAAATGGGGGAGAAGAAATAATTGCAGTGCATGGAGAAGAATATTTACCACATTTACAAATTTATATAACACATTTAAATCAGTAAAACATCCCCAAGTGCTTAACAAGAGCAATGTTGATAAAAAAAAAAGAAACACCAAGGAGAAACACAACTATGAACAAAAGCTTGATCAAAGAAGAGCATTTTAAAAGAAGAGAATGGGGCAGAAGGTGCAAAGATTTATAGAGAATATTGTGGAGCTTCGGGTCAAGGCAGCGAAAGTACAGCTGTCAATGGTGCAGCAAGAGGGTAGAAGCTGAAGAGGGAAGAGACTGCAAAGATATGTACAGCTGGAGGAGGGAAGAGGCTGCAAAGATATGTACAATTGGAGGAGGCTAGAGAGATAGGGAGGAGCGAAGCCATGGAAGGGTATGAAAACAAAGATGATTTTGAAATTGAGGCTGTGTTTGGACTGGGAGCAAATAAAGTTCAGCAAGCACAGGGTGAAGGATGAATGAAATTTAGAATGAGTTAAAATGTAGGCAGCAGATTTTTGGCTGAGCACAAGTTTTTGGAGGGCTGTAGGTGGTAGGCCAGCCAGGAATGCATTAGAATAGTTGCAGAAATGAAAGCCAAAGGCAAGGTAGTTGGGAATTTGAAAGTGTGCTGGCGAATGACTTAAGGCACAAAGGAGAGTTGGGAGAAGATAGGGAAATATGGGCGGCGATAAGTGGTTAGAGATTGCCTTTTCGGTTGTAGTTACGACGGGAGCAGCAAGGCCATTTGAGATAAGATCAAGTGGAAACATACCAGATGTTGAAAATATGATTTGATTTAACCATACCTTGTTGCAAAGATTTGAAACGAACCAAAACTTGCCCTTCCATTTTCATCAGTTTTCTGCAGTTGTGGCGCTGGTGACAGCTTGAGGAAAAGGAAGCCATTTGTTACAGAAGAAAGATTCAATCAGTTTATGACTAAAACAACGGGTCTAAAGAAATCCAAGTAACCCTGCTAGCTCACCTATGTACCATTATGAATTGTGGTCAGTAAACTTTGCTGTTACATAACACCATTGTTTGAAACTTCAAAATCTGAAAAATTGATTTCTACAAAATGTTTCCACAGAATGATTGAAATTCAGCGTCTGCTTTACTATATCCAAGAGGGTGATGAAAGAGGGACTAAGAAACAATACTCTTCTTTTAAGAAACTTTCAGATGTCTTTCTCCCCATCTCACACACCATTGTAGAATATCTTGCCTAGAACACAAGTACACTTTGATGGGAAGCGATGGCACAAAGATCCCAAAATAGCAGTACGTCAACTCCAAATCATAGAGGTCCAGAAGCAAAGTCAAGGTGTGCTAGGAAACATCTTTACCAAACTTCGTTGTGAAGAATGAGGAAGACTACGCATATGACAGATGGTGCACTCTCAAACTCCAAATGCAAGTGATATACCAAAATATGATCTCAGAATCCTACAGCACAGGAGGCCGTTGCTTAGCCCAACACAATTATGCCAGCTTCTTCGACCCCTTTCCCTGGCAAGAACTTTACCCTTTTAGCTTTTACTTATTCAAATATTTATCCACTTTCCTTCTCAAAGCTATTTTGGTTTCTGCTTCTACCACTGTTCACAGTAGGCTTTCAATGTTATAAGTTTTTGTTAAAAAATTTTCTTGACCTCTCCTTTTGTTCTCTAAGTGACGCTGATGTCATACCCTTTAATTACTGACTTAATGATGAGGAAAATAGTTTTACCACAGTTTAATCTTATTAAACCCGCGAACATCCATCAGATATCCTTTTGTCCTTCTTGGAGAGAAGCCCTGTTTTTCTAGTAAACCCTCATAATTAAAACATTCCACTTCAGGTGTCAGCTTAGCAAACCTCTTCTTTACGCTCAACATTTTTCCTGTAGTAGCAGCCCAAAAGTGAAAGCTTTCTAACCACATTCTATCCAATTATCAGCAAGGTTACCATTTACTTTTATTGCTTTGACACTATGCCTTTATTTAGCCCTAACAGCATTGTGGGTGCACCTACACCAGAAGGATTTCAGCAGTTCAAGACGACAGCTCGCCACCACCTTCTCAAGGGTAATTAGGGATGGGCAACAAATGTTGGCCTTGTCAGTGATGCTTATATCCCATAAAAGAAAATAGAAATCTCAAGATCCCATATGTTGCTTTTAAAAAAACCATCAAATTTTAAAGATTTCTGTTCCAGGTTATCTAAGCCCCCTATAATCCATGATGAGTTGACCAATGGCAGTAAATACTGACTCCAGGTGGATAACCATGGCTATATGCTCTAGTCCAAAAAACATCAACAACTTATTTTCTACCCATTAGCCAACTTCGTATCCATATGGTTACATTTCCTCTAATATTTTGAATTTCCACATTATTAACAAGCCTTGTGACACCTCAGCAAATGCTAAAAATCATACACAATATTCACCATCTTTTCTTTTTAATATAGTAATTTCCTCAGAACACTCAAATTTGCAATTCTTGTCATTCAAATCCATTCTTGGCTATCCTTAATTAGACCATATTTTTCAGCGAATTAATTTTATACTGTATTAAGCCTCTAGCAGCTTACTCACTACCAATGTTATTTGACCCTTCTGTTTTATTATAAGACGTTCTCCTGGCAGGCTTTGTGACAACTACTGTAACCAAGATATTTGAAAGATCGTGATTAGAGGAAGGGAAATATTTTACTGCATCACAGCAAAATCTGTCAGTCAGTCACACAAGTTGGTTTTATTCTTACACTGTGACTACAGTGCTGAATATTTTCTTATGCTTTGCAACAGAATGACTGGTCTCAAACCAAGACCTTAAACTCAACTAAAAAATGGAGAAGGGTGCCTCCAACAGACGACCAACCGCTTCTTTCACTAGTGGTCTGTTAATTTAAAATTGAAACTTGAATCAAGAATATAGAATGGAACCATTACACTACAAAGAAAACCTGAAGATTTATCCTCTTTTATCTTCCCTTCCTTTTACCTTTAACCATAAATAAGTGAACATCATAATATTTATATTTGACTCCAAACACTTCACATTTTTCATTTTCAATGTATTTCTGAATTGTAGCTTTCAAATGAACTTTTCCATTGAGTTAATTGAATAAATACAGTAACTACTCAAAAACACAAGGTGGATAAAATAACTTAGGAGTCCAGTTGAATAATAGCATGATCATCCACCACTCATCATTATTAAATTGAACTGAATGAACAGCGCAAAATCCTGTAAGAACTATTATACTCAAGTCATCTCATATATATTACTTCCTTCATACTGCTTCACTTACAGTAGGAGGCAAGCTGATAAATAAATCAAGACTATGGAGGGGCACGTTTATATCCATGTGTCACTAATTTAAATATGCCTCAAGCTGTAAATTCCAATATGCCTTGCTCTTCTCATTTAGGACTCATCACTAACAAGGCCCTTTCCAAACCAAGGATATTTGAAAGATTATGATCAGAACAATAGAAGTATTTTACTGCATCAAGCAAAATCTATCACAGACAAGTTGGTTTCATTTTTTTCCACTGTGACTACAGCAGTGCTATACCAGCAGTGGTTAAAGATCAAGACTATTAGGAGGATAAATCTCCAAGTTTTCTACTGTAGTGTAACATAACCATTCTTTAAAATTGCAGCTTGAATCATGAATAAAGTTACAGACAACTACTCAAATCAAAGAAACAGTTGGTCATCTGTTTTTAGAGTACGCAATTGCCAGGTGGTCAAAAGCATTTTTCTTCACTTATTAGTTGCGGCAAAGGTCTTGATTTGAGTGCCGCCATTTCATTTCCAAAACACAAAACAGAAGAAACCAAAGGAATGTATGTGCAAATTGGATTACATTTCTTGGTCTTTGGGGCTGTATCACTAGAGCTCAGGTTAAACACTTCTATTAGTACTTCCTGCACGCATTGTAAAACATGTTTTTAGGAATAAACATTCTTAGCCTTCACATGCAGGAAAATCTGTCACATTTTTTCCCGAGTTTGTGATTCAATCATGTTAATGGTGCTATAAATTTTAAATTTTGCAGCCAATATAGTATCAGTAAATTTCTTACCTTTAGGCCACTTTCTTTTAGCAGGACAACTTTAATCATAGGTTCAGGAGAAGGATTCCCCCAAGCATCACAAAGCTGGACAACCAAAGGCTTATCAAGAGCCTTACCATTGACAACTGAGAGGGGCTAAAAATAAAAATATAGTTAAGGTAGCTACACCACAAAAGGCAGTAGTTTTTCCTTAATGTCAAATTTCAACCAAATTCCTCACAAAAATGAACTGATAGTCATACTAAGCACCTTCAATGTAGTTTATCATAGTTGAATCTCCAAAAACAAATCAATGATCCATCATCCAAATGTACACACGGACACTACATCACTAGAGTATGGGGCTTAAGAGTGCACTTATGAATGCAAGATTTGCTGCTCAGTCGTGTAAGAAAAGTACTGCAATAATCATAGGAGACTTGAATCTTCATGGACAAACCAAATTGGCAAAGGCAGCCTAAAGGGCGAGTTCACTGTGTATTCAGGGCAGTTTCTCGTATTTGGACAGTATCTTAGAATAATACATTCTGGAGCCAAACTGGGAATATGCTATTTTAGACAGGATTAATTAATGATCTCATAGTAAAGGATCCTCTAAGAAAGAGATATCATAATGTAATGAATTTCAGATTCAGTTTGAGGGTGAAAAACTTGGGTGTAACTATTATGTAACTAGTGTCATAAACTTAAATAAAAGCAATATAGGTATGAAGGCAGAGTTGACTAAAGTGGACTGGGAAAATACATTAGAGGGTAATATGGTAGATAATCAGTGGCAGTCAATTAAGTAGATATATCATAATTCTTGAAGATATATACCATTGGAAAATAAAGAAACTAAGAGGAGGATGAACCATCCATGGCTAACTGAGGAAGTGAGTATGCTATCAAATTGAAAGAAAAGGGCATACAGTGCTGCAAAGATCAGTGGTAGGCCAGAAGATTGGAAAGGTTTTAGGAAAAAGCAATGGATGATTAAAAAGTAGAGGGAACAAATAAATTGAAAGTAAACTAGTAAGGAATATAAAAATAGACAGCAAAAGACTTCTACAAGTATATACAAGGAAAAGGGCAGCTAAAGTAAATGTTGGTCCCTTTGAGGATGAGACTGGAGAATTAATAATGGGAGACACAGAATTGGCAGAGACTTTGAACAAATATTTTGTACGTCTTCATGGTTGCAGACATCAAAAGCATCCCAATAATAGTAGAAAATCAAAGGATAAAAGGGAGGAACTCAAAACAATTATCACGTGAGAAAAAGTACTAGGAAAACTAAAGGGACTAAAGGCTGACAAGTCCCCTGGACCCCATGGCCTGCATCCTAGGGTCTTAAACGAAGCAGCTGCAGATATACTGAATGCACTGGTTGTAATCTTCTAAGATTCCCTAGATTTGGCAAGGGTCCAACAGATTGGAATGCCACAAAGGTAATGCCCTATTCAAGAAAGGAGGAAGACAGAAAGCAGGAAACAATAGGCTTATTAGTCTTCTATTTGCCATTGAGAAAATGCTGGAATCCATCATTAAGGAAGCAATATCAGGACATTTAGAATCAAGCACAGCAAACATGGTTTATAAAGGGAAATCATGTTTGACAAAATTAAGAGTTCTTTGAGGATGTAACAAGCAAGGTGGATAAAAGAGAACCAGGTGATGTTGTTTATTTGGATTTCCAAAATGCATTCAGTAAAGTGCCACATAAAAGGTTACAACAAAGATAAGAGCTCATTGTGTTGGGGGTAATATATTAGCATGGATAGAGGTTTGGTTAACAGGCAACATGGTCAGGATAAAAACAAAAATATCTGGAAAAACTCAACAGGTCTGGCAGCATCTGCAGAGAGGAGCACAGTTAATGTTTCAAGTCCGAATGATCCTTCAACAGAACTAAGTAAAAATAGAAAAGAGGTGAAATGTAAGCTGGTTTAAGGGCGGGGAGCTGGATAGAGAGCCAGTGATAGATGGAGATAACCAAAAGATATTAGTTCTGTTGAAGGGTTATCCAGACTCGAAACGTTAACTGCGCTCCTCTCCGCAGATGCTGCTGAGTTTTTCCAGGTATTTTTGTTTTTGTTTTGGATTTCCAGCATCCGCAGTTTTTTGCTTTTGAGCTGCCTCAGGGAGATTAGTTCAATTATGAAAAGTTTAATAAAGAAAAAAAATTATTCAGACATGTCCCCGAATGTGACAGTGTCACATGAGTTGGGACATGTCAATGAATTTTAATAAAGAATTTTATTGGATCTATAAACACTTCATGAAACCTCATCCCACCCGTGGGTGAGGTTTTGTGATAAATGCGAAGGCCGCCTGGGCTCTTTGTCTGCCCACCAACCTTAAGGTTGGATGGGCAGCTCTGTTAATTCTTTTAATTAGTTTTTAAATGGCCTTGATAGGCCTTTAACAGTTTGGTGGGTGCGCAGCCGACTCCGGTGCACGCCCGCCGAACTGAAAATCGGATTGACGCACGGTGACGCTGGGACGCACGCTCAACGTCACCACGCGTCACTTTATGTGTCAGCGAGCAGGGCCCGCCCCCGCACATCGACCAGAAAATTCAGGCCATAGAATCAAAGTCACAGTCACATCAGACATGATCTTACAGAACAGCAGGGCACACTTGAAGGGTTGAATGGCTTACTCCTGTTCCCATTTCTTAAGACCTCAAGATGTTGGCAGTAATTTATTAGGATGAAAGGAGGGTTTACTAATGAACAGAAAATAGTGTGTCACAATAAATGGGCCATTTTCCGGTTAGCAACCCGTAATTAGTGGAGTGCCACAGCAATCAGTACTGGGAGCTCAACTATTTACAATCTATATTAATGACTTGGATGAAGGAACTGAGTGTATTGCAGCTAAGTTTGCTGACTAAAGAAAGATAGTGGGAAAGCAAGTTCTGAGGACACAGTCTCACGTTAAGTGAGTGGGTAAAAATTTGGCAGACAGAATATAACGTGGAAAAATGTGAGGGTATCCATTTTGGTAGGAAAATTGAAGCATGAAATATTTAAATGGCGAAAGACTATAGAATGTTGTGGTACAGAAGACTGTGGGTGGCTTCATACACAAAAACAGTTAGCATGCAGGTACAGCAAGTAATTAGGAAGGCAAATGGAATGCCTTTGTTGCAAGGGGGTTGAAGTATAAAAGTAGAAAAGTCCTCCTACAACTGAAAGGACATTGGTGAGATCACAGCCAGAGAACTGTGCAGAGTTTTGGTCTCCTTATTTAAGGAGGGATATACTTGTATTAGAGGCAGTTCAGAGGTTTAATAGATTGATTCCTGGGATGAAGAGGTTTGTCTTATGAGGAAAGTTTGAACAGGTTGGGCCTATATTCATTAGAATTTATAAGAATGAGAGGTGATCTTATTGAAACATAAGATTCTGAGGGGGATTTAACGGGATTGTTGCTGAGAGGATGTTTCCTGTTGTGGGGGAAAGCTAGAACTAAGTGGCATAGTTTCAGAATAAGGAGTCACTCATTTGAGACTCAGTTGAGGAGGAATTTCTTTGCTTCAAGGATTGTGATTCTTTGGAATTCTCTACCCAGAAAACTGTGGAGGCAGAGTCATTAAATTAATTCACAGCTGAGATAGACACATACATGACACATGCTTAAGTCAAAGTTAGGGGGAGCAGGTAGAAAAGTGGAGATGAGGTCAACATTTGATCAACCGTTATATTATCAAATGGCGAAACATGCTGGTGGGGAATGTGACCTACTCCTGTTCCTGTTTCTCATGTACAAAACATTGTCCTTAAAACTGCAGTTCTGAAGGGGCTGGCACTGGAGAATCAGGTAAGAGGAAGAAAGAGTTAGAATCGGAGCTTTTAAGTGAGATGAAGAATTGTATTAAGTTTTATAATTTCTCTCTATTATAAAGTTCATGGTACATACATTTTATCATTTAATAATAAGTATTTTGAAAGCTTTATTTTGGGTTAGCTAGGTTTTCAATCAAATAGTAATGAGATCATACAAGGTATATTTTCTCTAGATGGTACATTTTCTATGGCATATTACACTCACCTAACTGCAGGAAACTGAAATATAGGCTAGGAACAGCAAACACTTAGCGACCGCTAAGCATGGGGAGATAATATGCATTTTATCCAGTTAAAACCATGCTGCATCTCAGCACAAGGCACTAAGCTTGTTCAATTAAAGCCATCATATCAGGGAATTTACCTGATGGATTATTTGTGGCCAAGCGTGGGAACAAATTCCAACAAGTCATTGCTAAAAAAAGAGAAGCTTTTTGTCTTGCACTCATTAGGACAGATTGGCAAGTATACCAATTGTAAAGGGAACAATAATTTACAATGCATGAGAAGAGAGTACTGATTGATTGGCAGATGGACTCTGATTGGTAGAGGCATTGCCACAGAGAATGCACCAGGGAACAGATAACTGCCAAGCTTTTGTTTAAATTCAAACCAGGCAGGTCAACTCTGATCTCGACCTAAACAAAAACAGAATTACCTGGAAAAACTCAGCAGGTCTGGCAGCATCGGCGGAGAAGAAAAGAGTTGACGTTTCGAGTCCTCATGACCCTTCGACCGAACTCGGTCGAAGGGTCATGAGGACTCGAAACGTCAACTCTTTTCTTCTCCGCCGATGCTGCCAGACCTGCTGAGTTTTTCCAGGTAATTCTGTTTTTGTTTAGGTCGAGATCAGAGTTGACCTGCCTGGTTTGAATTTAAACAAAAGCTTGGCAGTTATCTGTTCCCTGGTGCATTCTCTGCGACAATGCCTCTACCAATCAGAGTCCATCTGCCAATCAATCAGTACTCTCTTCTCATGCAGTATAAATTGGTGTTCCCTTTACAATTGGTATTCTTGCCAATTCTGTCCTGATTACAAATCAAAGAGCTTCTATAGCATGTCTATTTTTTTCAGCAATGCTGAAGTTCTGTACTGCCAAACAGCTATAATGAGTTAATTGTTATCAGTTCTACAAATCTGCCAAACTCAGGTTATTGGATAAACAAAGTCACCTATAATACAACTGCTGGCAAGAAAATTGCTCTCAGGTTCATAGTATTTGTGAACAACTTCAAAAATTACATTTGCCTAAATAAAAGGATTTAAAAGCATCCCAATACTCAAATAATCTAAGTGCTCAATCCTACCTCTTCTGTATTTCCCCATTCAGGGATGGTAATTTGGGTTGGGGGTCCTGCAGTCAGGTGAATTCTTACATAATCCACAAAATCACGCCACGCAAAACAAAGTTCTTTTTGGCCAGTGGCGCCAGGCATAAACTTTATTCCCCGGGCAATCATACACAGGCCATTTTCCTACGAAGAGACAAAAAAGTTTGCATTTATATGGCATCTTTCATTTCCACAAAGTCTCTCACTTCACTGCCAATGAATTATTTTTTCAGAACATCTACTTTCTATTTAAGGTAAAATACTTTTATATACATCTATGAGAGTCAAACTTTGTATGGACACAGGTGCTTTTCTAAAAGCTTCTCAACAAAACTACCACAGAATTAATCCATCATCTACTCAATAAGCATTAATATTGGATAATTATAAACATATACTCTGAACAGGCTTTAATTTCACTGGACTGAATATTTTTTATGCCCATATCACTTGTACATTACAAACTAAATTTTCTGCTGTTCAGTTATATAAACTTTAAATCAATAACAAAACAAGCATATTTTTTTTCAATCAAATGTAGCATTTGATCTAATACCACATAATATACTTATTGACAAAACTAAAGGGCAAGGGCAACATGATATAAAACTGACTAAGAGACACAAGGCAGAGGATAATGGTGACATATTGTTCAGACTGATGGAAGTATACAAGGTATCTCCTTGGGGCTATTAGGACTGCTACACTTGATAAATATTACTGTATTACTGTCCTGGACTTGAGGATAAAGGGAATAATTTCAAAGTTTACAAATGTCAGAAAAACTTGGAAATGTAGTAACCATTGAGAAAGATAATGGCAGGCTTCAGGAGGACACAGGCTGGAGAAGTGGGAAGGCACATGCCAGATGAAATTTAAAGCATTAAGTGTAAAGCGATGCATTTTGGGAAGAAAAGTACAGAGAGGCAACAAAACCAAATAGTACAATTTTAAAGAGGGTGCAGGAACAGAGGCTAAAAAGTTCACATACATATATTTTTGAAGGTGACAAAACAAGTTGATAGGGTTCTTAAAACACAGGGTTCTGGACTTTATAAACAGACGCATAGAGCACAAAAGCAAGAAAGTTATGCTAAACCTTTATAAATCACTGGTTAGGCCTCAGCTGTAGTACAGTACCCAAACCTGGGCACCAAACCATAGGAAGTTGTAGCCTAGGAGAAGATTTCCTGGAATGATATTAGAGATGAGGGATTTTAGTTATGTGGAGAGACCAGAGAAGCTGGAATTGTTCATGTTACAGCAATGAAGGCTAATGGCCAATTTAATATGTTGGGTTCCTCCAACATGGAACAGAAACCCAACCCTGTATATATTTAAAACTTTATCCTTATTACTATTTCTTATTTTTAAACTGGACTATTCTGCTGAACACAACAATTAATGTGGTTGACTCTTTCTGGAAATTATCCCCCAACAATCTCCAGAACAAAAGCATTCTCTTCTCATTTTAGGGAATGTCACACCTTGTTATGCCTTAGGAGCTTTTAACATAGTACCTGGGACTGCACTGAGGAGCTACAGAGATTCCATTTGCATTTAATAAGCCAACCTTGCTTAGAGTCTATGGGTCTGTTGAGATAATGGCTTCCCAAATATCAGACTCTCAATACAAATGGCTGAGACATTATCAGTCCTGAAAACAGAGCCAAATTCCAGATGCTAGATAAACATCCTTTGATAAAGTCACTGTGGAGGAGGGTCACATGACTCAAGACTCTGGCTTTTTGATCAGTTTAACATTACCTTCCTGAGCTATGCAGCCAGTCTAACATTCAACTGGCAGGCCAAACAGAAACAAGTTCTGTCCGGGTTGGACCACCAGCCCATCTAGCCTGATTCTACTCAAAGATTTGGTATCATCGCCTACAGAACTGACGCAATCTCTGCATGCCAACTTCATCTTGTGACGTCAACACCACCGGAAAAAGTGAATCTTACAACACTGGTCTCCAGCCAGCCAACCATCGAATGTTATGTGAAAGGCTTTCTCATTGGACTCTGACTCTGGAACTCATGTAAACCAATAATCAGTTTTTCTGTGGTCCTTGTACTTAAACCTCCTTGCCTCTATTGCTCTCTTTACTGTGTGAATGCAGAATAGCAAATTGCGAACACTCCTTTTCATGGGTTTTGAATGTGTAAAAGTAAACTAACCTTCTGAGTTAATCCTAGCTCGAGTTTGCTGTAGGGTTATTAGTAAGATTGGATCACACAAAAAAGAGGTTTGGGAAATATGACACCGCTTATTTTAAAAAAATTCAAAAATGCCTTCTGTTTACATAAAAGCAAAATTTAACATTGAATTCAAGAACTTCAGACCATGAACACTCTCCTCTATCCTCACTCTTTTTTTCAATATTCATTTTTATTTTTAATATTTATTCACTTATTTTTATTTATTTTCATTTTTATTCATAGTTTTATCCCCATCTTTTATCCTATTTTCAATCTTGCCCCCCCCATCCCCACAAGGGCCACCTGTCACTTGTTCCTGTTGTTGTTTTCAGAGTACTTACCCTTGTCCTGCTTTTATCACATTTTACTTTCTTACCTTAATGCCACTATCAGCACCACCCTTAGCCCTTACCACTACCTTTAACACCTGTTTGTCCTTTTGTTCATGACATCTTTGTCAATCTCTCCTTTGTCCCCACCTTCTATACAGTTTCACCTGTTTCACCCTCCCCCCTATAACAGTATAAGTTTCAACACATTTTTACTTTTCTTCAGTTCTGAAGAGTCATACGGACTTGAAAAGTTAACTGCTTTTCTCGCAACAGATGCTGGTAGACCTCTGAGTTTTCCCAGCACTTTCTGTTTATCAACAAATGGGAATGCAGTGTTGCTTGAATTGTTCTCCTCCTGTCTGTAACAAATAGAACTGTTCAAAATTATGAAGGGTTAATATGGTAAATAAGGGAAAAAAAGTTTCCACTGAAGCAAGTCAGTAACCAGAAGACACAGATTTACAGTAATTGGCACAAGAGCCAGGGGAGAGATGAAGAGGCTTTTTTTAAAAACACAAAGTTTTTATTATTTAGAATACACTGCCTGAAAGGGTAGCGTGGCAGAAAATTCAATATTAACCTAGAAAAGGGAACTGGATAGGACAACGATTGAGGTCACTAGTTGTGGTTCATTTGCAACTGCTTTTATGAATGAAATAAAACCAATACCATGCTTTACTAGGATGTAGTGCCTGACATAGATCCAACTGAAGAATTCGATACGGGAAAAAAAGTTGCTCTCCAATGAAATTCCACTTCAACTTTAAAAGGGCAACCCAAAATATTGGATACGTGAGACATGTACGAGTACCTACCTAGAAATTATAAGTAAAGTGAAACTACTTTAGTTTTCTATGTGATGGTTCCAAATAGACAAATGCGAACCAACGGGCGAAATTTTCCGTCGGATTGCCACTCCATTCCTTTTAACTTACTCTGGGATTTCTTGTCCAGACTTCCACCCAGGCCTACTGAGACATGTACAGCGCAGCAGCTCCTGGAGTCTTTTCTGTGCAGTGCAGAATCAATGGGGGAAGTGAAACTATGCCCTCCTTTTATGACACGAGCTGCCGTAAACTGGTAAGTTTAAAGGTTCCAGCCACTTTGATAGAAGAGAAGGCAAGTGTGTAAGGTAAGTGGGAAGGATGGGTCAGGAGAAGTAGTTGGGGATGGGGCAGTAGTCAGAGGGTGGGGGTGGGGGAGGGGGTGGTGGTCAGTACAATAGCTTACCCAGAATTTAGATGTGGTTTTATTCCTTCTAACCTCTCCCAGGTAACTATTCTGCTCGGAGAGTCGGAACCATCCAGAGTCACCGATTTATACTGGAGTGTCAAATGGTTCCAGGTGCAGGGTAACTGCCCAACAGAAATTTAAACTTCCTGGGCAATTCCCACAGTCCTTCCCTGGACTTCTGAGGGGACACCCAGCGCATCTTCTGGGGTACAACCCCCACCCCCTCTGGGAATGGAAGACCTGGGTCAACATTTTTTGTGAAGAGAGCAGTGAAAAAACTACTGCTGCTAAAAGAAGATGAAAGGTTGGATAACATCGTTTGTGAGAGAGCAGGGCAAACACATATTGCAATGATGGCATGCTCAGGGCTCTGAAAAAGGACTCTCTCTCTCCACCTCTAATCTTGTTTTGAATAATGGGTAGTGATATTTTGCCTTCTTCCCCTTGCTCTGAATGATGGATACCGATGGTTCATGAAAAAAACGAGGAAGAACCAGCTATGCCATGAAATAAATTTTGCAATTAATTAAGCAGCATCAAACTTAATTCAGTTTAAAAGCAATAGCTCCCAGTAAAAGGCAGAGTGCTAAGTTTCTTGAATCATGACTATGTGGCGTACCTGCCAAGTGATTTTCAGATTACTCTTGTCAAGTCCTTCTCCAGCTATTCCCAGTAAATTTACACAAGAGGATGTTAGAGTTTGAATCTGATTGCCATGACGATCAGTAAGTGTTGAATCTAAGAAATGAAAATCGATATAATATTTTACATTTAGGGAGAACTTTAAGAATTTATCCACAACCTGTCTTAAAAAACCTTGTGGTTATGATAAAAATATCAATGAGTACAGTATTACTTTACAATCAAAATTTGCTAGCTTTCCACAATTCATCATCTTTTCTAACTCCTCAGCTATGAAAAATTGTCAGCCTCCGGTCTAGAACAAAGAACAGATCAACAAAATTGTATGGTTTTTATTTTGTTGTGTCGACCATATAATGCGCAGAAATTAAAACTTACCTAGACTTGGTATATTTTGCCTGAATCAACCACAAGGAAACCTAGGCAGACCACCCTTCAAATCATGCACTGTAATCTTCCTCAATATGCTATAAAAATATAAAATGCTCTTTTTCTGTTTTTCTTTCAGATTTCCAGCATCCGTAGTACTTTGCTTTTATGCCATAAAAATAATTGATTTAAACCACATTGTTACCTCTGACTGAAGGAAGCAGCAATGAGGCCCCAAGTAACAAAAAGAGCATTGAAACTAATATATCTTTTTAAAGCAAGAGGGGTAATTAAAAAAACACTATAGCGTTAGAGTAAGAGGGCATTTAAATATAACCAAATACATGAAAAAGTGACTTGTATCCAAAGGAGGATAAAAATGAGTTGACCAGAAGCAAGCTAATAAAAGGTACAGCTCAGGAGCCTCATGCCAAATTGTGAAAAATAAATCTTATATTGATCAGAGGGGCATGCAGTTAACCTCCAAATCCAAAGTACACAAATTTCTGATAAGCCTTTATGGCAAGTATAAGAACTACATGCTGGAAAAATTGCAGCTGCAACAGAAGAAAAACCCAAACCATGAGACATGACTGTGAACAAGCCTTTACATTTAACAGATGAAGTGAAATCACCGTACCAAAATAGTGACTTTTTAAAAAAGCACCAATGCTTCTAACAATTTTCTCTTATCACTGTACCCCACCACAACACACACCCCTCCCCCCACTCCACCACCAAGGAAATGAGGGTAATTCCTAATTTTGTGGGCAAAATATCATTTACTAAAACCGCAAAGAAATTCTGTAATATTCTTCAACATAGCTGAACTCCATTTCTTGGAAATGAATAGTTCACGTTAAACAGATGGCAAAACTGGCAGATGTCAAGGTGGCTTCAGAAAACCAAATGCTTGTGCTTAGGTTTGCACTTCATTTTCAATCTTAAACTATAACAATCCGTTACAATTTTAACTGAATAGGTATATTTACATTAAGAGGTTAATGAGATGGCTCTATAGTACAATCAAAGAAATTGGGATGCTGCACACCAAGTTATTTTAGCATGCACCTACAACTAAAGAAAGCCTGATTTGGAAGTCAAGCTGTTTTTAACCTGATGTACCAGTAGAATTCCCACAAGTACTCAGATGTGGAATCTTAAAATGAATCAGCAATTAAAATATTACCAGTATAGTAATTAAAAATACATTTCAAAACAAACAACTTACGTATTTCTCCTTGTAGCTCTTCGCCCATCTGAACAGTACTTAATCCTTTCAAGGAACATTTTAAAAGTCTAGGTTCATCTGGCTGTGGCCTAAAAAATGTTACAAATTGCACTATATCACATGAAAAGTTAAAATTTCCTTAACTGCATTTCTGCTCAGAATCAAGGCCAATAGCAGGTTCCACTATAACAGGTTAAGAACACCATTCCACAGTTGAAAATTATATAGTCTCTCAGCAAAACTTATGTAATTCAGCTAAAGATGGCCTAACTAAAGTTTCATGCCATATATATGGTTTGTAAAAGTAAATTATGAGCCTTAGGATCTGACCACAAAGTATTTCTGCATGCTAGTATCTATATTTCTATCTCAATTATATTGTTGCTTATTTATCTCTCTCCCTTATTTCTAGCTTTTAGTATTTCATCTCGCTGTACATTTTCCTCTCAAAATTCCACATTGTTTATTTTGAGAAGTAGTGGAACATTCTGAAATGACTCCAGCATATGTACAAAAAACAGATGGTAGTTTTGCAAAAATCACACCACACAATATGTTTTAACAAGCCAACCTTCCACAGCATCAAAGAATGCTTCATGATAGAACGAACAAAATTCAAACGCCTAGGGGAGAATTTTCTCCGTCAGGGGGCCTGAGCGGGAGGGTGCGTAGCTGATCACCACCCACAATCGGCTGTGCGCCTCCATTTTACATGGACGGGCCAATTAGAGCACGCACGAGCTGCCTCAGGGAGATTACTGATAATAAAACTGAAGAAAAATTTTTTTCTTAAGACATGTCCCCTCATGACAGTGTCACATGAGCTGGGACATGTCAATGAACTTCAATAAAAACTTTTATTCAATTTTTATACATTTCATGAAACCTCATCCAGCCCATGGATGAGGTTTCATGAAAAATGTGAAGGTCGCCTGGGCTCTTCGCCTGCCCGCCAACCTTAAGGTTGGACGGGCAGCTCCATTAAGTGTTTTAATTGATATTTAAGTGGCCTTAATAGGCCTTTGACAGTTCGGCAGGCATGCAGCCAACTGCGTTGCGCGCCCGCCGAACTGAAAATCAGAATGACATGGGGGTGACATCGGGATGCATGCCCGACGTCACCGCACGTCATTTTACTCGTCGGTGAGAGGGGCCACCTCCGCATGCCAACCCGAAGATTCTGGTCCTAGAGTCTGAAGAAGTGCTACCATATTGTTTCTATAAATCCCAGATACTCAAGAAAGACTGAACATCCTAGTTCAATGTCAGTTTGTACAAGATCGCTTGGGTTTTGATACAGGAAATCAGTCTTGCATGTTTGGCTCATTTACCAATGATAGTGCCTCAGTCAGAGGTTTACAGGTCCCAGGTGACTCCATGACTCATGCACAAATTGGGTTGCCACTTCAGTGCAGTGTTGAGAGAGTGCTGCACTGCTGTCCTTCAGGCAAGGCTTTAAACCAAGGCAAGCCTCCTCCCTTCATCTAGTACGGTGGCACAGATGGATGAAGACTTCATGGGGAGGATTTTCTTCTCGTTGGGTGAACACGGCGGGCAGGCCCGGGAGCAGCCGCGCAACAGTCTGCCGTCTGTGATCGGGCCCCGACTGCGATTTCATGCTGCGCGCCTGCCGGTGTGAAACGCTCAGTGCCTCCTGGGTGCAGGGGGCAGTGTGCAGAGGATGACGAACACAGAAGTTGGTGCATATGCTCAATGAAAGCTCCCTTAAGTCATACAGCTGTCTCAGGGAGCTGAAGATTTTTCACATTAAAAATAAAGCTCTCAAAAAGAAAAGGAAAATGTCCCCTCACATGACTATCACAAGAGCAGGGACATGTTATTAATGAAATGTTAAAATTTTTATTTTATTTTTAATTAACGTCGGAAGCCTCATCCTGCCCGTGGATGAGGTTTCCTCAAAAATCCAAAGGTTGCTTGGCCTATTTGCTCACCCGCCAACTATAAGGTTGGACAGGCAGGGAAACATTCTATTTAATTAACTGATTAACAGGCTTAATAGCCCTTGTAATTGTCAGCGGGCACGCTGCCAACTTTCACACACGCCCGCCAGTCAAAATATCACACAAGTGCTTGATGATGCCAGGGTGCTTGCCTGACGTCATCGTGCACTATTTTACACTTGGGCGTGCGCCTGCATGCTGAGCTGAAAATCCTGTCCCATGGTAATATTCAAGAAGAGAAGCTTTCCCAGGGTCCCTGTTGATGTTTCTCCCTCTAAAATCGCAAAGAACAGAGCAACTATGCATTCATCTCATTACTGTTTATGGGATCTTGCTCTGCTTAAAATGGTTATGTTTGGCTACACAACCACAGCACTTTTCAATAAGTTGACTTTGAAGTCCATGTTTTGGGATGATGTTGATTAGGTGTTATATAAATACAGCAATTACTTTTTATTATATAATCTATTTACGCTGTGCACTGCACTGAGAAATCTAGTTTGAATATTGCAGCAGTGTCACAATTAATGAACTTCAGGATCCAACCAGATTACTTATGAATTTTAAAAGTTACAGCTCCAAAAAATGTGGAATGAACACTTGTTTTTAAAAATAAAACTACTGCAAAGTTAAAAAGATGAGGTTTTCCAATGTAACACTGTGCCACATTAAGTAATGTCCAAGGACCTCAAGCCTATTGATCTTCATGCTTGCAGAATTTTGCAATAGGTATACTGTGGGCAAGTTGAAAACATGAATGATGAATCCATTAGCAAATGAACTTCGACATAGAATCTCCTTCACAAATTGACATAGCAACTACTCTTCTCATTTCATCGAGGAGCTGAGTGTCTAATTTAGATCACTGAATTTTACATACAGTAGCCTTTACATAAGGCAAAAACAGCATGTCAATCATGCAAATTTATTTCAAGCATCTAATGCATATACTATACTGTATACCAAGGTCATCATTCATTCCTGCAATTGCTTACAATTGAACTGTACATTTAACTGATAAAAGGTCACAAACCCGAAATGCTAACTGATGCTGCCAGGCTTCAAGCTGAATAATTCCAGGATTTTATGTTTTTACAATTGTACATTTAACTGACCTGACATTAAAGAACTGAAGACAGATGAGAAATTAAAGAATTTTCCACCTACTTGACTGTAAATGCACTTTCCAGTGAAACATGATCATCTTGGTATGAGACCTGACAATAACGCACATCTTTAACTGAGCATGGTACTTTTACATCAGGCAACAATCCTTGAATTAAATGTTCTCTATTTATCCGTGGTGTCCAGTTAACCTAAAATCAAGAATTTTAACTAAATTATTACTCGGCCATTTGGGAAAAGAAACAAACGTAAACCGCTCTGGGTTTCTCTAAGAGTGGAACTTCATTTTCTGGTAACAAAAAAAAACACATTTATTTGAAATCCCCACTAAGACTTTTTTGTTAATTTAAGGAAAATTTATAACTAAATTAAAATCTAATAAAACCAGCAAAAGATTAAAAAGACATTTTATGAATGCAAAGAATTAGGTCAAGTTTTTGAACAGGAAAAATATAAAAAGGATATAGGAAAAAAAGAGCAGATACACACTGTGCATTTTTGCAAAGGTGATAAGGAAACAGGTTTGGTACCTTGCCAGAATAGATGCAAGACCACACAAATGGGTGTGAATTAGTTCAAATTAATTAAGTTTAAAGTAGCAAAGAAAGTAGCAGTACAATTCACTGTTGCTGGGTAAAATCTTGGAACTCCCTAACAGCAGGTGAATGTGCTGACACCAAGACTGCAGCGATTCAAGGCAGTGGCTCACCACCACCTTCTCAATGGCAATTAGGATGAGCAAAAAATTCTGGCCTAGCCAGCAACACCCACATCCTGTGAATGAATAAAAAAGCAATGGTAGGAGGAGGAGCTGGGCTACTTATGTGTGCAGTATACATGTATAATTTAAAATATCTTTAGCCCCAGTTTCCAGAAAGGGTGCATCACGTGAAGTATCAAAGCTACGATCCCCCAGCAGACGAATGCTGAAACTGAGGACTAGATGACCACATGCTGCAACATGAGGAGGAAAGGTTTCTGAAAGATAAATCCCAAAAGGTGGTCACCAACAGATTCAAAGAATGAGGTAGGCAGAGAAGAGATGATGAAATGAGGCAGGGAAACACTACCAGGAAACCCAGACATATGGAGGTCCCAGCTTGAAGGGTCAAAAAGTTAAGCTCGCAATGATCTCCACAGTCAGCACTGATGCGTACAGCATTACAGATTGGAAGATCTGACCCACTAAATTTCTGGGATTAGTCAAATGAACTGACAAGTCCTCTAGTCTTAAAACTGAACATGAAGAAATTACAAGAACTGCCACAAGCATAATGGCCAAACAGTCTCCTGTGCTGCGATTTCTACAATTCTCAGATAAATGTAGCATTTTAAACTAAAAATACAATAGAATCCTTGCAAGGGATTGTTAGCAAAAGTTAGTAAGGAACTAATGTCTACCTTAATTTTCTCAGCAAGAGATGAATTAACAACAATCTGCCGATCACCCTCATCATACATCCGAAAGATAAGATGATGAATAACATCTCCAGCAATCCAGTCAATTTCATCTTGATGTTTGATAGGAATTGCTTTTTGTCCATCTATGCTGAAGATCTGGAGCTTGGCAACTTGAGTGCTAGGGAGCAATTTAATTATCTTCTCCACTGCTGAAACATCTTTACAGCTCTGCACATTAAGAACCACACAATATTTATGAAAAATTAGACGAAGAGAAAACATCCTGCTGTAATTAATATATTTCTTAAAATATCACAAAACTACTTTCAATTGTTAGCAATGCATAAATTCAAAGTACATTACTAAATCAAAACTCTGTATATAGTGGAATCTATGTTAGCATAATAGTGTCTCCAACAACTCCCCAGTGGATAATGCAAGTATGCATACTAGCAAAACTCCACTGTACTGATTGCAATGATTATCAATTAGGACAAAGGAAACATTTTAACTCTTAAAGTATGGCAACAACTGAACTGACATTAGCTTCTTTTCCCAGTTTATCATTCACTCCTTTTATGAACGGAGGTGTTATACTGGTTGTCCTCCAGTCCCAACAATTTAGATATCAAATAGTCATTTGGTAGTACAGAACTTAAGTGTTGCTGAAAAAAAGGCATTTAGCCTTGCACTCATCAGGAAATCACAAGTATACCAATGTCAGAGGAAGTAACAACTTTATACTTTATGAGAATACAGTGCTGATTGGTTGGCAAGTGAACTCTGATTAGTAGAGGTGTGCCATGGAGAATGAACCAGTTAATGGCGACTGCCGAGCACTGTTTATGCATGTACTGAAGGAAGGCTTGCGGTAGAGAACTGCCTAGTAGATTTCTCAATTAGTACATCAAGGAAAGGGAAATTATGCTGACAACTAATTTAAGAGTGTTAGTGTACAGTGTGGTGCATTTATGTGGACTGGAAGCTACATATATTAATACACAGGACCCTGTTCTTTGCAGACAGAAAGAACATATACACACACATTGCGCCTGTTTCAGCTAAACAAAATAACTGATAGCCATTTGCTAGTTCATTCCTAAGGGCAATGCTCTGACCAGAGTCAAGCTGCCTAGTTTAAATTTCAAACAATGCTTGGCAGTTAACCATCAGTCACAATTAACTGGTGCATTCTCCATGGCAATGCCTCCATCAATGACAGTCCAATTACCAATCAATCAGCACTATCTTCTCAGAAAGTATAAACTTGTTGCTTTCCCTGACATTGGTATTCTTACGATCGTCCTGATGAGTGCAAGGCAAAAAGCTTCGATAAAATGTCTTTTTTCAGCAATACTCAAAATTTGGATATCCAAGGGGAATTGAAAAATTATAGTCAGAGTCTTGGCCATCTTCTCGGACTTCCTTCAATTGGTAGGCTGTATATCATTAGTGCCCAATAACCATCCAAAACAGAGGCAAAACTTTGATTTCAGTTGTTTCTTTCCCTGAGAATCATTTCCTTTACTGTTCTCTTCAGCATTTTCTACTTATTATCACAAATTGCTTCACCCCATTCCAAAAAGTGGAGAAGGTAAACCCAGGACCAAACAGCCCAATGTCGATGGTAAAGAATCTCTTTCCAAGACAATAATCCAAGGCTAAGTAATTGTCACTTGGCAAAATAAGGGTTAATAAATCTCAGCCAGAGCAGATTTGTTAACAAATTGTGTTTGACTAATTAATTATATGCTTTGAAGTAATTAAGAGGGTTGATGAAAGTAGTGCAGCTGATGCATATTCAAAAAGCATTTGATAACATATCAAATATATTAGCAAAATCAAAGTCCATGAGATTAAAGGGGCAGTGGCAGCATTAATTCAAAATTGGCAAAGGGGCAGAGAGTGCTGGTGAATGTATACTTCCTGCCAGTCTGAAAGTAACCAGTGGTGTCATTCAGGGTTTAGTCCATACTGAAACATTCAACACTGCATAAATAATACACATCACAAACTTAATTTGTTTCCCCTGACAGAGTTAATAAATATCTTCCCTTACAGGCTTAACTAAATCAAAAACAAACTTACAAATATTCCTGAACCCTAATGAAGTTGAACTTCATATTCTCCTGGAAGGACTACAGGCAAGATTATTCTTTGTTACTCTTAGAAATAACTACAAATCTGAATCTCATCAATATGATTTGATAGCCTGCACATTGAGAATTGTAAGA
The DNA here is from genome assembly GCF_017639515.1 of Carcharodon carcharias. Classification (NCBI taxonomy): domain Eukaryota; kingdom Metazoa; phylum Chordata; class Chondrichthyes; order Lamniformes; family Lamnidae; genus Carcharodon; species Carcharodon carcharias. Next base: position 122,793,408 of record NC_054472.1, on the reverse strand, counting down.
TTTTCTATTATTTAATTCTATCCGCATGGATTGTTTCAATGCAAACCTTAGAATGTTCTTGCATTCCAATGTTGATAGAATCCCTTAATACTCTATCATCCCACCCCTTTTCCCTCACTTCTTTTCATAATGTATAACCAGGAATATGGAATTTCCAGCTCTGGGTCAGGTCAAGCCATTAGTAGTTACTAAATCATACGTTTCCAGTTGCTAATGCTTCTAATTCCCTATTTTTTTTTGTTGGAATGCAGATGCCTGTACAGTTACATATGTATCATTCAATTCTGGCTGCAAAACATTTTTAATTCATCTTCCATTTGGTATTTTCTTCATTGACTTCCCTGCTTATCTTTATCCTTTTCTTAATTTCTTTGTTATTTTTCCATTCCCCAAACACAATCACGTAAAATCCCCCCCAAGCACCAGTTACTAAACCAACAAGGATTTAGTCCCAGCTGTATTCAGGTAATGCCAGTCTACTTAGTAGAAATAGATTTTTGTTCCTAAAGCTAGTCCCAATTCCACAGAAATTACAAGTTTCCTCTTTGACACACCTCTTCAAATCTGCATTTATTTCCCTTTTCTTGCTTTTCATCAGCATGTGGTATTATGAATAATAGTGACTATTGTTATTGATTTCTTGCTTTTTCCCATCTAATTCCTGAAACTCCTATTTGCAAGGTATCAAATTTATTACTTCCTATTTCATTGGAGACAGAAATTGAGTTGAAGCCATGCTTTATTCTAATCATTTTTTTTCACCTACTCAATTATACCTGCTGTCCTTGCACTTGGTTGGCAATGTACCATTATTTTGCATCTTCAGAAGCATTCATCAATTCCTTAACTTTGAAATTCCCTCTCACTACTATTGTGTTTCCACACAACATTTCCCTCTTTGACAACCACTTGCCTCACTTTGACATTAATTCAGTCATGGTTGCACAGTTGTTATTTTTTAAAGGTATTCAGAATGAAATACCTTGTCAATTCCACAATGTCAATTGACTTTCTGCATTCCCTCTTGTGCCCTCATCCTACCCCAATGGATGGTCACTCAGGTTGGGATGCAAGCTCACTGGCACTGCCAGCATTTATTGTTGATTCTTAGCTTTTCTTGTGGTGGAGGTGGTGTGCCTTCTTTCCATAGAACAATAGAAAAGTTACAGTACAGCGAGGCCATTTGGCCTATCTTGTCCATGCCAGCCTGAGGACATCCAGGTGCCCTTTCTAATCCCACTTTCCTGCACCCGGCTCATAGCCCTGCAGCTTATAGCACTTAAGGTGCAGATCCAGGTACTTTTTAAAGAGTTGAGTTTCTGCCTCTACCACCAACTTGGGCACCGAATTCTAGACACCAACTACCCTCTGCGTAAAAAAGTTCTTCCTCATGTCCCCCCTACACCTTCTGCCACTTATCTTGAACCTATGTCCCCTGGTTCTAGAACTCTCTACCAAGGGAAACAATTTTATCCTGTCCACTCTATCTATTCCCCTCATAATTTTGTACACCTCAATCAAGTCACCTCTCAGCCTTCTTTGTTCTAAGGAAAATAACCCCAACCTATCCAATCTCTCCTCGTAGCTACACTTTTCTAACCCTGGCAACATTCTTGTAAACCTCTGCACTCTCTCCAGAGCTATTACAACTTTCCTGTAATGTGGTGACCAGAACTGCACACAATACTCCAGTTGTGGCCTCACCTGTGTTTTATACAATTCCAACATTATATCCTTGCTTTTATATTCTATACCTCTGCCAGTGAAGGAGAGCATTCCATATGCCTTCTTTACAACTTTGTCTTGAACTGCTGCCTTCAGGGACCTGTGTACTTGTATAACAAGATCTCTCACTTCATCTACCCCTCTTAGTATATTCCCATTTATTGTGTAATCCCTATAATTGTTTGACCTCCCTAAATGTATGACCTCACACTTCTCTATGTTAAAATCCATCTGCCATTTTACTGCCCACTCCACCAACCCATCTATATTGTTTTGGAGATTTTGGCTATCCTCTACACTATCCACTACTCAGCCAATCTTTGTGTCATCTGCAAATTTCCCAATCATGCCCCCACCTTCACGTCCAAATCGTTAATATATAACACAAACAGCAAGGGTCCCAACACCACTTGAGACAACTTTCCATTCGCAAGGGCATCCATCGACCATTACCCTTTGTTTCCTGTTACAAAGCCAACCTTTTATCCAGTTTGCCACATTACCCTGAATCCCATGGGCTTTTATTTTGCTGAACAACCTGCCACATAGGACCTTGTCAAATGCCTTGCTAAAATCCATGTACACAACATCCACTGCACTACCTTCATCAAGCCTTCTTGTCACTTCCTCAAAGAATTCAATCCATGTACACAACATCCACTGCACTACCTTCATCAAGCCTTCTTGTCACTTCCTCAAAGAATTCAATCAAATTTGTGAGGCAAGACCTTCCTTGATCAAATCCATGCTGACCATCCCTGACTAGTCCATGTCTTTCCACATGACAGTTAATCCTATCTCAGGATTGATTCTACTAATTTGCTCACCACCGACATAAGATTAACTGGCCTATAATTGTTTGGCATTTCCTTTGATCCCTTTTTAAACAATGGAACTATGTTTGCTTTTCTCCAGTCCTCTGGTACTTGCTCTGTCTAGTGAAGATTGGAAAATCATCCTCAGAGCATCTGCTATCTCCTCCCTCGCTTCCTTCAGCAGCCTCGGAAACAATCCATCTGGCCCTGGTGACTTATCAACTTTCAAGGATTTCAACTCTTCAAGTACTTCCTCACTCTTTATGACTATCCCGTCCAATATCTCGCAGCGCTCCTCCTGGACTACTATATCGACATCCTCCTTTTCCTTTGTATACATGGAGACAAAATATTCATTCAAAACTCTTCCCACAGCCTTTGCATTTACACACAAGTTTCCATCTTCATCTCTGATGGGTCCCACTTTTTCCTGAACTAACCTTTTAGCATTAATGTATTGATAAAACATCTTTGGGTTATCTTTAACTTTACTTGCTAACCTTTTCTCATGCCCTCTCTTTGATTTCCTTATTTCCAATTTACTTCGTCCCTGCACTTCCTATATTCATCTAGGCTATCTGCAGTGCTTAGTTCTTTGTGCCTATCGTAGGCTTTCTTTTTCTGTTTGGTCTTCCCCTGTATTCCTCGAGACAACCGTAGGGGTCTAGATTTGGCAGTACCACTCTTATTTTTGTAGGCGACATGTCTACTTTGTACAATTAGGATCTCGCTTTTTAGTGCTTCCCACTGGTTTTCCACTGTGTTATCCTCCAGCAGTACTGTCCAGTCCACCTCAGCCAAGTCCCTTCTCATTTCTGCAAAATTTGCCTTCCCTCAGTTCAAGACCATCTCTCTGGCCTTTTCTATGGTAATGCTAAATCTAACTGAACTGTGATCACTGTCCCCGATATGGTTGCCAACTGTCACTTCACCCACTTGCCCTTCTTCACTTCCCAAGACTAGGTCTAGAATTGCATCTCCTCTCATTGGGTTTGTCACTAATTGGTTGAAAAAAATTTCCTGGACACACTGCATGAATTTATCTCCCTCAGTACCCCTTATATTGTTTGAATCCCAGTTGATATTAGGATAGTTGAAGTCTCTTATTATTGCCTCCTTGTTCTTACAAGCAGAAATTTGCCTACATATTTGTTCTTCTATCTCCCTTTCACTATTTGGGGGTCTGTCTTTTACTCCCAGTAGTGTGACTGCCCCTTTTTTATTTCTGAGCTCAATCCACAAAGCCTCGTTTGTTGACCCATTTAGTATACCATCCCTTCTCACAGCTAGAATTGATTCTTTAACCATTATTGCTACCCCTCCTCCTTTTTTATCTTCTACTCTATCATGTCTGAAGACTTTATAACCAGGGATATTAAGCTGCCAGTTTTGTCCCCCCTTTAACCAGATCTCCGTTATAGTAATGACAACCTGCTGCCATGTGTCTACCTGTGCCCTTAACTCATCTACCTTGTTTGTAATACTCCTTGCATTGAAGTATAAACAGTTTAACCCTGTCAATTTCTCTTGCTGGACAATTTTTAAACTTTGCTTCTCCTGTAACTCTATGTCTATCACAACGTCCCTAGCAAATGTTCTACCTCAATTTTTCTGAACTGAATCTGACCTATCTGATCCTACTCCTGGGATCCCATCCCCCTGCCACACTAGTTTAAATACTTCCCAACAGAACTAGCAAAAGCCCCCGCAAGGACACCTGTCCCAGCTCTGCCTGGGTGCAGCCCGTCTGGTTTGTACAGGTCCCACCTTCCCTAGAACCAGTTCCAGTGCCTCAAGAATCTGAATCCCTCCCGGCTACCCCATCTCTCCACCCGCATGTTCATTTGGTCTATCCTCTTATTCCTGCTCTTGCTAACACTGGGAACTGGGAGTAATCCTGAGATTACTACATTTGAGGTCCTGCATTTTAATTTATCTCCTAACTCCCTGTACTGAGCTTGCAGGGCATCATCCCTTAGTTTATCTATGTTGTTGGTACCAATGTGTACCACGACCACTGGCTGTTTACCTTCCCTCCCCAGAATGTCCTGCAGCCACTCCATGACGTCCTGGACCCTGGCACCATGGAGGCAACATACCATCCTTGATTCACATTTGCGGCCACAGAAGTGTCTGTCTGTGCCCCTAACTATTGAATCCCCATCACTATAGCCCTGCCACTTGTTTTCCTCCCGCCCCTCTGAGCAGCAGAGCCACCCACGGTGCCGTGAACTTGGCTGTCGCTGCTTTCCCCTGAGAGGCCACCCCCCCCACCCCCCCCACCCCCCCACCCACCAACAGTATCCAAAGCGGTATATCTGATAAAGGACTTCATTGCTTAATACTGAGATACGAGCTAAAAAAAAGTACAGAGTAGCACTGTACAAGTATAATTAGTCAAGAAACAAGGTCCCTAGCTATCATAAATAAGGCTTTTGCTAGTTCTGTTGGAGATGACCACAGGGGACTCCCTGCATTACCTTCCTGAGTCTTTTACTGTTCCTGATGGTCACCCATTCCCTTTCTGCCTGTGTAATCTTCACCTGCGGTGTGACCATCTCACTAAACGTGCTATCCATGACTTGCTCAGCATCACAAACGCTCCACAATGAGTCCACCGGCAGCTCCAGCTCCAAAATCCGGTAAGCTAGAAGCTGCATTTGGACACACCTTCCGCACACATGGTCACCAGGGACGCTGGAAGCGTCCCTCATTTCCCAAATCCTGCAGGAGGAGCATATCACAGGTCTAAGTTCTCCTGCCATGACGTCCCTCTCGATTAAGCTAGTTACTCCCTTAAAAAATAGATTGAAAAAAAAAACTCACCAGGATTTACTCACCAATCAGCTGTTTTTTTAAAAAATCCACTTTCAGAAGAGTGTCCCTTGCAGGTCTGGTGCACTCTTGAAGGTACTGCCTCTCTCCCTCTTTTTTTTTAGATTTGGAGGGAGGGAAGGATGGAAACTCTACAGCAATGTAATGTTTGGGGCTATTCCATTCTTTGACAGTGGGTCCTTCTCGATCCCCTTCTGAGTTGCGGTGACTGCGCTGACTTCTCCCAGAATGCTTCTCAGTCACTTCTCACTACCGCCCTCTGTTGGATGCTCTTCCTCCTGTTGAGTGCAAGGGTCCTTCTCCTCAATCCCCTTCTGAGTTGCGGTGACTGCACTGACTTCTCCCACAATGCTTCTCAGTCACTTCTTACTACTGCCCTCATGTGCTAAAGCTGCTCCAAAATGATTTTGATACAGCTTCGATAAAGGAACAGCAATATACATGCTAAGTCAGGATGATATGTGACTTAGAGGGTAGCTTGAAGGTGATGGGGTTCCCATACATCTTTACCCTTAAGTGTCTAGATGGCAGGTGTTCCACACGGGGAAATAATCCTGGAGTATGTGCGCCCGAAACCCTTCTATCTTCTGTATGTGATTGAGAATTAGGACTATCTAGGATACTCAATCTTCAACTTCAACTTGAGCAGAAACAGCCTGACACTTACTGCATACAATCACACTAAGCATTCAATACCACATAGATAATGCACATTCCAAACTTCATTTGTCTTTCCTCACATAGCTATTTCCCTTACAGACTTAATTAAATCAAACACATAAACTTCCAAATAATCCCAAGTATAATTTATGTCAACTATGCTTCATACGGACTCAAAAATTTAACTGTTTCTCTCTCCACAGTTGCTGTCAGACCTGCTGAGTTTTTCCAGAATTTTGTTTTTATTTCAGATTTCCAGCATCCACAATATTTTGCTTTTATCCACATTCTCCTGGTCCTTCACTCAATACTAGTACCTTTGCAAAACTGATCTCCTTAGTAAACTTAAATATATACTGCCCTTAACTGACAACAACCCAAATGTAACAGGGAAAAAACAACCAGAAGAACAGCTAGTCATACCATGGATATAAACAACTCATTAACTTGGCTTTAAACAGTCAACAGGTGACAAACAAACATTGATACTAATGTTTCAAACTAGTACCTGTAATTAAAGACAACTTCATAAATCACCAAAAGAAATTCTTACCGATATCTCAATCCTTGCTTTCAACGTTTGGTCCTTCTTGATATTTTGGACATGTATCACAGGGCCAGTTAAGATTCCTGAACCAGTGTTACTACAATCCACTGTATACACAGGCAAATTTGGGGCACCAAGAAACTGAAAAGAAACAAGATGCAAACAATTACATGGTAATAAAGGCAAAATAAGGACTATGCAAGCTAATGTAAGAGAGTTGGGGTATGGAGCGCAAGCTCAATTAACTAATTAGGCAGTAATTATATTATTAGCCTTCTCTTTTAGGCTCATTGTTCAAACTAACTCCAGGGTGATGGAGCCGTCTGTTTTGCACTTAAGTAAAATGACTCAACTCAGCATCTTAAATCAAGGTATGAACCTACAATAGGAATGTGCCCCAGTTCAGAACTAACTGGAACACAGGAATAGGAGTCGGTCACTTAGCTCCTCAAGCCTGTTCTGAGTCCTTCAATGAGATTATGGCCGATATGCGACGGAACTCCACATTCCTTAATACCTTGGTGGTTAACAAAAATCTACCAATTTAAGATTAACAATTGATTTCACATCAATAGCCATTTGCAACCAAGCTATATATTAAACAGGAACTTGGTATCCAAAATTTAAAAATTCAATTTCTTAGCACTAACTTTCTGCACTTTGAATAGATGGATCAGTAAAATAGGTCACAAGAAACAAAATTCAATCAGATCATTAAAATGACATGAATCCCAGGTCCTTGGGTAGCTTCCCTTCTTTTCACTGAAGTTTCAGCTTACTCAATCAAATTCAAGCAACTTAAATCTGGCTGTTTGGATGTCTGAAGTGATTTTTTTTGTCAGATTACTTTTACAATGCCAATCTATGCACCTCTATCTTTCACTGTTTTCCTTCATTTTTTCTTCAAACCCACTGTTTCTTCAAGATTTTTATTTTTTTAAATCAATTTACTTTTTATTAATTCAATATTAGATAAATCCCATGCTCAATTATCCCCACTCCCACATCCTCCTATAAAGGAGATGCCTGGATCTTAAAAGGAACTAGACAAAATAGAGCTTAACAAGCTGCTTCACTTTGCCCAAAATATGAGAATCAGAGGACATGATCTGTGGCCTGAGCATGGGGCACAGGCAAAGAATCTAAAAGTAATCTGCAGAAATATTGGGCCAAGTCTTCCAGTCCCCGTATCATCGGAGACCGGACATACAAATGAAGATGCCATTGGGCCCTGTGGGAGTCCTAATGTGCGGACCTTTGTGGGAATTGCCCAGGAAATTTAAACTTCTGACAGACAACCCACTTGTTCCCCAGGACCATCAGTGAATGTCTCTGATTCTGAGTTAAGACTTGGAGACTTCGGATAGTTCCGCAATACCTACCTGAATAGTTACCCAGGTAATGTTAGACAAATTAAAAAACTGGTTTAACACCTGGGTAACTCTAGGACTGAACCTCCAATCAACCCCAGATCTGACTACCACCCCGGACCCCCCAACCCATCTACCCCACCTCTCTGTTCCTGCCCTGGTCACCCCACTACGAGGAAAAGGCAAGAGATTGGCACTAAGTTAAATGCTCAGAGAGCCAGTGCAGACACGATGGACCAAATAGCCTCTTTTCTACACTGTAACAATTCTGTGATACCCCTGACCACCTGACTAAAACCCTGGGCAGACTACGACTCCGCAGTCCGGCAACCACCACCCCCCAACCAGACTACGCCGAACAAATTACCTACTCACCCACCTACCACCTCGCCATCCTCCCAACTCACTAACATTCAAAGACTGGACCTTTAAACTTGCCATATGGCAACTAGTGCAGTAAAAAATGGACGTGGCTTGACTTCCCCCTGCCTCTATCCCGCTCCAAGGGTGTTCCCTGAGGGACGCTGTGCACTTCTTTGACAGCAGGAATCGAAAGATCCAGGAGAAATGTGCAGCAGTGTCGAGTTGAGGGAATCTGAGTGCAGCAGCAATTTGCTCATCACTGCCACTGCTTGGAACATTTGAGCCATTATTTCAGTCAGCTAATGATAAAACTGTGAAACAGACTCCCCTAGTAAGATGGTGGAGGTGGATAGAATCGATCAATTCAAAAGCAAATCAGATAGATCTGTATCAGAAAATCACATTTGGGACATAGAACAAGTAGTCTGCGATCTAAATATGACAAGCGCAGCATTCTTGGCAGCATCCAGGTAAAACTGGAACTACAGTTTCCAAAACATTCTACCACTGTAGGTTTTCTTCTGTTCATGTTTGAGTGTGCTGGAAATGAATTGAGAGGGATTGATTGCCTGATTAGTCAACAACTCCATTATAATCATGCAACTAGCAGGATGGCAGAAGGCGAACTAGATAAGAAAAGAAAAAGTTCTGCTTTGGGTATACATCTTTCCTGAGAACTGCCTAGATTGAACCAAATGTTCAACAGGGTAATTCATCAGGCAATCAAACATCTGATAAAGTCAAAACAAATCAGCTGGTCTACAAGCTAAATTTACAAAAATTTCATATTTGTGTCGGAATCAAAAGTCCTCAAAACCTGCAAGTCAAAAATAACAAATCATTTTACCTACATTTTAGTGTGCTAAGTTGGTTAGATAGATTAATGTAACTCTAATGACATTTTTGAAGCAAGTGCACAAATTACATAAATAGCTACTACAGTCTTATGCTACCCACCAATAGATTGCCAGGTATACCATATGTAGTGTTCTCATAAAACACACCAAAAACAGCAAGCTACAGGACAAAGCAATTGCTTATTCTAGCAACAGGGGGAGATGGTGGTTTAGTGGTGATGTCACTGGACGAGTAATCCATATGCCTTGGCTAATGCTGGTGGAATTTGAATTCAATAAAACTGGAATTGAAATCTAGTCTCAGTAATGGTTACCATGACAACCATCATCGATTGTTGTTAAAACCCATCTCTTTTTTTTGCCTTTTAGAGAAGGAAAGCTGCAATCCTAACCCGGTCTGGTCTACACATGACTCCAGATCCACAGCAATGTGGATTATACTCTTAACTGTCGCGTGAAATGGCTTAGCTAGCCACTCGTTTCAAGGGCAATTAGGGATGGGCAACAAATGCTGGTCTTGCCACATCCCATGAAAGAATAAATTAACCTTTTCTCTCTAATTTGACTCTGAATCCAACAGTCTTTCTGTAAATGGGGTTGCAGAGAATAGATTTAGCATCAGCATCCTGGAATAGCAAGGCAGTGCATTCTTTTTAATCATTTGATGGAGCAGCAAAATCCAAAGTTCAAACCATACGATTTCAACCACTGTAAATTAGTTGCCGTTCTGAATTTGGTTTGTTTTTCTTGAACAAGCCAAGATATAGTTAAAGCAGATGAACATACCAATTTCAACAAATTTCACCTTGCTTATGCTGATGGGCTGGCTGTGTTTATATTCCATTAAGTTTGGGTATTTGCAGATGACAACTCAGCTCACTGCATTTCTAAGATATCAAATTCTACTTTTTCGAATTGCATGATTTTTCTCATAATAACTAAGTTCAAATCCTTTTGTAAACACTACATTTTGTAGCATTTTCAATTACTTTGCTCCTTACAGGCCTGCATGTCAAAATTTTGCACAACATTTTTACTATGTTGTAACAGAAATATTTTGGATATAGCAAGAGGAATATAAATTTCAAAACTACTACACTGTCCCAAATAGCACATCAGGAAAACAAAATTCAAGTTCATGACAGCATGAAGTTATTGACGTAAAAAGTTTTCCAGAAATTGAAAAAGGCAGAAATGCTTATTTTAAGTAGAACTATAGAATAAACATGTAATTCCTTGATAAACAGTTGCATAATGAAAATAATGGAAAGGAAGATGGTGAGGGAGAATGGGAGAACAGAGATAAGGGCAACTGAAAAAACAGTTGTTCAAATGCTAAAGATTTTATTTACCTTGCAATGTACCACCAGCTTGGGTTGTGCTGTAATATTCCCTGCTTCATCTAGCACTTCAGCTTGGAAAGGTAAAGTGGTTCCATTTTCAATAACTACTTTATTAGAATCTGGCTTAATCCGCAGTTCACGTGGTGGACCTATAATAAACAGAGCTTCTGCATCAGCAAGGATTGTCTCTTTTGTCCCATCCCTCAGATGTTCTCTCTTCCTTTCCTGTAAGCACTGTGCTATAAACCAAAGACAGCAAAAGCTCTCCAGGACTTTATCAAAATGATCATTCTTTACACATGAATCGAAATCATGTGTGTTGACAGTCCATTAAACTTTGCAAAATATTACCATTCAGGCCAGATTTTGTATGAGACATGTACATAAATGTATTTTTCACCAAGGATCACTAGATAGAGAGCCATGGTAAATTTAGCTAATTATTTTTGTTTCATGCCCAAGATATTTGAGATTAATGGACCAATTTTACTGTTGCCTTTTGCCTAGCTAATTCACTAACAAGATGAAATGTCAAGTCAGTTCCCTGGCTCAGTACAACATTGGGTAATGTGCTTACACACAGGAACACTGGGCAGCAAAATCATTATACTGCTTTAAGGTGAAACATTTAAAACAGAAAAGTCAAACGTAGGAGCAACTATTTGATCCAGGTCTGCTAACACTTCTGGACAGCAAGTGTCTAAATTAATGATACACTTCCACATTTTATTTAATATTGCTCCAAAAAATAAAACTGAGAGAGATTATTTTTTGCTTTTTAAAGTGCATAACAGATGGAGGTCTGTAGAATAAGAGTTATAAACAGACGAAATTTGCTTTTTCCAAATAGTTAATTTGTATTTGCAATAGTTTACATTGCATGAAGCAATGGTATATTTTATTTATAAAGCTGTACAGTAGAACTAATGGATGATCATATTTTTGTGCTTATGCTGGAAAAATGAACAATTTGTTCTTGGTTCTTGGGGTGCAACTGGCCCCTGTTGCCAATGCCTTTGCCTGTTTATGGGTGTCATTATTGCTGGCTTCCTTCCTTCCTGTGTTGGTCCATTTATCCTTTTGATAGGTAGATTGGGTACGGGGTGAAGTAGAACAAAAGGTTTGTAAACCTCCACATCTAGCCCCAGAATAATTCGTACCTCAATCACCCACCTTCCACCCATGCAGCTGGAGCCAGACATCACTTGTTCAGACTGGAATGTGTTGCATAGATGCCCCAGACACATTTCAGGCTTCTTTTTTTGTCTGGGGGAGGGGACATTCTTGCGATGTGTCCTGATAAATGCAAGGCGAAAAGCTTCGGCATTTCTCTTTTTCAGCAATACTCAACGGTTCAACTTAATTTGCAGGCTTAACGTAAAAGATACTGTACAACATATTGTACCTGTGTTTTGATCTTCCAAATACAAAGATGTTATGTACATTTGCATTCTGAGTTGAAAGCCAAGATATATATCAATTTTACTGTGCAAGAAGCATTATACCATTGAGAAATATGTTTAACTTTTAATGAAGCACAGAGTGTTCTGGTGGTGGGCTGCAGAATAAGAATCCGTGGGATATTATTCTCTATTTGCACTACTCATTTCAAAATACTGCCAATAACTGAGGTAGTTGATTTAGTTCTATAGTTAGGGAGATTTTGTAATGCTGACTCTGTTGGAGACAATTATACAAACTGTACTTTCATCTCCTGCCTCTGCTCAGATCACAATCAAAATTGAAGAATCACTCGGGGATTCACTTTCTAAATTCCAAAAGACACTCAGCAGCAAGCTAAAGAAACAGAATTACTGCACTAATGTTAAGAGCCTAAACATACAACTCATCAAAAATGTATCTTTAAGAAATCAGGTGAATTTTATTATGCTGTTGAACTTGCAAATGTAATAATTGTAATTAATAACTCAGTCAAGCAATTTAATATATACTCTTACTTCCCTCTGCAGATGATTAGGAAAGCATTATGGATCAGTGCTGAAAAAGCGTGAAAGGTCTGATTAAGGAGATCATGTGTAAGAAATCCGTCCCATTCAGAGTTTCAGAGACATGCTAAAATGTGGCAGGTAGGCCTTGCAATCACCCTCTTGGCTCCAATATAGAGGATAACCAACCGTTACAGTTTAGCTCCTTTCAACTGTTAAGCTTTTGAACTCCCTTCCTACAAATTTTCATATAAAATGCTTCTATTGTCACTTGCTAATCTACCAGAATTAAATTTCAAATATATAACAAAAATTATTTTATATATGTATATCAATCTGTGGAATGTAGAAACTTACCAGGCAATAGCCTAATTTTTAACGTTTGTGAATCCTCCTTCAATCCAGGTAAGATTACTTTAAGAGTGAAATTCTACAAAGAAATAATTCAACAATAAGAACACAAGAACATAAGAAATAGGAGGAGTAGGCCATATGACACCTCAAGCCTGTTCCACCCGTCAATAAGACCATGGCTGACCTGATTATGGCCTTAGCTCCACTTTGCTGCCTGCATGCACATAACCTTCGACTCCCTTATAGTTCAAACATCTGTCTAACTCATCTTTGAATGTATTAAATAATCTAGCATCTACTGTTCTAGAGGAGAGAATTCCAAAATTTAATGACCGAGAGGAGGAGGCTTGGATTATCACCGAGGCCTATTCCTGGACAGGGTGCGGACTGGTTCAGGTTGGAAGACCGCACCCAGCACTCCCGATTGGGCAGTCTCCTTTGTGGGGAGAGGCATGTCCTAGTCCTTCACAATTTTCATTAAGTTGAGCCAGCTTTTTAGAGACATGGTATCTCAGAGGTGTCACGAACCATGGTCTGCGTGAGGAAACCTTTTGAAAGCTAAGTGCCAGGCTAAGCACCCCACCTACCCCCATTCCCTCTCTGCCAGGCTATGGCCCTCCACCCACCCCACATGGTCCCTCATGCCAAGTTATGGCAATTCCATGCTCATTGGTTCTATATAATGTATAGTGGGTCAATTAACCCCACACAGTGACATTAGGATGTGTTTAAAAAAAGCTTTAAAAATATTTATTCATTACTTTCCATTATTTTTAAAAAGCCCTTTTACTACAGACAATAAATTGTCAATCTTCCAGACTCTTTAAAGTATCAATAGCTGAAACTGCAATCACTTGAAACCTCAACCGTGTATAAATAAACATTGTGCAATTGACAGCAGAGATCAGAGAGCCAGAGCTTTCAATCAAGCAATGTTTTCCTTGGGGCTCAGGTAATGGGGTAATGGATTTCTGGGCTGTCAGCCAAGCCTTGGCTTGGGCTGCATGAGGGAACACTGGGGGGTGGGTGGACAGGCATAGCCTTGCATAGGGAGTATAAGGTGGCATGGATGGGGCATGGGAAGCGTGTGGAGGTGTGGCGAGGGGGCCTTACTTTTTTTCATTACAACTGGGGTGAAGCACCGAGTCAGGCCTTTTGCCCAGCCTCCATCCGCAGACCCCGTGGCTGCCTCCGATCTCTTTGCCGGGTCAGCTAGCCCAATTGTAGCCCACATCCGCCACACTGGAATGAAAATCCAATCTTTGCGAGCATTTTCCCCCAGGGTGGGAGCACATGCAGGGCATTTTCCCAACTCCAACTACCCACCTTGGTGATGAAAATCCAGCCTGCAATTCCATCTTAAATGGAAGAACTCTTATTTTTGAAATGCTGCTCCTAGTTCTACATTCCCCCACAAAGGGATGCATCCCGTCAGCATCTAGTTTGTCAAACCCCCTCAGAATCAGAAGATTATTCTATATTACAAAAGCAATACAGAAATCATTGATTTGCTGTCATTCCATTTATTGACATCAGATTACTTGGTAAATAGAAAAGCAAAATCAAGAATGAATCAAGACATCGACAGCACACAGTTAGCATTTCGTGTCAGGACAATAATACCCATTTGCATGCAAGAGGGAAAGGGTTAAAATGCAGAACGAAAACTAAACAAGCTTTAGAGGATTAAAATTAAACATACCTTGCCTTGGCAATTGGTCACATGACCCTTGGCTGTTACACCTTTAATGATGAAACTTGTTCCTTTTTCGACAAAGGCTTCATAACATAGCTCCAACCCACTGCAGGATACATTTAAATTTGAAAGAGTTACATTCCATAGAATAACTATAAACTAAATGTTGATATTAAGGGGTGGAACAATTACAATTTTATACAACACTATCAACAACAAACATTCCTGGGTCAGGTTAAAGCAGCACCTTGGAAGAGTTTCACATTTTTCTTATTCCTAGTCTACAACTGATTTGTCCTGCATTATACAGGAGTGCTGCTTTGGATGCATTAGAGTGCTTATGTTGGGGTTTGGTGAGTGAGGGAGTTTGGTAAAGACGGGAAAGCGATGCTCCTTCCTTTTACTACCTTTCCTCAACCTCCAGTAGCAGGCTCTTACTTTGCCACAGGGGAAGAAACTGATTGAATGTCACAGGAGCCCACAAAGCAGTGGAAAAGCGTGCGAGCTGGGAGCTTACAGATAAAATCTAAAAGTGACATTTGATAGGTTGGTAAGTATAGGCCTTTCCAGACTCGGCACAGAAGAAACAATTGGTGAGCGACAGTTGAGCTATATGATACCATACTGTAGTAAACACTTTAAGGTGTGTCAGTGCAGCTCGTACATGTGGAACGTGCATCCCGTGGGATGAGAGAAGTCATGCAGGCATAGAGTGCCCGCGATGACTACATCTGAAGGCAGTGTTACCAGCTACAGAAACTTGAGCTCCAGGTTGCGGAACTCGAGCGGCAGCTGGAGTCACTGTTGTGCATCCGCAAAGCTGGGGGGTTACATGGATAGCATGTTTAGAGGGGTGGTCAGCTAAGAAGTACACAGACAGAGGGGGAATGGGTGACTGCCAGAATTTCCAAGAGAAACAGTCAGGTAGTGCAGGAATCCCCTGAGGCGCTTTCGCTCTCTAACCACTTTTCCATTTTGAATACTGATGAACGAGATCGTTCCTTAGAGGACTGTAGCAAGATCCAAGTGCATGGCACTACAGGTGGCTCAGCTGCAAGGGAGGGGAGAAGGAAGAGTGGAAACGCGATAGTGGTAGGGGATTCCATTGTGAGGGGAGCAAAACATCCACATTGGGAACCAATGACATAAATAGGAAAAGGGATAAGGTCATAAAATTAAAAAGCAGGATGTCAAAAGCAGTAATCTCAGGAATACTCCCAGTGCCATGTGCTAGTAAGCATAAGAATATGAAGATTGAGCAGTTCAACACGTAGCTGGAGAAATGGAATAGGGAGGGTGTTAGATTTCTGAGGCACTGGGACTGGCTGTGGAGCAGGTGGGGCCTGTACAAGGATGGGTTCCACCTTAACAGGACTGGTACTAGTGTCCTCGCAGAGAGGTTTCAGAGTGCTGTTCAGGAGGGTTTAAACTAGATTGGCAGGAGGATGGGAACCTGAGGGGAAATTCAGAGAGGAGAGGAGAAATACTGGTAATGGGAGGTAGAGAAGTATTAACATGTAAGGAGGATATGTCAGAGAGTAGGAAAAAGGCTAATAGAATATTTGGAGAGCTCGACAGAATTAGAGTAGGCAATAGTAAATCATTAGATGGGGTCAGAATAAGGGGCAAAGTAAAAGAGCCTAAATCAGGCTTAATGTGCATGTATGTGAAGGCACAGAGTGTGGTTAAAAGATTGGTGAACTGCAGGCACAGGTTGACAAATAGAATTATGATATTATTGCTATAACAGAGGCCTGGTGCAAAGAAGGACAGGACTGGGCGTTAAATATTCCTGGGTACAAGGTGTTTAGGAGAGGTAGTATTGATTAAAGATGGTATTATAGTACTGGATAGAGAGGATGTTCCAAAGGAGACAAGGACGGAATCCCTCTGGCTAGAGGTAAGGAATGAAAAAGGTGCAACAACATTGCTTGGTGTAGTGTATATACCGCCAACTAGTGGAAGGCATGTAGAGAAACAAACTTGCAAAGAAATTACAGAGGTACAAGAATTATAGAGAGGACTTCAATGGAGTGGACTATAATGAGGGACTTCACTTATCCAAATATATAATCGGGACAGGAATAGTGTGTTAGGGGAAAATTAAAAATGCTAAAAGAGAACACTAAAAATTTACTGAAAAACCCTAAAATCTCCAGGGTAAGCAGATGGACATTGCAAACAAAGCAGCTTTGAGTTTTGTGTGATTTACAAAGTTTCAAGAGATGAGCTAATATCTAGGCACAGACAGAACCATTCAAGTGATAAAATGGTGTGTTGAACCCTTGAGAGCTGGACTGGAGATAAAACAGAAAGTTAGTTTAGGTAGGCTCCTCTCTCAGATAGGGAAGGAGCAGATGGTTTTAGCTTAGATATGGGAAAACATACAATGGACAGAGGGGTCTTTGATGATACACCAGCAGTCTTGAGTTATGAGAACCAAGGTCTTGCGTACGTGTTTTAATTTTGATTGGATAATATAATTATGTATACACCCTTTAGAATAATTGGTTAGCAGAATTGCATGTTTATGTATTCAATAGGATAGTTTTAACATGGCACCTGTGTGTTGGTTACTGAATGGATATATTCAAATGTACACAAATGTATTGTGATAAGAAAAAGTATATAAGTTACGAAACTTTGTAAT
The DNA here is from genome assembly GCF_017639515.1 of Carcharodon carcharias. Taxonomy (NCBI): domain Eukaryota; kingdom Metazoa; phylum Chordata; class Chondrichthyes; order Lamniformes; family Lamnidae; genus Carcharodon; species Carcharodon carcharias. The sequence continues at coordinate 122,776,247 of NC_054472.1, read as the reverse complement.
TACAGCAGAGCGCCCCTTGATGGACTAAGAGGCTGCTCTCCCTGCATATGCTTTTACAAGCTTGAATTGATTCTCTTGTTCGAGAATCCAAACAATGGATGTCCTGAGTTATTTGTCCTGACATGAGACCTGGTCTGAGCCGTAGTTAAGAGGGCAGCTGACCCTTGCGAAAGCCAGATCAACCCGGGGTCTCAAGGAAGGAGGTTGAATCCCGTCTATGCAAGGGGGCAAGAGGGGTGAGTGTCCCTGGAATGTGTTCAAGATGATTTCCTGCAGCAGTAGGTTTCTGGTCCAAAGAGAAGACAGTGAATGTTGGACCTGGTTTTGGAGAATGAGTTGGCCCAAGTGCATCAAATATCAGTGGGAGAGCATTTAGGGGACAGTGACCATTATATCATAAGGTTTAGGTTGGCCATGGAAAAAGAACAAGGAACAATCTAGAGCAGGGATAATTAATTGGGGGAAAGCCAATTTCGATGGAACGAGAATGCATCTGAATCGAGTGAGTTGGAATCAAATACTGGCAGAAAAGACGGGAGATGAACAATGAGCCACCTTCAAAGAGAAAGTATTGCAGGCAACATCAAGGTATATTCCCTTGAAGAGGAAATGCAGGACAAGTAAATCCGGAGCACCCTGGATGACGAGAGAGATAGAGGTGAAAACTAAAAGAAAGAAGTGTGCGTACGACTGATGTCAGGTGAAAAAATACAATGGAGAATCAGGCTGAATATAGGAAGACCAGAGAGGAAGTGAAAAAACTAATAAGAGAGAGCATGAAAAGAGACTGGTAGCTAGCATAAAAGGGAATGCCAAGGTCTTCTAAAAGCATAAAAATAACAAATGGGTGGTTAAAAAAAAGAATGGGTTGATTAGGGATAAAAAGGGGACTTATAAACATATGAATTAGCAGGAGTAGGCAACTTAGCTCCTCAAGCCTGCTCCTCCATTCAATAAGATCATGGCTGGTCTGATTGTAACCTCAACCCCACATTCCTGCCTACCCCCTAGTTAATCAAGTATCTATCTAGACCTGCCTTAAAAATATTCAAAGACTCTGCTTCCACCACCTTTTGAGGAAGAGCGTTCCAAAGACTCATGACCACTGAGAAAGAAATTCTCCTCATCTCTGTCTTACATGAGCAACTCCTTTTTAAACAGTGACCCCTAGTTCTAGATTCTCCCACAAAAGGAAACATCCTCTCCATATCCACTCTGTCAAGAGCCCTCAGGATCTTAAATGTTTCAATCAAGTTGCCTCTTACTCTTCTGGATACAAGCCTAACCTGTCCAATCTTTCTTCATAAGGGAACATGTCCATTCTTGGTATTAGCCTAGTAAATGGTAGTAAACCTAGATACTTGAATACTAGCCTTTTGTGATTCATGCACTGGAACACCCAGGTCCCTCTGAATCTCAGAACTCTGCAATCTTTCACCATTTAAATATAAAGCTTCTTTTTTATTCTTCCAGTCAAAAAGGACAATTTCACATTAGCCCACATAACACTCCATTTGCCACATCTTTGTCCACTCACTTAACCTGTCCCTTTGTAGGCTCCTTATGTCCTCTTCATAATTTACTTTCCTACCCATCTTTGTGTCATCAGCAAATTTACCAACCATTCCTTCTGTCCCTTCATACAAGTCATTTACATAAAATTGTAAAAAGTTGAGGCCCCAGCACTGATCCCTGCGGCAAACCACTCATCACATCCTATCAATGAGAAAAAGCTCCATTTATGCCAAGTCTCTGCTTCCTGTTAGTCAGCCAATCTTCTATCCATGCCAATATGTTACCCTGATACTATGAGCTTTTATTTACTGTAGTAACCTTTGATGTGGCACTTTATCAATTGCCTTATGAAATCTAACTACAGTATATCTACCGGTTCCCCTTTATCCACATCACACGTGACTCCTTCAAAGGACTCCAATAAATTGGTAAAACATGATTTCCCTTTCACAAAACCATGTCGGCTCTGCCTGATTGCCTTGACTTTTTCAAAATGCCCTCCTATAACATCTTTAATAATAGCTTCTAACAGTTTTCCAATGACAGATGTTAAGCTAACTGGCCTGTAGTTTCCTGCTTTCCGTCTCCCTCCCTTTTTGAATAAAGGAGTTACATTTGCTATTTTCCAATCTAAATGGAACCTTCACCGAATCTAGGGAATTTTGGAAAATTAAAACCAATGCATTAACTATCTCACTAGCCACTTCTTTCAAGACCTTAGGGTGAAGTCCACCTGGGCCTGGGGATGTGTCACCCCGCAGCCCCAACAAGTTGCTCAATACCACTTCCTTGGTGATTGTAATTTTCCTTACTTCCTCCCTCCCTCCCGTTTCCTCCGATTTACAGCTACTTCTGGATGTTACTTGTGTCCTCTATAGTGAAGATCGAAGCAAAATACCTGTTCAATTCATCCGCCATCTCCCTACTTTCCAGTATCAATTCCCCAGATGCACTCTCCATAAGACCAATGCTCACTTTATTAAATCTTTTATTTAAATATCTATCGAAGCTCTTGCTATCCGTCTTTTTATTACTAGCTAGCTTTCTTTTGTACTCTAATTTTCCTTCTTTATTAATCTTTTTGTCATTCTTTGCTGTTCTTTATATTCTTTCCAATTTTCTAACCTGCTATGTGTCTTTGCATATTTATATGCTTTTTCTTTAAGTTTGATACTAACTTTTTTTAGTTAACCAGGGATGGTGGGCACTCATCTTGGAATTTTTCTTTTTAATTGGAATGTATCTGTTCTGTGTATTCTGAAATATCCCTTTAAATGTCTGCCACCGAACATCTATTGACCTATTCCTTAGGTCATTTGCCAGTTCACTTTAGCTCTCTCGGTGATGTCTGTTTTGTGATCATTCCATCAATGGGAACATTTTATCCCCATCTACTCTGTCCAGACCCCTCATGATTTTGAATACTATATCAAATCTCCTCTCTCAACCTCCTCTTCCCTAAGGAGACCAGCCCCAGCTTCTCCAATCGATCTTCTTAACTGTTGCATTAAAGCAAAGTCTCTGCACATCACAGTGCAATACCTAAAATGAACTTTTCACAATTGGAAGTAGAGAGGGAAAAAGATTTAAGAAATGGTTGCATTAAAACAGGAATTGCAATTAAGTGAGTTGCAAATAAATGGTATAGCAAAGTTAAATGCAAAGTTAGAGCTTATTCAATGATGGTTGAAAAATATTAAAACAGCACCTCAATTCCCCCAGCAGTCACCTGTGGTTTTTCTAAGTAAATAGCTAAGTAGGGATGGTTTTATTGTCACCTGTTGGAACTAGATTAAGATTACAAAATCTCACAAAAGGCCCAACAGCTAGGAAACAGTCTTCTTTTGATTGGAACTTAGGCTTTATATGTGCATGTGACTTAATATGGAAGTGAATTAACTGGAGAAGGAATTTATTATTTTGGGGGTAAATTACTGACTACAAATTTAGTGCATTTCAATAGGTGCTACATTTTAAATTATTTAGCAGATATACAAAACACAGCAATATGACCAAACCTCTGCAATGTCTGACTTAATAGTGTGAAACCTGAATGAAGGTTAAATATTTAATAAAGATTGTATAAACATTGTACTACCTAGGTGTGAGGGGAAGCAAAAGAGAAATAGAAAGGGAATTAAAAGTTTAAAAAAAAGACACCAAACGCTCATTTACAACACACTGCAAGCTGATATCCACAATACCTTGCCTCCACAATTGGCTTGATAACAGAAGATGGTTGTGTAGAATGCCCAAATTCATCTTGCAAATCTAGAGGAATGTTGAAAGGCACAGCAATGCGAAATGGAGGATCCAGCAATCCAACTGTAAATTTATCAGGTTTTCCCTCTTAACAAAAACATAGATATTAAAATTGAGATTAACCTTAGTCAAAGACCTTACAAACTTCGAAAAAAAATACTATTAGAAAGCATAAGATCTTCATGTAAGCAAGTCCCAAGTCTACAAGCCTTAGCTCAAGTGATTAGGATTTGAATAATTAAAACTAACAAAAAATCCAGAAGTGTAAACACCGTAACATCTAAGTACAGAAACTAAGCGCACAGTAATGTAGCAGTTATGTTACTAGAGTAGTAATCCAGAAGTCTGAGCTAATAATTCAGAGAACAGGAGTTCAACCCCAAGCAATTATAATTGAATGCAATTAAAAATAAAAAATCTGGAGTTAAATAACTGGTAGCAGTAAACCCGTTCGATTCTTGTAAAACCCTAACTGGTTCATTAACATCCGTTAGGGAAAGAAACCTGTGGTATTTTCCTGGTCAGACTTGTACATGACTCCAGCCTCACACCAATGTGGTTGAATCTAAAATGCTCTCCAAAATGGCCTAGCAAGCTACTCAGTTCAAATTACCACCACTGGTTCAAAAAGAAAAGACAGTCTCTCCCCTCCATTACTATCTTCTCAAGGGCAACTAGGGATGAGCAACAAATGCCGGCCTCAGTGTTTCGGAAAGGTTTAACTTAATCTACAAGTGACTTGAGATATGAAGAGTCATACGGACTTGAAACGTTAACTCTGTCTTTCTCTCCACAGATGCTGTCAGATCTGCTGAGTTTTTCCAGCACTTTTTGTTTTTGTTTCAGATTTCCTGCATCTGCAGTATTTTGTCTTTATCTTAAGATAGGTGGTATAGCTTTGCAAAAACTATTTGCACTATTTACATGGAATCACAATAAGCACATGACATTCAGGACACAGACTATTCTGTGCCTACCTCTCTTGGAGCCTCTTGGTCATCTGACCACTGGTGTCACAATTACATCATTATCATCACAGTCTCATCAACATAACCATTAATCCATTCCATCTCCGCCCTGCAACCACCCTCCACTAAGTATAATCTCACAACTGTCAAATCCTTTTGTCAAGCTGTTTACAAAACTACTTAAATTCCTATCATCTTCTCCCAAAGTCATAACATCACAGGTTGAGCCTGTCAGGTGCTTTAACAACTCTCCCTGATCTCATCTCGATTATGCTCGGTTGGGGTTGCTGGGGTATTCCTGGTTCCTGTATCTGAACGGCATTTCTGGGGCGTTTTCAGTAAAGACAGTGTTGTCATGATGAAACTGGAAGAACTGGCACCTTGTGTATCTAGGGGAATCAGGGCCGTTCTGTTTTGTCTTAAAATGCCAAGCGGTGTGTTAACAAGATATGACCGTGGCTGGTTTTGGTGTATGATTGTGCCTTGCACCTGATGGTCTCTCATCCAGATATTCTGCCTTGGTACTAATGTGGGCCGTGTGCGTGCTTTATGTCCGTGGTTATACCAAATAGATGGCTTCTCTCAGAGTTTGTTCATGGCATCTTACTTAATCATGATCTCATAAAGTGACAATGGGTCTGAGTTGGTGTTGGAGAGAAGGAAGCTGGGTTTTCAGCCTTCTGCTCATCAATAATTCGGCTGAGTAAAAAACAATTTGTCAATGGCGTGACCCTAGTTGAGCATGGCTAGCTCTAGGTCAATGTTCTTTTTCGTTACTATTTTGATGGTTTTGACCCCACATTCTGCTTCACCATTTGCCTGTGCATGGTGTGGCAAACTGGTGACATGGTGGAATCCAGATTCCGCTGCAAATAGATGGAAATGGTCATTCGCAAACTGTAGACCATTGTCCGATACTACCTCATCTGGGATGCCATGGGCAGAGGCGATGTCTTCTGCTGTTGTGGTATGGAGTCTGCTATTTCCAACCAGTGAGAATAATAGCCCATGACTAGAAGATACACTTTTCCTCTGAAGTCAAAAAGATCCATGCCAAGTCTTTACCAGCGCCTGGAAAGGAATGGGGAAGGTAACAATGGTTCATTTGGTTCTTGGCTGTTAATGGCGCAAGTATGGCATATGGAAATAAATATTCCGATGGATTTCGAAAGTCCCGGTCATCATACCGATTGTTGTGTCCATAATGCCCAAGTGACCAGTGTGGAGTTTATGAAGGATATCTTCTCTCGTCACTTACAGGATTATGAGCCTTACATTAAACATGAGGTTGCCATCAACAATCATGAGATGCCTTGGTTGTTCGTGGTATTGTCTCAACGTGCGGTTGCTAGGGCATATTCAGGCCAACCTTCACGGCAGTACGTTCGGACCTGGCCACATTCTGTGTCTTTCAACTGGACGTTCCTGAACTTCCGGTGTTTGCTTACAGAGGCTGGTAGGGTACCTGTACTCGATCAGGAATGTGCTTCCACCTCAGAGATGAGTGTCAAGTGACAATCTGTAGCTTGGTCAACTGTAGCTCTCAGCTATAAACTGACTTTTGCCTGGCATGTAACTGTGGTATTGTCATAAAGCACGAGTCTTAGCCGGAAATGTTGTATTGTTGGTGGCATCTCAGCCATCTCTTTGGAGTTCAGAAGAGTGACCAAAGGTTTATGATACATCTCAATCTTAAATTGCAAGCCCAGTAAGTAATTGGAAAATTTTTCATAGGCCCATGTCGCAGCTAGCGTCTCCTTTTCAATTGCTGCATAGCGCTGTTCTGTTTCTGTTAATGATCGAGAAGCATTAGTAGCAAACTTGTTTTCTCTTGCCATTTTCCGGGATCATCAGAACCGCTCTATGCCCTGTCGCTGATGCATCGGCCACTATTATTGTTGACGGTTTTGGGTCATAATATGCGGCCACTTTGGAAGAGGCTAGTAACTCCTTAATCTCGAGAAAGGCGTTCTTCTGGTCAACATCCCCAAAAGCAGTGCTGACCTTTCCTCAGCAGGTATTTAAAGAGGTTCATTAATAGCATAAATTTCCTCATCTGATTGACCATGCCTAAAAATTGCTGAATGTCCATAATACCCTTGGGCTGTGTAATTCTTTAATTGCCTTGGTCTTCTGGGGATCTACCGTTATCCTTTTTTGGTGATGATGTAACTGAAAAATCTAATGGTGGTCTTCCCAAATACATGCTTATCATTCAAGGTGAGGCCTGCTCGCTTAACCACTTTTAAAACCCCCCGGATTCTATGGTGGTGTTCCTCTTTAGTAGCACGAAGGATGAATAAATCATCCATGTGGCAAATAATGCCTTCTTTGCCTTTGAGGATATTGGACGTGATGCATGAAAGATTTCTGATGCAAAGGAAATGCCAAAAGGAAGACGATGGAAACAAAAGCAATTAAAGTAAGCAGTAAACGTCGTTAACAACCTTGATTCTTGGCCAAAGGGAATCTACCAAATCCCACTGTTGGCATCCAGCTTCGTGAAAAGGACAATTTTGGACAACTTTGCCAAACTGCCATCAACAGAGGACATCGGGTGTATCACTCTTTGGACAGCTTTATTTTGCTGTGGCAGGTCAACACAGAGCCTGACATCACCACTAGGTTTAGGGATTGTAACTAGTAACTAACCCTGAGGACAACTTTGTAGGCATTGTAACAGGAGAGATAACACCTTGATGCAGCATCTTGCCAATGTGCTCTTTGACTTTTCCAATCAGTGGGTGCGGTATCCTATCCAGACGGGTTTTGCAACTGGGAGTAGATTGATATGACACTCACATTTGAACTCTCCCAAACCCCAGAACAACCAAGGAAATTCAACCCTAAAAACAACTCTGTTGTCCTGTCGTGTTATCTTTTCAACTCCTGGCACGAGACCAAGGTCTGAACATGCTGCCCTGCTACTAGGGAAAGTTGCTGATTCTGCAGAGTATAAAGCATTTTATTAATTACTTTGTCTTTATATTATATCGCACTGATCTGGCCCTACACTTTAAGGTCTGTGCCTCCTGGCCCTTGTGGCTTATTTTTGATGATTGTATATCCACATTATTAAGCCAATCCAATTTGTCTGATGAGACCATGATTGCAGCCCCTATGTCCAAGTTAAATTCTGTTCCACAACCTTTGACATCCAGCTCTACAGACCGGAACTGCTTATTGGGGTCTTTTATTTTCCCCAGGAACTCTTCATCCTGAATGTTCCTATTTTCAAACGGCTATATTTCAGATGTTTGAAAAGCTGGATTTTTCTCCAATTTTTTCACCTATGCTTTAAATCTGCAGAATTGTTTAAATGTCCAGTCCAACCACAGCAAAAGCATTCAGCTCCCCCTGCTGGGCATGTTGTGCAAACCATGCTGTGCTTCAGATGTGGCGCTGAAACATTTTGAAATTGGCGGGAGGGTCCTTCCCACCACTCAGTTTTTGCAGATTCTTCATTGGGCGGGGCTCCCAACTTTGGGCCTACATACTGGATCAACCCCTCCTAAGCCTCGACATCGCCCCAAATTGCACCCCAAGTTTGTTGACATATAAACCTGTGTTTGGAGGCCCTGTAATGGCTTAAATCATTGATAGAGGAATCAATTGATGTGCTCGGCCATTGGCTCCTCTGGTCGAGCCTTGCACCTTCTATACCTAAATTATTTTTAGGGCTAAAGTACTTATCAAAGGCCCCCATAGCCTTGCTGTATAATGCCGAGGCCTCTTTGACACCTTGCCGCTCCAGAACTTCAGCTATGTCCCCACAGCATATAAAATTGTACAAATCGGGTGTTTGAAGTTTTCCATGTAAAAATGAGGCCTTTTGAGCCGTTTCTTCCGCAGCTCCCATCGCTGTCCTTGCTGCAGATACTTGATGCGTTGGGAAGTGCTATGGAAGGGGTTGTGGTCATTCAGGAATTACCGACATAGTTTGTCTGATCCCCTGGCTGTGGCACTTTTCGGTTTTGATCTCTGGTGCTGTGAAATCAATCTGTTCCAGCTCTTCACTCATGGGTCACCAATCTGTGGTTTCAGTTTCTTAAACTGTGGGCACCCCCCCCCCCCCCCCCCCCCCCCCCCCCCCCACCCCCCCGTGCTGGCAGCATGTTTTGGAGAGGATTAACTTAGTCTACAAGTGACCCGAGATGGGCAATGTAATTTTGCTAAAATATTTATTTACAAGGCATCATAATAAGCACCTGGTACTCAGAACACAGATTATTCTATGTCTAGCTCTCTTGGAGTCTCTTGGTCATCTGACCACTGATGTCACACACACACACACACACACACACACACACACATCATTAATATCACCCATGGTCTTGTTAACAAAACCACACCTAGATCCTAAGAATGAATTTTAAAAACTGTTCTAGGCACACTATTTATATATTGTTTCTTCTAGTGAATAAGTGAAGTACCTTTTTTTAGTGGTTTGTTTCAAGCACTGCAGCTGAATACAAAAGTATTTCAAGCTACTTAAAGATGCATCCTTATATAACAGAATCATTAAAAAAAGCTAACCTAATAATCAAAAGAGGGTGCAGTCAATACTTAGTAGATTGAAAATTTCATGTAGTCATATGCCAAGTTTAACCAATCACTAAATATAGCAATATGAAATAGTTTACATGGCACTAACTCTACAGGAACCAACTTTACTTAAATTATCAGCTGAAAAAAATTAAACATAAACCAAAAGAGTTCTAGGAAAACATTAGAAAGTTCCACCAGCACCTGAATGCCGTAGCATTCGCAATAAAATAGGTGAACTGTCAGCTCAAATAGAAATTCATATGTAAGACCTGATAAGCATGACAGAAACGTGGCTACAAGGAAACCAAAGTTGGGACCTGAATATCCAAAGGTATGCAAGATTCAGGAAGGACAAGAAGCTGGGAAAAGGTGGTGGAGTAGCTCTGTTAATTAAAGTACTGTAATGAGAGATGGCCTTAGTTCTAAAGATCAAGACATAGAATCAGTTTGGGTGGAACTAAGAAACAGCAAGAACATACAAATTAGAAGTAGGCCACTCAGCCCCTCGAGCCTGCTCTGTCATTCAATTAGATCATAGCTGATCTGATTTTAACCTCAACTCCACATTCCTGCCCACTCCCGATAATCTTTCACTCCTTTGCATATCAAGAATCTATCTACCCCGCTTTAAAAACATTCATGGATTCTGCTTCCACAGCCTTTTGAGGAAGAGATTTCCAAAGACTTATGACCCTTGGGGAAAAAAATTTCTCATCTGTCTTAAATAGGCGACCTCTTATTTTTAAATAGCGACCCTTAGTTCCAGATTTTCCCACAAGAGGAAACATCCTTTCCACATTCACCTTGTCAAGTCCCCACAGAATCAGTATGTTTCAATCAAGTCCCCTCTTATTCTTCTAAACTCCAGCACATACAAGTCTAGCCTCTCCTGCCTATCCTCACAAGACAGCCCACCTATTCCATGCATTAGTCTAATAATCTTTCTCCAAATTGCTCCAGTGCATTTACATCCTTCCTTAAATAAGGAGACCAATACTGTACATAGTACTCCAGATGTGGTCTCACCAATGCTCTGTATAAATGAAGCATAAGCTCCCTACTCTTGCATTCAATTCCTCTCGCAATAAACAATAACATTCTATTAGCTTTCCTAATTACTTGCTGTACCTGCATACCAATCTTTTGCAATTCATGTACTAGGACACCTAGATCCCTCTGCATCTCAGAGCTCTGCAATCCCTCACCATTTAGATAATATGCTTTTTTATTTGTCCCTGCCAAAACGGACAATTTCACATTTCCTCACATTATACTCCATTTGCCAGATCTTTGCCCACTCACTTAACCTATCTATATCCTTTTGTCACCTCCTTATATCCTCGTCACAACTTACTTTCCTATCTAACTTTGTGCCATCAACAAATTTAGCAACCATGCCTAATCATTTATATAAATTGTAAAGTGTTGAGGCTCCAGCACTGATCCCTGTGGCACACCGCTTATGACATCTTGCCAATCAGAAAATGGACCCATTTCTGCCAACTTTGCTTCCTGTCTATCCATGCCAATATGTTACCCGCAACACCATGAGCTTTTATTTTCCGCAATAATCTTTGATGTGGCACCTTATCAAATGCTTTCTGGAAAACTAAATACAGTACATCCACTGGTTTCTCTTTACCCACAGCACATGTTACTTATTCAAAGAATTGTAATAAATGGGTCTTTTTCAGAATGGCACGTGGTGATTAGTGGGATACACGTGGGGATTAGTGCTTGGGTCCCAGCTATTCACAATGTTTATCAATGATTTGGATGAGGGAACCAAATGTAATATTTCCAGGCTTGCTGATGACACAAAACTGGTGGGAATGAGAGTGGTGAGGAGGATGTTAGGAGGCTTCAAGGCAATTTAGCCTAGTTAAGTGAGTGGGCAAATACAGGGCAGATGCAGCATAACATGGATAAATGTGAAGTTATCCACTTTGGTAGGAAAAACAGAATGGCAGAGTATTATTTAAATGGTGATAGATTGGAAACTGATGATGTACAAAGGGACCTGGATGTCCTTGTACACCAATCACTGAAAGCAAGCATGCAGTCAGCAAGGAGTTAAGACGACAAATAGTATGTTGGCCTTTTTTGCAAGGGGACTTGAGTACAGTGGCAAAGATGTCTTACTGCAGCTATACAGGGCCTTGGTGAGACCACACCTGGAGTAGTGTGTGCAGATTTGGTCTCCTTACCTAAGAAAGCATATACTTGCCGTAGAGGGAGTGCAGCGAAGGTTGACCAGACTGATTCCTGAGATGGCAGGATTGTCCTATGAGCAGTGATTTGGCTAACGAGGCCTATGCTGATTGGAGTTCAGGAAAATGAGAGGGGATCTCATTGAAAAGTATAAAATTCTGACAGGGCTGGACAGACTGGATGCAGGGATGATGTTTCCTCTGGCTGGCGGGTCTAGAACAAGTAGTCACAATCTCAGGATACGGGGTAGGCCATTTAGAGCTGAGATGAGGAGAAACTTCTTCACTCAGAGGGTGGTGAACCTGTGGAATTCTCTCCCACAGGCCAAGTCACTGAATTTTTAAAGGAGGAAATAGATTGATTTGTAGACTCTAAAGGAATCAAAGGGTATGAGGAGAGAGCTGGAGTATGGTGTTGAGATAGAGGATCAGCCATGATTATACTGAATGGCAGAGCAGGCTAGAAGGGCTGAATTTCTACTTCGGTTTCTATTTTCAAGTTTCTAAACATGATTTCCCTTATTGACTCTGCCTGATTACCTTGAATTTATCTAAGTGCTCTATTATAACATCGCTAATAACTTCTAACATTTCCCCTATGACAGACGTTAAGCTAACTGGCATATAGTTCCCTGCTTTCCATCTCCCTCCCTTTTTGAATAAAGTAGTTACTTTGGCTATTTTCCAATCTTATGGAACCTTCCCCGAATCTAGTGAATTTTAAAGTTAATCCCAACACATCAATTATCTCACTGGCCACTTCTTTTAAGACCCTAGATTGAAATCCATCAGGACCTAGGGATTTGTCAATCCGCAGTTCCAACAGTTTGCTAAGTACTACTTGTCTGGTGACGGTAATTTTCTTGAGAGCCTTCCCACCTCCCTCCCAATTCCTGATTTACAGCTATTTATGGGCTGTGACTTATATATCCTCAATAGTGAAGACTGACGCAAAACACCAGCTCAATTCACATGCCATCTCCTTATTTTCCATTATTAACTCAGAGACTCACTTTCTATAGGACCAATGCTCACTTTGTTAACTCTTTTGTTTTTTAAATATCTGTAGAAACCCTTACTATTTGTCTTCATATTTCTAGCTAGCTTTATCTCTTACTCTAATTTTTTCCTTCTGATTAATCTTTGAATCATCTTTTGCTACTTTTTATATTCTGTCCAATCTTCTGACCTGCCACTCATCTTTACGCAATTATATGCTTTTTCTTTAAGTTTGATACTGTCTTTAACTTTCTTTTGTTAACTACATATGGTGGGTCCTCCTCTTGAAATTTTTCTTTCTCGTTGGAATGCAAGGGTCAGAACACATTGGTGGGTTCACAGACCACCAAACATCAGTGGCAATGTATAAATCAGGAAATTAGAGGTGCATGCAACAAGGGTAATACAAATATTCATTTGGTAGTACAGAACTTGAGTATCGTTGAAAAAAGGCACGTCAAGGCTTTTCAACTTGCACTCATCAGGTCATTCACAAGAGTATCAAATGTAAAGGCAACAACAATTTATACTTCATGAGAAGAGAGTACTGATTGGTTGGCAAGTAGAGTCTAATTGGTAGAGGCATTGTCATGGAGAATGCACCAGTTAACTGATGACTGACAGCTAACTGCCATGTTTTGTTTAAATTCAAGCCAGGCAGGTTAACTCTGATGGGTCGAGGCATTGTCCTGGGGAATGAACCAGAGAACGGCTGTGGTGTATTTTGTTCAGTTGAAACAGCCGCAACATGTGTATATGTTCTTTCTGTCTGCAAAGAACAGGTGTATTGATATAAGTAACTTCCAGCATGTGTAAGTGTGCCACACTGCAAGCCCAATTGATAATCTTAAACTGGTTGTCAGCGTAATTCTTAGTACACTTGTTTAGCAAATGCTGTCCAATCACAGAATCATATGTTGGATACTTTTTTCAGATTTCCAAGTATGGGCTAGTTGGGTACGGTCAGTACCTTGCCTGTTGTGAACAACCGAACAGACATACTGTTTGATACGATCAGCCAGTCTTTGGGCCTAAAAAACTAGCATCACACTGGCAATGAAATTCATATATCATATTGCTCATTTGTGTGAAAGGCAGATTGTCTTTTTGGCTTGGCAGCAGCATCCTGTTAGTATCGAACACCACTCGTGTTGCTACTGCAATGCAGCAGCATGAATCGGCTAGCTTAACCTGTTACTGAAAGTTTTGAGAGACCTTACCCTTCCAGGATAACCTGAGGGAGACTCGGCAATTTTCAGGACCAAAAGTGTCTGCTTTAGGCCCATTCACGTGGTGCACAGTGAGCAATGATCTGATCAGGGTAGCCAACATTTTGCAAGATGCTTTAATGCACCCTTTTTCAGCATCAAGCTTGCACGGCGAGCAAATGGCTTGGGCCCTACTTACAAAGTTGTCAATAAGCCCAATCTTAGTGATGTACATCTTATAGAACTGTGGGGATCCCAACGCATATATTGACCAGTGAAGGTTGGCTTGTGGTAGACAGTAGTAGAGAACCCCCAGCAGATTTCTCAGCTAGCACATCAAGGAAAGGGAGCTCATTTGACTGATCCATTTTGAAGGTGAATTTGAGCGCAGAATGGAGCCCATGATGATGGGTCTAGATCGCCATGATATAATGCTGCAGTGCAAATGTCTATGGCTTCCCTGAACGGTACACTGATGAATAAGCTAGCAATGTCATACAAGCATGGCATCGCTATCAATATGCAAGTCCTATGCGGTCTTTGCAAATGTGAAGGAAACCTTCACTGCATATGTGGAAGCCTCACAGACAGAAAGAACATGTACACTCATTGCATCTGTTTCAATTAAATAAAATAGGCGACAGCCATTCTCTGGCTCATTCCCCAGGGCAATGCCTTGACCAAAGTCAACCTACCTGGCTTGAATTTAAACAAAGCATGGCAGTTAACAGTCAGTCATCAGTTAACTGAAGCATTCTCCAAACCAATCAAGAGTCCACTTGCTAACTAATCAGCATTCTCCTCTTATACAGTACAAATTGTTGTTCCCTTTACATTTAGTATTCTTGCAAATGTCCTGATGAGTACAAGATGAAAAGCTTCGACCATGTCTTTTTTTAGTAATACAGTAACCATGGGGAATGTCAATCTACATATAGACTGGGTAAACCTAATTTAGTACTAATGTTGTGGAGGATGAATTCTTGAAATGCATGCAAGATGGTTTTCTAGAGCAGTATGTCAAGGAATCAACTAGGGAGCGGGCTATTTTAGATCTAATATTGTGCAATGAAAAAGGGCTAATTAATAATCTTGTTATAAAAGAACCTTTAGGAAAGAGTGACCATAATATATAGAATTTTACATTAAGTTGCAAAGTGATGTAATTCAATCGGAGTCAAGGGTTTTAAATCTAAACAAAGGAAACTATGAGCATATAAGGGGCAAATTGGCTATGGTTGACTGGGAAACAATGGTAAAGTACATAGGGCACAGGCAATGGCTAACATTTAAAGAACAAATACATAGTTTACAGCAAAAATACATTCCTTTAATGCATAAAAACCCAGCAAGCAAAGTGTGGCTAATGAAAGAACTCAAGGATTGTATTAGGTCAAAAGAAGAGGCCAAAAAAGTTGCCAAAAACATTGTAAGCCTGAGAATTGGGAGCATTTTAGAATTCTGCAAAGGAGGACCAAGAGAAAGATAAAGAAAGGGAAAACAGAATTTGAGAGTAAACGAATGAGAAACAAACACAGATTGTAAATGCTTCCTTAGGTATTTAGAAAGAAAAACACAATCACAAAATCAAATGTGGGTCCATTACAAGCGAAGTCAGGAGAATTTATAATGGAGAATAAGGAAATGGCAGAGAAACTAAACAAATACTTTGTGTCCATCTTCAGGGAGGAAAATACGAAAAACCTCCCAGAATTAATGGAGAATCAAGAGACTAATGCAAAAAATGAACTGCAAGAAATTATTAGTAAAAAAACAAAAGTATGAGAGAAATTAATGGAACTTAAAGTAGATAAATCCCCTGGACCTGATGACTACATCCCAGCATGTTGAAAGAGACTGCTGTAGAGGTAGTAGAAGCATTGGGGTCATCTTTTAAAATTCTATAAGTTTGGAATGGTTCCTGCAAATTGGAAGGTGGCAAATGTAACCCCACTATTTAAGAAAACAGGGAGTGAGAAAACAGGGAAGTACAGACCTGTTAGCCTGACATCAGCAGTGGGGAAAATGCTACAATCTATTATAAAGGATGTGATAACAGGACACTTAGAAAATAATGGTAAGATTGGGCAAAGTTAACATGGATTTATAAAAGGGAAATCATGTTTAACAAACTTGGAGTTTTTTGAGGATATAACTAGCGGAATAGATAAAAGGGAATTGGTGGATGTGGTGTATTTAGATTCCAGAAGGCTTTTGATAAGGTGCCAGACAAGAGGGTAGTAAACAAAATTTGAGCATATGGAATTGGGGGAGGAATATACTAGCATGGATTGACAGCTGGTTAATGGACAGAAAACAGACAGTAGTAATAATTGGGCCATTTTCAGGTTGGCAGGCTGTGACTAGTGGGGTATTGCAAGAATCAGGTGCTTAGACACCAGCAATTCACAATCTATATCAATGATTTGAATATGGGGGTTAAATATTTCCAAGTTTGCAGATGACACCAAACTAAGTGGAAGTGAGAGTTGTGAGGAGGTTGCAAAGCTGCTTCAAGGGGATTTGGAGTGGCTAAGTGAGTGGGCCAAAATTTGGCAGATGGAATACAATGTGGAAAAATGAGAGATTATCCACTTTGGTAAGAAAAACAGAAATACAGAGCATTTCTTAAATGGAGAGAGACTGGCAAGTATTGAACTTTAAAGGTTGAGTCACCGAAAGCTAACAATTAAGGCGGCAAATGGTATGCTGGTCTTTATTGCAAGAGAATTTGAGTATAGGAGTAAAGATGTCTTACTGCAATTATGTAGCGCCTTCGTGAGACCACACCTGGAGTAGTGTGTGCAGTTTTGGTCTCCTTACCTAAGATATACTTGCCATAGAAGGAGTACAACAAAGGTTCAGTTAAGTGATTCCTGGGATGGATGGATTGTCCTATGAGAGGTGATTAAATAGACTTAGGCATTCATTCTCTGGAGTTTAGAAGAATGAGAGGTGATCTCATTCAAACATTCAAAGTTCTTACAGGGCTCAACAGGGTGGATTCAGGAAGGGTGTTTCTCCTGGCTGGAAGGTCTAGAACCAAGGGCGACACACTCAGAATAAGGGGCAGGTCATTTAGGACTGAGATGAGGGGATTTCTTTTTTTTTAAAAACTTGTTCATGGGATGTGGGCATCGCTGGCTAGGCCAGCATTTATTGCTCATCCCTAATTGCCCTTGTTCAGAGGGCAGTTAAGAGTCAACCACATTGCTGTGGGTCTGGAGTTACATGTAGGCCGGGCCAGGTAAGGACGACAGATTTTACAACAATCGGTAATGGTTTCATGGTCATCATCAGACTTTTAATTCCAGATTTTTTTATTGAATGCAAATTTCACCATCTGCCGTGGTGGGATTCGAACCCTTGGTCTCTGGAATATCAGTCCAGTGACAATACCATTATGCCACCACTTTCACTTAGAGGGTAGTGAATCATTGGAATTCTCTGCCGCAAAGGGCTGTGGAGGCTCAATCGTTGAGCATGTTCAAGATTAAGATCGACAGATTTCTACATATTAAGAATATCAATGGATAGTGCATGAAAATGACGTTGAAGTAGAAGATCAGCCATGATCTCAATGAATGGCAGAGCAGGCACAAAGGGCTGAATGGCCTATTCCTGCTCCTATTTCTTATGTTATGTAAATCAGGGAATCCCCTAGTTCAGCCAATTTAAAAGTAATCGTATAAATATGAATATTGTACAACTTCAGATGTGAGCTGGTTTTTCAATGTTTTTTTCATTCGTTCATGGGATGGGCAATAAGTGCATGGCTAGGCCAGCATTTATTGCCCATCACTAATTGCCCTTGTTCACAGGGCATTTAAAAGTCGACCACATTGCTGTGGGTCTGGAGTCACATGTAGGCCAGATTTCCTTCCCTAAAGGACATTAGTGAACCAGATGGGTTTTTACAACAATTGGCAATGGTTTCATGGTCATCGTCAGACTCTTAATTCCAGATTTTTATTGAATTCAAATTTCACCATCTGCCATGGTGAGATTCAAACCCAGGTCCCCAGAGCATTACTGTGAGTTTCTGGAATACTGGTTCAGTGACAATACCACTCTGCCACTGCCTCCCTTTGTTCAAAGATTCAACCTCAAATACATGTTAGAAAAGGAATGCCAAATGCATTAACAATTCTTTTCAATCATTCACGAGATGTAGGCATCACTGGAAAAGCCAGCATTTACTGCCAATCCTAACTGCCCTTGAGAAGATGCTGGTGAATTGTTGTCCTGAATGCAACTGAGCAGCTTACTAGGGCAGTTAATAGACAACATTTTGGTGGATCCAGAGTCTCTCACAGGCCTGGGGGCTAAGGATGGCAGATTTCCTTCCTTAAAAGATATTATACTGTGGTTTAAAGGTCACCATTAATAATGCCAGCTTTTTATTTCTGGCTTGATTAATTAATTGAATCTAAATTCCCTAGCTGCTGGGTGGTGGGATTCTAGTTACATGGTGCCATATACTCACTTTTGTAAAAATGAAGACAGATGTTCTGGAGGGCCATTCACATTTATAAAGGTGGAATAAAGAGTTGATTTCTAAAGCACAAAGTACGCACGGACAAACTAAGAGAATGGTATTCTACCTTCTAGGATTGTTTTGCGTTCACAAATTTACCAAAAATACTGGTGAAAAAGTACTCTCAAGTGGGAACAAACAACAAAAAACTTAATCAGCAACTGCATAAGCCATAACGATTACACAAAAAGTGAAAATCACCAATAGATGCTTTTCAACTGTGGTCAAGTAGAAGCCTTTACTCTATAAAGCAGTCTGTTCTGTACCTGAGCAGAGTGAACTGGATGCTAATGCTAAATGCCCGAAATTGCCACACTCTATTTCCAATGCTAGCGTCTTGCTTATTTTGAGAATAAAAATTACCAGAACAAAATGGGGAATGTGGCAAGGTACAAAGAGAAGAAAAAATGTAAGTTACAGATTACACTTTTTTGATTCAGACATATTTTCCATCTTTTTAAAACTGATTCTTTACCTGTGACAGTGAATTTGAAGGTTCTGCTTGGAAGAGGCCTTCCTGCATAAGTATCTGCATTACTTTCATTCAACACCACTTGCAGTTTTAATGTGTAGACTCCAAGTTTATTAATATTTTCTGAAAAAAAAAATTGAAATTTAACTACAAAATGAAACTACAGCGCTATGAAATCCAGTCTGCTCCTATAAGCCGACTGGTCATTTTACTTCTAAGGGGGTTGAGAATGGCATGACATAATGGCAAAACTTGAAGTCTAACAGTAGTAAACCATTATGACCTGAAAGAGTCATTTACAACTTTTGAACTTGTACCTCTTCAATTTCTCTACTGAAGCAACCATTGAGACGAAGGCAGATCTGAAATATTGAGCTGTTTTATTTCACAGAAAGGTGAACGTGGAGAACATATTTTCTGACCAGATCACACAGTTAAATCTGTAATTTTATCAGCACGTAATACAAAATAAATGCTAGCTCCCATCAGCATTATCTTACTTGATTTTAAAAAAGATGGAATTAACTATCCACCAACATTTCTAATCTATAAACCTCAGCAAAATGCCTCACAGCCTTCCCTTTAATAAACCTAACTACCAATGAGGTATGTCATTTTATATTTCTATGTTCACAGACTGGGATCAAAGGAGTTTCCAAAACAATGCGAGATGGTTTGCTATTATCTAAATCAGGTTAACTAATGTCTATGATAAGGTAGAAGGCAGAGGAAATTAAATGACAAAAGGGATTTAGAGCCATCTTTTATTCCTTTATTTATCCCATTACCATCTCTCTTTGCTTTGCACCATCATACCTTTTGCCATTTAATCTTCCCTGCTTCCCACCCTTTTTTATTCTCTATCACCCACCCCACTTTCCTTGCCTCTGTACTTACTTAAAACCTGTTACATTGCTAATTTTTTCCAGTTCTAACACAAGGTCATGGGCCTGAAACACTGTTTCTCACTCCACAGATTCTGCCTGACCTGCTGAGCATTTCCAATATTTTCTGCTTGTATTTCAGATTTCTAGCATCCTAAAAGCTAGTATTTAGCTTTTGTAACAAATATTTCATTGGTTTTGTCACTGGAAAGACTATTTTAATTCAGCACTTCAGCTAAATTTTGCTTAGGTGCTTTAAGGTAAATAGTATGTGGACATTTTACTTAAAATATTAAGTTTTTAATCCCATACCCTTTCAATGGAAAAATGGTCAAAAAATCTTGAAATGTGACATATGACTTATTACTGAATATTTTCTTATGAAAAACTCACCCATCTTCTTGAACCAATATGGCCATTTGCCGCCATGTTGACTGATGTGAGAAACTATTTCTTTGTCACCAGTAGAAGCTGCAACATAAAACAAAAATATGGTTTTTCATGGATTTGTAAAAAGTCATTACTGATGCAACTTCACACTTCCATAAAAGTTTCAGGCTATCAAAATAGACTGTCCTTAAATTTGACTCTGGTCACCATTTGATGCCGACATATGAAAAATGCAATTGATTTACACACATTAGGCCCAGTTCAATCATTTGGGGGTTGTGAGTAAAGAAAGCGAAAGGAAACACAGACACTGCCCTTTTAGGGCCCCTGCTTACTCTAGTACTGACAAGAGACATGATGGACTCATTGGGTAAAAGTACAGTTGCAAATAAAGACAGAACATGGTAAAAATAGTCAGCAAAGTATGGATGGGTCATCGACAGTACTGTTAAGCAATTAATCAACAATAACCTGCTCACTGATGCTCAGTTTGGATTCTGCCAGAGCCACTCAGCTCCTGACCTCATTACAGCCTTGGTCCAAATATGGACAAAAGACCTGAACTCCAGAGGTGAAATGAGAGTGGCTGACCTGACATCAGGGAAGCATTTTGTCCAGTGTGGTATCAAGGGGCCCTAGCAAAACTGAAGTCAACGCAATCAGGAGGAAAACTCTCCACTGGTTGGAATCACAGCTAGCACAAAGGAAGATGGTTGTAGTTGTTGTTGGTCAATCATCTCAGCTCTGAGACATCACTGTATGAGTTCTTCAAGGTAGTGCCTAGGCCCAACCATCTTCAGCTGGGTCATCAATGACTTTCCCTCCATCATAAGGTCAGAAGTGAGGATGTTCGCTGATAATTGTACAATGTTCAACACCATTCATGACTCCTCAGATACTGAAGCAGTCCATGCGCAAATGCAACAAGACTTGGGCAACATGGTCAGATAAATGGCAAGTAACATTTGCCCCACAGATGTGCCAGGCAATGACCATCTCCAACAAGAGAAAATCTAACCATCTGCCCCTGACAATCAATGGCTTAATCATCACTGCAGTCCCTTCTATCAATATCCTGGGAGTTACCATTGACCAGAAACTGAACTGGACTAGCTATATAAATACTGTTGCTATAAGAGCAAGTCAGAGACTGGGAATTCTGCCAAGAGTAACTCATCTCCTGACTCCTTAAAACTTGTCGACCATCCACAAGGCACAAGTCAGGAGTGTGATGGAATGCTCTCCACTTGACTGGATAAGTACAACTCCAACAACACTCAAAAGTTCAACAGTCTAAGACAAAGCTGCCTGCTTGATTAGCACCCCATGCATCACCTTAAACATTCACACTCTCCACCACTGAAACAAAGTGACATCAGTGTGTATTATCTACAAGATACACTGCAGCTACTCGCCAAGGCTCCTTTGACAGCACCTTCCAACCCCGTGACCTCTACCACCAAGAAGGACAAGGGTAGCAGATAAATGAGAACACCCCCAGCTGTAAGTTCTCCTCCAAGCCACACATCACCCTGACTTAGAACTATATCACTGTTCCTTCACTGTCGTTGGGACAAAATCCTGGAAGTCCCTTCCTAACAGCACTGCGGGTCACACCACGTGGACAGTTCAAGGGGCTCACCACCACCTTCTCAAGGGCATTAGGGATGGGCAACAAATCCTACCCTAGCCAGTGACCCTTACATTCTATCAAAGAATAAAGAAAAAAAGTCGGGCAGCATCCGTGGAGAGACAAAGTTAACATCTGAGGTCGATGACTCTTCATCAGAACTAAAGATAGATAGAAAGATAGAAAGAAATGTAATAGGTTTTGAGCAAGTGAATGAGAGGAGGGGAGTGGGGGGCCAAATGGGAAGGTCTATGATTGGGTGGAGGGCAGGAGAGATTCAAAACCAAGTTGAGCAGGAAAAAAGGCAGGGGGAAGAAATACAAAAGTGAAGATCCTCAGGAGATGCCATACTTGTCCCTTTACTTACCTTCTCACCATCCAAGACCTCAAACAATCTAAGTGAAAGTAATTTACTTGTACTTCTTTCAATTTTGCATATTGAACATGCTGCTCACAATGTGGTCTACTCTACATTGGGGCGATCAAACACAGACTGGGTGACCTCTGTTCATTCTGTCTGCAAGCATGACCCTGAGCTTCCTATTGCTTAATTTAATTACTCCATCTTGCTCTAATTCTGACTTTTCTGTCCTGACCTCCTGTAGGAGTACTAATGAAGCTCAATGCAAGCTTGAGGAACAGCATCTCAGCTTGGCACTCTACAACCTTCTGGTCTCAACATCCAGTTCAACAATTTTAGATCATGGCCCCTGCCTTCATTTTGTTTTTTTTGAACTGGTTCTGTTTTTTCTGGTTTCTTTATTTCTTTAATTTGCAACTGGATGGCTGCTATCCATCCATTTATAGATGTTTTGTTTCTTTACTTATCCCATTACCACTCTCTTTGACTTTTGTACATTTGAATCTCTCCTGCCCTCCACACAATCATAGACCTTCCCTTCTGGTCTCCCTCCTCCACATCCTCTTTCACTTGCTCAAAACCCATTACATTTCTATCTAACTTTAGTTCTAATGAAGGGTTATCAACCTGAAACATTAACTTTGTTTCTCTCCACAGATGCTGCTCGATTTGCTGAGTATTTCCAGCATTATCTGTTTGTTTCAGATTTCCAGCATCTACAGTACTTTGCTTTTGTCATACATGAAAATGCTCACTTATAGGAGATGCTGAAATTGCTCAAGGTCTAGCAATAGTGCCCTAGCATGAGCCAACTTTTGCAGAGCGGTGGTGGTGGCGGTGGAGGCGGCGGCGGTGGTGGTGGGGGGGGGATGGCAAGACAGTTACAACCACCTCTAAATCTGGAACTGTATAATCACATCAGTTTCAAGCTCTTTTTGACAGATAACCTATAGGATAGGTAACAACAGAAAACAACGGAATACTTTCCCTTCAATAAGTGAAAACTGGACACAATTTTCAACTTGCCATACAAAATAACGAGGCCACCAATGCATTCAGTTTGCAAATCCTTTATGCTAAAATTAAGCACAGAAAAAGAGAATGATTCTAACGCTACATAAACTCAAGTCCAAATGGCTCTGATGTGAATTGCTCAGCACTGGGGCCAAATCCTAGCCAACAACTTCAGCCAAATGGTACGCTCAAACTTCTAGCCATTTTTCACAAGTCTACCCAATACTGCTGCTGAAAGCAAACAGATAACAGCCTGATAAAGTAGCAATCATCTGAACTGGAGTACAAAAACATAATCTAGCTAAATTTGCAATAGATAGATTGTCAGGGCACCACATCAAAATGTATTACACCTCCAGACTTAGCTTCAGTAGTCTAAGCAACATAATTTATTGTAAGCTTTTGCAATTTGCAGCTTTTACTGCCTGTGAAGAGTTAATGAAATGCAGCTCTCTGCTCTTCACAAGCCAGTCGCCTCAAGGGAGTCATGCCATTAATTTGAAGTTCTAAATCACAACATGACAGCCTTTCTGTAAGCACCCCAAAACACTAACTGATAATAGTTGAAAAAAATCAACATCTCACCGAGCAGGAAGTTTCCTCCCTTAGACCTTATGAATGATCTTGATTATGAATAAACTGAAACTTTAGGATTTGTAAGCAGGTGATAATTTCTATAGCAAACTTTTGGTAACGGTTTGTTTTGTATGATTAGCATGAGATCCAACTTTATTTTCAGAAATGGAGCAACATAAAGCAAGCTATATCAGCATGAAGAATTTAGTCTTGAAGTTATATCTTATTCCAGTTTAAGGGGTATGTTGCTACACAAGGTATCAATTGCAGATCTGCTGCCTCCTGTGAAAGGAATAAATTTGGGTGACGTCTACACACAAGTCACAAAGGGTTAGAAGCAGCAGCATATTCCTTTTAAGCATGTTGTATTTGGCTGGCAACAAGGTCTAACAGATGTGACTGAGTTCAGTCTTCCTCATGGAGTAATGAGTTAAACTTCAAATTTGGTTACCTTGATGATACTCTTTTGCTAAATCCAGAACAATAAACTCTTACAAATCTTCATTTTTTTTTTACTGCTGAATTCAGGTAAAAGTCAAACTATATGAAAACTGCGGCAAATGTCCATCGTAGGATATTGTTAGTGCTAAGAAAGAAAAAGCTGCAGGATATTGCCAAGTGTTTTAGAGCCAACAAAATGCTTTTGGTCACTGTTGTAATGTAGGAATCACAGTAATTTGTGCTCTGGCATCACAAAGTCCCACAAACAGCTGACAATGAAAAAGAAACAACTTGGTGCAAGGCCCTACACAATATTTGTACAATGGTGTGATACATCTTCAAGTGATATTGCCTGTTTTCTTCTAGTGGAATAACAGAAACTAATTTCCCAAATTGAAGTTAAAGAAGCATTAAATATAAAAGGCAAATAATTTACAGAGGTTTGACTCATATCTCAAACCAAACCTGTATTAACAACAGCACCAATTCCCATGACTGTTGCCCCATAGAACATCCATCTCGCTGAGCATAAATTTTAGAAAGTATGGGTAGAGATGCTCTATGGGCAGAGCTGAGCCTGCGCCTACAGCAGACACAAGTCCAATGTAAACGAGACTTGAAGGGCTGTACCCAACCTCCTGCTCTATTTTTCTGGAGAAACGTTGGCTGTACATTGCAAAGGCCACATAGTGAAACATTTTGCCCTGCACTCCTATGAACAGATGCTATTCCTATCCAGTGCTGGCGTAAACAGCAAAATTTATTTCAATCATACATACTAATTTTTTGTTATGTTTTTAGGATTGTTATATAGAATATTAATGCAATCAGCTGCGACATATATATTGAACTTTTTGAAAAGAACATTTTGCTAAGCAACGGACATTAGCCTACAGCAGTTGCTACGTTGCATTTACGAAGGACACAAGCTGCTTTATGGAGATACAGTGTGTCTCAGAGCTCACAGAGACAATGCTCTTGGGTGTCAATGCTCAGAGCTCTTGGGTGTAAAAAGACACTGGGTTTGAAATAACAGTCAGAGACAATGCCACAGGTTAATAGCCTTGCCCTCTCCCTGAAATCCCTCTCATCAAAGCTGAGCTGCTTGTGGCTTGAAAATCCACCAGAAGACATCATTGCTGCAAACCAAGAGTTCTTCAAGGAGGATTAAGTGTTAACACCTCCAAAAGAAAAGAGAATCAACTAGTCATGACCGGAGACCAACTGCTCCAGTTAGAAATCCAAGTACCATCAGCTACAGTAGAAAGTGAACCTTCAGCTGTAAGCAAGCATCTGGAAAATCCACGATTTTTTTTTTCTGACTTTACGGGCCATAACGTCCGACTAACGTTGGAAAGTGCTGGCCCTCAGAAATTAGAAGAAATAAATACCTGCTTATCTGGACTTGAAAATTACTTTTCCACTTCTGTTCGCTGGAGCTGCTTGGCGCCTGCATCAAAACACTCCTTGCAGACCCCAGCGAAGTGTAGCTCCAGCGTATTTAAGGAGGCCATGCCCCCATTTTTACAGCACTAGCTGCTGTAAAACAGGCAAGTTTAAAGGGCCAGGGAAAATGATAGACACTTACCTTCCTCTGGCCTAAGGGAAGTGCATAGGATTTGGGGATGTCCAGTAGTGGAGGGGGTGGGGGGTGGAAGGAGGGTATGGGGGTCAGAGGTGGTTTTGGGTGGGGGTGGTGGAGTCCGAGCTACAGGGGGTTCATGGGATCCGAGGTCCAGAGCGGGTGTGTGTCGGGGAGTCCTGTGGGGTCGGTCTGGGTCTTTACAATAGTTTCTCTGAAATTAGAAGAGGTTTTCATTCTTCTAACCTTTTCTGGATAACTATTGGTATAACCCCAGTGCAACCATCTGATATAAATCACATTTTCATCTGGTTCCCAGCACAGTGCAATTTTCCAAAGGAAATGTCCACTTCTGGGCAATTACCATGCAAAGACTTACCTGGGAACTTCCCAGAAGGTTTCCCAGGGCATCTTTGGGGCACCCCCAAATCCAACGCTGGGGAATGCGTAAGTTACACGTTTCTTGGCCAAGTTTTAAGATCTGATGCTTTGCAGGGGGTTACTTTGGAGGATTAGGTATGTGTTGTTTTTGCATTAGTGGCTAGTTGGACATACTTGTACATTTTAAATCTTTTGTTAACCATTTCTGCAAAGTTACCGAGTGAGTTTAGCAATAAAACTACCCCTTTACTTGTTAACTTAAAGAGCCTGGCTGGCCTCTTTCTTACATCAAGCTACATACATTTAAGTATATATTTATGTTGTCAATACCATCTTTTTAAATTCAAACCAACCCAGGAGTGAGACAAAGAGAGGAGTCAGTTCAACCCTCCTAACCTGATCATAATAGTCATTTTAACATAAATTTTTGCAAATTAAAAATGGGGCAATGGTTATGCATTTTTAAACATAAATATGGTTATGAGCATTAATAATTTAAGTGTCAGCTGTGCCTCAGTTGGTAGCACTCACCTGAGTCAAAGGTGTGGGTTCAAATCCTATTCCAGGATTTCAACACAAAAATCAAGGCTGACACTCCAATGTCATACCAAGGAAGTACTACTGTACACTGCCAGGGTACTATCTTTTGGATGAGAGGTTAAAACAAGGCCCCGTCAACCTGCTCAGGTCGATGTAAAAGATCCAATGGCACAATTTTGAAGAAGATCGGAGCGTTTTCTCCGGTGTCTTGATCAATAGCTATCCCTCAATCAACATCAGAAAAACAGATTATCTGGTCATCATCACAATGCTGTTTGTTGGAGCTTGTTGTGCACAAATTGGCTGCCTTGTATCCTACATTGCAACAGTGACTACATTTTAAAAAGTACTTAACTGGCTGTCTTGTGGTCATGAAAGGCGCTATGTAAATGTAAGCCTTTCTCAGTGCACTTCAGCTGACAAGCTTAAGTACTGCATAATTATATAATCTAGAATTACTTTTATAAATTGAATAAACTTGAGTTGTAGGTAAGCTTATGCATACTTACAATGCCAGATAACTTTCAGCTCAACCAACAGCTTTTTTGATCCACCGTGACTTGTTCCTGGAAGCTTTTGCATAGCTTCGCCTTTTTTATTGAGAATTTCTATTCTCAAAGCACCTGGAACAGGGTCAATGCCTCAATATCAATAAAGAACTCATGATATATTACTTTGGTTTTTGAACATTACACTGATCTTTCTCAATCATCACAATCAAATATCAATCTTGAAATTGGACAAGTGATCTCATGTCTTGTGAAGAGACAAAGGAAGTGCTTTCAACTAAAGCTAAACTAAAAAAAATTCACATTTTACCTTGTAAAGTCTAAAGTATACAAAAAATCTACAACACAGAAATCTCCCAAATCACTGGAGAGATAACCGGATTCAGAGTCACCGGTGTGTATATTGAACAGCAGACTTGAGAACTGTGTGCAGAAATGTAAGCAGCTACCATTGTGCAGTGAGGATTTCCTTCTATCAATGTGGCTATAGGTAAGTTAAATGACCAAGCTAGGATCATAGGAAGAGTAGGACATTTGGCCCCTTGAGCCTCCTCCACCATTCAAGTGGATCATGGCTGAGCTTCTGTCTCAGCATCATCTTCCTGCACTATCCCTGTATTCCTTGATATCACTGTTTTCTAGAAATATATCTTGTGACATAGGAAGAACGAATTAGCCAATACGAAATCTGGGCATTGATATTCTCATATATTTTGACAATTGCAGTAAACTGCCAGAAAACGGAAAGCTACAAAAAAATGTTTCTCGCTCTGTACTGACCACAAACTGTATTAGAGGCAGTAGACACATTTTCCAGCTCAGCTGTTATAAAAAAAATTAATCTGTGCTGTAGACTAAAGGTGGCAGCATTACTGCGAAATTACTGAATGCAGTGTTGATGAGAAATACTTGAGCAGTTGCAGACAAATAAATAGAATAGATTTTTTTCTCACCAATGGGCATTCCTGCTGGTCTGCTTTCATTTACAATAAGTTCATCTCCTTCTGGCCAGGTTACAGATAGCTGATCAGGGAGTCTGTTTCAAACAAACAGCAAGTGTATATTTTGACATATAAAAGCAAATTTTTTAAATAAAAAAAATGGATGCAAATTTATCATATGAGAGTTTCTAGTACCTTGCCATTTCATCTTCTATGTATTTCTTGATCATAGCAAGAGGTACAGTTCGGTCCAACTTCGAGATTGGAATGGTCTTCACCTCATCATACAAAGCTTGGGGTTCCTTTGGGGCCACGGGAGGGGTAAAGGAATAAAAAATCTTACTGATCTACAGTCATTTATCTTTCATCACCTCAGGGATAATTTTAACCAAATCAGCTAGCGGGAAATTGATTGGAGTGGGATAGCCACCAGTTTAACAACCTACCTCATTTGATGTCAAGGCAGAATAAAATCAGGCAGGTATAAAATGGCAGCCAACACAAAACAGTTTACTGCAGTTTGGGTTAAAATTACCTCTATGTTTAGATCCTGCAGTAGCAGGCCCAAGTGGAACTCTGCGTCAACATCCTTTATGTTGGCAAAAACTCTGAATTAATCATGTGTTTATGATTACTATACTTCATGAGTGCTTTAACCCGTGCACAGATTTAAATCTTGTTTCACCCCATAATTATAGCAGATCCACATATTGCTTCTCTCCTAGGATTCGAAGAAAGAACAGCACTGGTCTACACACAGTCAATGAAATTAGTAGAACAGATACAGTGATAATGGCCTGCATGTCTCATCTGCTCAGAGATGATAGGCAGATTGGAATACAACGAAACCTGTAAATTAGAGACACCCAAAGGGTTGACATCAACTGTATTTTTTGCAGATGTACTTATTTTCAAAATGGCCATTGTATATACTGACAGCTGCTTCAGGGGACATTCAAACACCACATTCTGTGAACTTTATAAAGACCTATATTTAGCAATTTCCTGTTTATAAGGCTTGAACTGTGGGCCTTTACTGTGGCCCCTTGGAAAAACATAAGTTTTCAAAAGGGTTCCATGTACCTTAGGATCTGAAGGATTTTCACAAGGTGAAAAGGCAATTTCTGTCTTATTTATTGTTGGATATATGAGCTGACAGCACAATATCTTGAGAATTCTATGTCAGTGTAATTTTTTTTATTCTTTCATGAGATGTGCGTGTCACTGACTAGGCAAGCATTTATTGTCAATTCCTAATTGTCCTTGAGGTGGTGCTGGGGGACTGCCTTCTTGAAATGTTCCAGTCCATGTGGTGTAGGTGCACCTACAATTTTGTTAGGGAGGGAGTTCCAAAATTTTGACCCAATAAGAGTGAACGAACAGCAATATAGTTCCAAGTCAGGATGATGTGGGCTTGGAAGGGAACTTACAAGTGGTGGTGCTCCCATTCATCTGCTGCCCTTGTCCTTCTAGGTGGTACAGGTCGCAGGTTTGGAAGGTGCTATCGAAGGAGCCTTGGTGAGTTGCAATGTTACTCCAGTTGTACGAATTTTGTATTTGTAAACTGTCACAGATAGGTGAGATGGGGTGAACTGGCTCCCCTCACTGTTCATAACAAAGGTTTTAAGTTTCTTTTGCACAAGGTTTTGCCTTTTCCAAATCAGAATGTATTTAACTACTTAAGCTATGAGAAATAAGTAGCCAATCAAACAAGGTCTTCTTGAGTCAAATAAGAGCAAATTTATTAACTATTATCCGAGAATAATAATAATAAACTCACAACGCCAAGCATTCGGCCCTCCTGCAGTCATTTGGGCACAGACATAGACACACACACAGACAGACAGGTGCACACACACAGACAGAGACAGGTGCACACACACAGACAGACAGGCGCGCACACGCACACACACACACACACACACACACACACACACACAGGCACACACACACAGGCACACACACACACACATTGTAAGGTTGAATATCCTTCAATATCCTTGGGGCGTAGATTTTAAACACTGCGGCTGATTTGGGTTAGTTGGTTTCTTGGGTGTGGTCAGATGTAGATGATGTTGTAATCATTACGAGATCTCGGTTTGCTGGTAGGTTTCTGTTAGAGTTGACTTCTCAAACCGTGTGACCAACATATTCCAAGAGGAGTAGGGAGAGAGCAAGCTTCAGCCAGTTTCCTCTGCGGAAAACATTCTTGACACCATCTATGTCACTTGCAATCTCTCTCTACTGGCTCGGTGGCCTTGCTTTGAAAATCTTCGCCTGTTGTATATTCCCAAGGGGTTTTGGGTGTGTCTGTCTGTGGCAGCTGTTGTTTCAATATTCAGTACTGTTTCTTCCTTAGACAGTTACAAGGTTTGATGGGTGTCTGGATTATAGGGAATGTCTCTCTCTTCATACTCCCTTGAGAGTGATTTGTTTCTCATCTCCACCTTGCATTTTTAAGCAGTTTGCTCTGTCTCAGTTGAAAATTGAAAAATCATATTTTCAAAACATAAGGGGGCATAGCTTCAATACAAAATAAAAGTTTGCTGCACTGGGAGCATATTTTATTTGGGATCACCAAGGCCATCTTTTGGACATTGGTGTAGGGGATCCCCAGGGATATTAATTGCACAGAAAAGTTTGTAGGCTATTGCTGTAGTGAAACAGTCTCATGCTGCTAACTCCATCAGTTTACAAGTGAAAACATGAAACTGTAAAGATCAAATCCTAATAATAAAGTTGAACAAAAAGGAACCCAATCAGTCAACACGATCTTCAAACTCAGACACAATAAATACCTGATGTCAGGCTGTCCCCTATGTCAAAAAGGGTTTGATGCATCGAAGGCAGCCTGTAGTTCTTGCCTTTTACAAGGTACTTTTACAAAGTAGCAGCTTGCTGCAGCTACTTATAGAGGTTCCATTGTAATTTATTGAATATTAAACTTAGTTACCAGGTATATGGAAACTTATGGATGTCAAATATTCAGCACTTCAGTCAATTCAAGAACACAGTTATGACTCCTCTTCAAACAACTCTGCCAAACCAAGATTGCTCAAACTTGTTAGGATTTCTTCTTCGTTTCAAGTTTTCACTTTACACTGATAATCATATCAGTTTACAGACTATTTCTGTATAGCAAAGGTCTACAAACTCTTCTCTTGATTGATTTTTGTTTATGCCTTCATGAAATTTGGGCGTCGCTGGCTAGGCTAGAATTTTTGCCCATCCTTGAGGTGGTGGTGGTGAGTGGCCTTTTAGAACTGCTACAGTCCATGTGGTGTACACCCACAATGCTGTTAGAGAGGGAGTTCCAGGATTTTGATCCGCAGCAGTGTAGGAACTGCAATATATTTCCAAGTCAGGATGGTGAATGGCTTGGAGGGGAACTTCCAGGTGGTGGTGTTCCCATTTGTCTGCTTCCCTTGTCCTTCTAATCCTCCTTGCCGTGGGTTTAGAAGATGCTGTTCAAGGAGCCTTGGTGAGTTCCTGCAGTACATCTTGTATATGGTATACACTACTGCCACTGTCCGCCAGAGCTGGACGGTGTGAATGTTTGTGGATGGGGTACCAATCAAGTGGGCTGCTTTGCCCTGGCTGGTGTCAAGCTTCTTGAGTGTTGTTGGAGCTAAACTCATCCAGGCAAGTGGAGAGTATTCCATCACACTCTTGACTTGTGCCTTATAGATGGTGGACAGACTTTGGGAAGTCTGGAGGTGAGTTACTCGCCACAGGATTCCTAGCCTTTGACCTGCTCTTGCCGCCACAATATTTATATGGCTAGCCCAGTTCAATTTCTGGTCAATGGTAACTCCCAGAATGTTGATAGTGGAGGATTTAGCAATGGTAACGGCATGGAATGTTATAGGGGCAATGGTTAGATTCTCTCTTGTTGGAAATGGTCATTGCCCGTCACTTACGTGGCATGAATGTTACTTGCCCCTTGTCACCCCAAGCTTGGATATTGTCCAGGTCTTGCTGCATTTAAACATGGACTGCCTCAGTATGAGGAGTCGCAAATGGTGCTCAACATTGCACAATTAGCAGCGAACATCCGCACTTCTGATCTTATGTTAGAAGCAAGATCATTGATGAAGCAGCTGAAGGTGGTTCAGCCTAGGACAGTATCCTGAGAAATTCCAGCAGTGATGTCCTGGAACTGAAATGATTGACCTCCAACAACCACAACCACCTTCCTTTGTGCTAAGTATGACTCCAACCAGCAGAGAGTTCCCTCTCGATACCCATTGATTCCAGTTTTGCTAGGGCTTCTAGATGCCACACTAAGTCAAATGCTGCCTTGACATCAGGGGCAGTCACTCTCAACTCACCTTGGGAGTTCAAAGCTTTTGTCCATGTTTGAACCAAGGCTGTAATGAGGTCAGGAGCCAAATGACCCTACCAGGTCCCAAAGTGAGCATCAGTGAGGTTATTGCTAAGCAAGTGCCACTTGAAAGCACCACTGATGACCCCTTCAATCACTTTGCTGATGATCGAGAGTAGACTTGGTGGCAATTGGCCGGGTTGGATTTGTCCTGCTTTTTGACTGAAGGACACACCTGGGCAAGTTTCCACATTGCTGGGTAGATGCCAATGTTGTAGTTGTACTGGAACAGTTTGGCTAGGGGCACGGCAACTTCTGGAGCACAAGCCTCCAGTACTATTGCCAGAATATTGTCAGGGCCTGTAATCATTGCATTATCCAGTGCCTTCAGTCATTTATTGATATCACGTGGAGTGAAGTAAATTGGCTGAAGATTGGCATCTGTGATGTTTGGGACGTCTGGAGGAGGCAGAAATGGATCATCCTCAGGGATCCCCTACACCAATGTTCAAAAGACAACCTCAGTTATCTAAAATGAAGTAATGCTTTCAGTGCAGAAAACATTTATTTGTGCATATAAAATCCTTGAATTAACATACTTCTCGGTCAATTACACTAATATAGAATTCTCAAGATATTGTGCTCTAGGCTCATATATCCAACAATTAATAAGGCAGGATTGTGATTTCTTTGTAGAAACATCTCAGATCATAAAGGTACATGGAAACCATTTGAAAACCTAATTTTCCCCAATGGGGCCACTGTCAAGCCCCCAGTTCGTGTCTTCTAAACAAGAAATTGCCAAGTACAGGGCTTTATAAAGTTGTTCAAGTTGCTCTATGACTTTAGGACCAGGTAGATATAGGATGCTAATGATGCTGGCTCATTTCCATTCTTGTGGGCGATAACCTCCACTAGCTTTAGGATCGCAGACTGCCTAAGTATCTGGAGTAGAATAGTGAATCAAATACTTCAAGAAACATTGATTTAGAGTAAAATAAAAGCAAAATATTGCAGAACTTAGTTCCAATTAAATAATTTTTGCTAATACGTGAATAATCAGTGTGACAGTGGGACTGCGTATTAGATTCTCAAAAATTCTGATGAAAGGACATCAACCTGAATTTTTAACTGTTTCTTCTTCGACAGAGGCTGACTGACCTATTGAGTGTTTCCAGTAGTTCCAGTGTTGATTTAAACTAGAGTATTTAAACAAATTGAGAGTTTTTTTTTTAAAACAGGACTACACTGCCATGTTTGGAGGAAGGATCAGTTTTCCTTTGGCACAGTTGTAGAACTACCATGTCATAATAGCAAATGCAGTGACTGTGCAGCAGTCTGGAGATTTCTAAAAAGACCAGGGTAAATTTTAACTGTACTTGTTTAAGTAATTGCTGATTACCACACAATTATGAGATAACCTTAAACTTCAAATATTTTCATGAAATATCCTATACCTAAAGAATCAAACAAGATGCAAAAAGGCTTAAGTAACAAAATAAGTGGATAAGATTAACTTAAAAATTTTCAGTAGGGCTTTATTTCCGGCATCACTCACCACAGCTATTTGAACCTCTCCTCCAGTGGAATACACATCTCCTTCATGGTCACCATAAAGAAGAAAACGAACTATGCTTCCATAAATTATTGGTAATGTTTTGAGAGTTTTAACCTGGAAAGAAAGACATCTTTTAAAGTTTATGTCTTAACATTAATTCTACACAGGAGAACAGGCATTTGAAACTTTTTTTGCACGTACTTGCACACAATAGCCTGAATTTGACATAACGGTAAAGCAACAGTGCTCACTGCTGACCTCAAAGAAAGATCTAGCAATTTTTGTCCCTTGGATTTCCTCTTTCATGGCGTCAGTTTGAGTCTGGTGTCAAATCAAAGAGATTTCCAAAGACCTAGCAACAATGATGTCATCAAGCAGGATCAGTAGCCAATCACATTAAAGTAGTCTCAGATAGCAAACCAAGTAAAATGCACTGACTATCCTTCATTTTTACTGAAGAGCAAAAAAATTATTGGCACATATACATGGGATTAAGTATGGGATTAAGGTAGAAGAAATATCAAACAAACTTTAAAAAAAAATCAACAATGTGGATTTATTTTTAATCAAAATATATAAATTTGATCTTCCACGAGTATAAAATTAGTTCTTCAGGGCCAGAGAGATTGTTCAACAGTAATGATGAACTTAGTACACCATTAAAATCCAGTCACATCTGATTCAATAAGGTGTAACTTCAACTGTTTTACAGCAGGACTAATAGCATAAAACTGCAAGTTCTTAACAGTTAAGTGAATTCTAACTGATTGTAAATCAGTGGACAAGCACAGGATCACTAACAGCAACTTCTGGATTTCTGCATTATCCTGCATATGTGTGGACTACAGAAGTGGTGACAATTTCGCCATCATTACTGTTGCAAAATTTCGTGAAATGCAACTACACTAATTAGCAACATAACTAAAATTTGAGTTAAGCAAATGTTCTGATGCCAATATAAACCATTTTTCAACTATAATAGTAAAACCATGAAATACTTTCCCATGAAAAAAGACATAACTACAGAATCATAAATACATTTATACATAGCTAAACTACTGCAATAAGCTGTATGCTAACATGTGTCAAGAAATGACCCATGATAGCACAATGTGAAATTTTGTAATTTTATATAATAATGCTGCTACCATTTCTTGAAGACCCCACACTGTTCCATGAATGAAATAAGCTCTTGAATTTAGGTTCTGTTGGTTAATCTTCATCCCTCCAACAGCATTTGATTCCCTTCACTGCTTCATGCAAGTGGTCACTTGAAATTGAGGTGTAATACTAATTGTCAATAGTACATTTCACCACAGCGGGTGAGAAAGAGGAATGGTGCAGCGCAGTCAAACCTAATCCTCTTCTTACTCAATACCACAATGCATATACTTTCAGCATGGATTGTTCAACATCCATCAGGAATGGAAAATTGGCCAGGATTTCCCATATGGTCCAGGTATGCCGAGGCCAATTACAGTTGCCCTAATATTGTCCTGGCTGTTGTTGGCTAATTCAAATTTCAAATATTCATGATCAATATTGTCCAGTTAATCACCATGTAAGGTTTTGATAACTTTTAGGGTTCTATGTTGGTTTGAAGTAACATTTATGGATTTCATCCTGACCACCTTTACAACAGTTCAGTTTGAATTTCTGCTAGTGGGGCAATTTGCAGATAAAACAGACCCGGAACAGAATAGCAGCTGTTTGCGAGGAATTTGTGTTGATGATTTAATTACTTTGAAGTTACCAGAAAAGTCTGGGTTCAAGCAGTTTTATTTTGTCTTAATTACACCATGTGCAATTAAGGGGATCTTTGTCAGCTTTCAAGGAATAAACAAAATGTTTGAACTCAGCAGCTTGAGCTTAGTATTGCACCTTATCTTTAAACAAAACCATTTACTATAAAGTTTAATTGATTAACCATATCTGTAGTGCAGAATACCTGTATTTTAAAAGAAAGGCATTCTTTTCCTGGTATTTTGTTAATCATTATTAACATTTGTTCGTAAAGGCTTTAGAATCCATGGGACTTGGGTAAAACCTTAATATGAATGTTTATGATGGGTTGTATCATTGATAAGAGGAAGTAGCTATTCTATATCAACAAGGATATCTCATTTGTTCAGAATGGAATGTACCTCTGGGGGCCCAGGGAATAAAGTATGGACATTTGACATCAGTCTACATGACTAGTTATAGAGGTGGGGTGCCACCAGATGACCCTTACCCTAAGCCAATGAAAGAGGTTCATTTGGACTACTTCCAAATAAGGAAGAGTGGCAGTCAGAATTAGAAATAAAAATTAGAAAATCAGAGTCTTCGTTGGCACAGTTTTACCATGGCTTCTGTGGTTTGATATAACATCACTTCAGAGATAGAAGATGATGACAGATGAGTGCTACAACACTCAAAGAATCCTAGGACCATGAGGTCCTAGGACCTTAAGTATATTTAACACCTTGTTTAATAAATTCTACTTTATTAATAAATACTAGTTTTCATACCCTGTTAGGTCAGGCACAACTGAGGACCCCAGCGTTATAAGTTAAGAATTCGGAACTTACATAGTTTAAGTAAAAGAGTTTTATACCTCTAAACCCCTAAAGCTTAAAACTAGGAAAAAACTGCTAACCCATCAAAGGAGCATTGAATAGTTTTTGGTTTTAAAGACAGTAAAGCTGATAGCACAAAGTTGAAATTTAGCAGATTCCAGATACTAATATATCTAATAAAAACAAATTCACTAAGTTAATAAAACTATGCATTTATAAGTTTATAATGAAACATAAATTACACGTAAGAAAAACAACATTAATTGTTGAAAGGCAAAGAATGTTGCATGATTCTGAATAAGTAATTTCCTGGACATTTGAAATTAATGTTTAAAACTTTTGCTGGCCTCAAGCAGAAATTTATATCTTAATACTATTATTAATATGGTTTATCCTAAGTTTCTGTAATATCGTAAACATGAGCATCTTCAGTGCTCTCATTCTGCGAGCAAGCTTTCTTTCTCTTTTTAAAGTAGTCTTGCACTGATAGACAAAAGAACTCTACTGGTGCTGCCACTGGTCACTAATTTGCTTAGTAAGAATCAGTGTGTGATGAAAGGTCATTGACTTGAATCATTGTTTCACTCTCTACAGATACTGCCAGATCCGCAGAGTATTTCCAGCATTTTCCCCCTTTATTGCATTAGCAATTCTTCGCTAACAATGAGGTAGGGAAGTGGAAGTTGATTTGTGAAGTGAACATAGTATAAATGGTTTATCTTACAGAAGGGGTAGCTATTGATTCTAAAAAATTTAATCCTACCATGGTTGCTCTTATGCACACCCTCTACTAACTCTATTAGAACTAGCACTAACCTGTGGAATGAGCTGGCTGCCCTTTACTGTTCAAATTAATGAATGACAAAGAGGACCTAAAACAGGAGCCAAAAATACTTTGATTGGGGGAAAGAGATGAACTGGTACAAACAGGCTAGAACAGCAGCCAATTCAAGTTCCATCATAATGCTTATAAGTCTGCTAAATTGATTCGTAGATTGTAGCTAGATTTTGAAGAATGTCGGCTATTCTCTTACTTATGAAACCATTTAGAAATGCCAATATGGTAGAAATTAAAGTAAGGATCATGCCAAAATTTTTTATGCTCTAATTGCGTCGACTTTCCTTTTCCCCAATTCCTCCTCCACCCCAATTTTGCTTTAAATTTGCATTTGTCCCAATATATAACCATATTATATTTTATTTTATCCTGCCAATTTTCCCACCTCTCCTATCCCAGAGCTGTTGACTCTTTGCTGGGATTATAGTTCAATAGCTACTGGTTTCCATTCCTCAAGTACCACTTTTCAAGTGCAACGTACCAAAGAGTCAGCAGGATGTTTGGCCGTGAATTTCCTTTCAGCCCATATCCTTTCCTCGCATAACATTCGCTCCCAAACAGGGACTATTGCGTAATAATCAGAACTAAGAACTCTGACTGAATTTTTTCACCACCAAAGATTGCCAAGCATAAATGCAATTGCTACAACTAAAACCAGGTAATTCAGTGGAACCAGGGATAGTATGACAAATCTACACAGTTCAACTACTTGCTATGTAAAGCTGCTAAATCAGGGAACCACTTAATCTATATTTTATATATTTTTTTTAAAGTTCAAAATTAACTTGCTATTTTGCTCTGCAACATCCAACAAGGTGCACCAATGAATGGCTAAAAACTAGCTTCAAGAGAAAAAATTTCAATCAAATGAAGTCTGGAACTGGTCAGCTACCTAGTTTCCCTGATAAAAATATCTTGTGTCAAATACTTAAACGCTAGCACGAGAACAGCCTAACTGCCAGATGTTAAGAATTTTTAGTGTCGAGGTTATTAAATACCCACTGAACTTCTTCTCCCTTATTGGAGGCACTTGGGTATCCAGTCGTGGCTGCCTCCCAGGCAGCAATTCAGAATCAAAAGGAAGAAGCCATTAACTGGCCAATTTCCACCTATGGTATTAGCTCCAATATTAATTTTCAATGTGCAGAAACTTACCAAGCTTCCTGCTCTGAATGTTTTGCCATCCCACTCAATAGCTGCATATACAGCCCAAGGACTCTGCATTCTTTTCGATGGTAGATCACTTCTTGTGATTGTGCCTTTATAATTACTGAACTTTATTTGCTTGTCATATTTCTCATGGCATTCTTTAAGCCACATAGCAAATTCTCTGTCTATCTTCATTCTTTGCTCCTGAAAGAGGATTTTAAGTTACAACCACTACTCAAATAAGATTTAAAACATACAAATAACTTCTAAATTAGAAATTACTAACAGTATTAGGTAAGAAATTAGAGCCTTGGAAAAAGTACAAAAATTCACCAGAATAACAGCAAGCTTGGGAGGTTATGGGGAGGAAAAGCTTCAAAGCTTTTGGAGGGACAAATACTGAACTTTGATTCTATTGATTGGTGAGTTAAAAATGAGAGAGACTGACTCAGGATTATCCCTTGAAGAACAAAGGGGAAATTAGAAGAAATATTTCTACCGTGTTATTATTCCTAGGCAGAAGTAGAGATCTCCCATCATGGAACACAAGGCAAAATTTAGGATGTAAGATACATCATTTCTAAAATACCACTAAATTACAGTGGAATTTGGTGCTGGCAAAAGATGCCCACATTTTATCTGAAATATCACTTTAATTTGAGTGATTGGAAAATGTTTTAACTAACTATGCTAGTGATGAAGATTTTTGTAAGCTAGGATACCTGGCCCTCAAGTATTACCTTAGTGAGGGACCTACCTGATGTGTCACTAAGATGTTAAGTCAAGGCAAGAATGCTATAGTGTTTACCCTCTTGGGACCTACATGGCCAACATCTCAGGGCTGTTCAGTTCCAGAAGTACTTTTCAGCAAACTGTGTAACCACTTTAGGTGCATGGGAAGCTGGCCTTGTATTTTGATAGCTATATGCATAGATATGCGAGAAAACTATCTGTATAAACGACATGTGGTTATTAGAAGAGAGGACATCGCAAACAGATTCCCCACACAGCATGTAGTGCAAGGACTGTGTCTACTATCAGTGGGAAGGTAGACCAGGTGGTGGCCAAAATCCTCAGAAATTGACCAGAGTCCTCTCTAAACAAATTCCTGTGGCCGACTGGCCAGTGTTCAAACATTAAAATCACTAGCAGCACTATCATTTTTTTAAATTTAAGATTGATAAGGTGGCAGTATTGGATAGGCTGTCTGTACTTAAGAGTTGATAAGGCTCCAAGACCAGATGGGATGGATCCAAGGATACTGAGAGAAGTGAGGCTGGAAATTGCAGAGACACTTGCCCTAATTTTCCAGTCTTGTTTAGTCTCAAGGGTGGTGCCAGAGGCCTGGAGAATTTCAAATGTTACCAGTCAGTTTAGCCTTGGTGGAAGCAAAGCTTCTAGAAATGGTAAAATCAGGACAAAATTAATCGTCATCATGGACAAAGTTAATTAAGGAAAGCCAGCACGGATTTGTTAAGGGCAAATCGTGTTTAGCTAATTGCTTGAGTTTTTGATAAAGGGAATGCTGTTGATGTGGTACATATGGACTTCCAGAAGGCATTTGATAAATTGCCACACAACAGACATGGGAAAATTATAGTTCATGGAATAAGAGGGACAGTAGCAACATGGATATGAAATTCGCTGAGTGACACTCGTGGTTAACAGGCATTTCTTCGGAATGGAGAAAAGGTTGTATCGGAATTCCCTGGGGGTCAATATTGGGGACCCTTGCTTTTCCTGATATATATTAATGACATAGACCTTGATGTACAGGACACAATTTCAAAATTTGGTGATGATACGAAACTTGGAAGCATTGTGAGCTGTAAGGAGGATATGTAGCTATTCAATAGGACAGACAGGTCAGTGGAATGGGTGGACAAATGGCAAAATGATATTTAATGCAGAGAAGTGTGAAGTCATTCATTTTGCCAGGAAGAACGCAGAGAGACAATATAAAATAAACGGTACCAGTCTAAATGGGTGCATGAGTGGAGAGACCTGGATGTATATGTGCATAAATCATTAAAGGTGACAGGGAAGGTTGAGAGCGTGGTTAATAAAGCATATAGGCGTCATTAACAGAGGCATGAAGTATGAAAGCAAGGAAGTTATGTTAAACTTGTAGAGAACACTGGTTTGGCCTCAACTAGAGTAACGTGTCCGGTTCTGGGAATTAACCTTCAGGAAAAATGTGAAGGCTTTAAGAGGGTGCAGAGAAGATTCACAAGAATGGTTCCAGGGATGAAGAACTTCAGATACATAGATAGGTCAGAAAAGT
This sequence comes from Carcharodon carcharias, assembly GCF_017639515.1. Classification (NCBI taxonomy): domain Eukaryota; kingdom Metazoa; phylum Chordata; class Chondrichthyes; order Lamniformes; family Lamnidae; genus Carcharodon; species Carcharodon carcharias. Next base: position 122,735,568 of record NC_054472.1, on the reverse strand, counting down.
TGACTGTTTTCCTTTGAGAAGAGAAAGTTAAGAAGAGATTTGATAGAGGTATTTAAAATCATGAGGGATCTGGACAGAGTAGGTAGGGAAACAAATCTGTTCCCATTATTGGAAGGGTCGAGAACAAGCAGGCACAGATTTAAGGCAACTGGTAAAAGAAGCAAGGGCAACATGAGGAAAAACATTTTCACATAGTGAGTGGTTAGGATCTGGAATGCACTGCCTGAGAAAATGGTGGAAGCAGGTTCAATCGAGGTATTCAAGAGGGAATTGGACTGTCATCTGAAAAGGAAGAAAGTGCAGGACCATGGGAAGAAAGTGGGGGGATGGCTTAGGTAAACTGCTCCATGGAGAGCCAGTGCAATACGATGGCCTGAATGGCCTCATTTTATGCTGTAACAAATGTGATTGTAGGAACACCACCACTTCAATATGCCCTTCCAAGTCACACATCATCTGGATTTGGACACATATTGGAATTCATTGAACACCATTGAATCAATATGTTCAAATTCCTTACTAACACTATTGGGTAAGCACTTCACCACAAGGACTGCACCAGTTTAATGTAGCTCACCACCAGGGGACAGTCAGTGATTGGCAATAAACATGGTCGCCTGGCAGTACAGAACTTGAATATTGCTGGAAAGAGAGTCAAGTTGCCAAAGCATTTTGCCTTGTTCTCATAGGACAAATTTCAAGAATTACAAATTTCAAACGATCACTACAATTTATACTACAGGGGAAAAAGGGCTGGTGATTAGTTAGCAAGTCAACTCTGGCGGACCAAGGCATTGCCATGGAGAAAACAACAGGAAACTATAGGCTCCCCAAGTTCCTGGGTAATTCAAAAAAGGCACGAGGCTTGAACGTAGTCCTTTTGCTTGCAGAGAACAAGTCCCTGTGTATGAATGTATGTCACTTGAGCAATTGTAAATGAGCCACGATATGAATTTGACTGATTTACTTAACTCGATTGTTAGCGTAGCTATTAGCGTACGCAGGATTGTTCAGCAAGTACTGCCCAATCACAAAATTACATCTTACATTAGACACTTTTAACATTACATTTTTGAATTTTGCAAGCATGGGCTGATTGAGTGCAGCCTCTATCTACTCTGCTTATTATGAGCGACCAAAGGAACTTGCTGCTTAATTCGATCAGCCAACTGCTGGGACATACAGCCTAAATGCCTGACATCGCACTGAAATTCATATACAATGCTGCTCAATTGTGTGGTAGGCAGAATGTCTGGTTGTTAGTAATTAGCAGGATACAGACCATACTCAGCCTGCCACACTTGCAAAGGTCAATTGAATAACTACAATGGTGCTTCCACTTCACCTTAATGCAATTGTTAAGTCAGTAGGCAACCCCTATTTTTGCATAAAAATTAAACAACATACAATTTTGTTTTCCTGACTAATTAGGTTTCCTTACCTGTCCATTCACAACACGTGTGAAAAGTGTGTTCTTATCCTTCAGCTTCAATTCTAAATCCATGAATGTCAACTTGTTGGTGCTGACCTGAAATTTATCATTGGTGAAAAGCACTCCCGAGATCCTGTTGTAACATTCCAGGGCCACCAGTCCTCTTTTTTTGGGTGGTGCACAAAACTCAAAACTAGAAAAGCAAGGGTTATTGTCCAGTATTTCTGTAAATGTAACATGCAGGTTACAGAATATACTTCATAACTTTATACAATGCCACTATTTTATAAGAAGGCTATAATTAAGTTCTTTTGATGCTGTAGCTTATTATTTAAACCCTTATTTATGATTTGAAATTTCAATTACCAAGGGGGAAAATGTATGCAGAAAACAAGTGTATAGATTTTGCAATAAAAGACAAAGATCCTGCTGTATCCGGCAACTTAAAATTATGATGAAATGAGTGTGCAAAAATATTAAGAAGTGTGAGTCACAAATCAAGATGGAATTGGCTGTGATGGCTTTACATCAAATAGTCTGTTAACACTCACTGCCAAGACTCTCTTGGAAATAACTGGCAAATTATCAGAAGTCCTACTGTCTGAGGAATCACAGCTCAGCAAAATAATTAAGGAGTGAGGAGAAAGGAGGACTGACGAAAAAAAGAACTTGCAAAACAAAAAAAAAGTTGTAAAACAGTACACTTAATCTTACTCTTCCACCGTGGTATAGGGAATCAATCTTCCATTCCAAAAGCATTCGAATATTGGCCTTTTTCCTCTAGCCCCTTTATCAACAGAATAGCAGTCTTCTTCATCATCCTCAATCGTATCTAAAAATAGATATAACAATTATATGCAAAAAGTTTTAAAAACCAGATACAGCATTCCTCTATTTCCCCTTCTTGCCATTCTCCAGCTACTACTTGTACTCCAAGGTACATATTGCATATATTATTTACTAGTTGAACAAATCTAACAAATATTTGCAAATACACACACAATTCACATAGGAATCCAAGGGTTTATAATTATCTTCAATACAAACAACAGGCAAGCATATGTTCAACTTCATGAAATAAAGTAAACAAGTCTCCAACATCACTAGTGATAATGCCACCCATAGTATAATGTAAAATGGCCAGATGCATTAGATCTTAACATCTGTGACAATCTATTAGAAAACTGAACAGTAGGCATAAAATGTAGTACCCAATGGTCCAAATTCTTAGGGTTAATACACAACCCCTTTCCTTGAAATCTTCAATGTAAAATATTTCAAAACCATATTTAATATTGGTCATACTTTCCAGATAGACACAGGTTCATGGGGAGGGGGTAATATGTTGGCATGGATTGAATTGGTTATTGGTCAGAAAATGGTAGGAATAAATGGGTCATTTTCAGGTTGGTAGACTGCAACAAGTGGGGGATTGCAAGGGTCAATGCTCAGGCCATAGCTATTTATAATCTATATCTATGGTTTAGATGAAAGGACTGAGCTTAAATGAATCCAAGGGAAAAATTTTCCCCCTGCGTGGTGGTGGTGGTGGTGGTGGTGGGGTTGTGCGGGCGTGGGCGCGAACCCACATCGGTGCCCCCGATCAGGGCCGCGCCATTTTACATGGGCAGGCCAATTAAGGCCCGTTCATAATGACGATCGCCTGGAAGCGCTATGCGCTCCCTGGGGGAGGTGGGGGTGGATTCCAAGTCATTTTCTGCGCTCTCTCACGCATGCGCGTGGAAGAGCGCAGAAATCTCCTAGGCACAAAGGTGCCTCAGGGAGATTAGTTTGACATGTAAATTTAAATAAAGAGAAAAAACCTTTTAAAACATGTCCCCTCATGTGCCACAGTCACATGAGCTGGGCCATGTCAAAGAATTAATGTAAAAATTATTAGATTTTAAAACACTTCATGAAACCTCATCCCACCCATGGATGAGGTTTCATGAAAAATGCGAAGGCCGCCCGGGCTCTTCGCCTGCCCGCCAACCCTAAGGTTGGACGAGCAGCTCATTTAATTGAGTTAATTAGTTTTAAAATGGCCTTAATGGACCTTTGACAGTGCGGTGGGCGCACTGAAGATCTAAATGACGTGCGGTGACTTTGGGACGCCCGCCCAATGTCACTGTGCATCATTTTACGCGTCAGCAAGCGGGCCCTGCCCCTGCTTGCCGACCGAAGAATTCAGCTCCAAGTTTGCTGATGCAAAAGTACGAGAGGAGGATGTAAAGAGTCTGCAAAGAGATGCAGACAGATTAAATGAATGGGCAAGAACATAGCTGATGGAATATAATCTGGAGAAGTGAGAAGTTATCTACTTCAGACGGAAAAATGGAAAAGCAGAATATTTATTAAAATGGTGCAAGTCTAGGAAAAGTTGGTATTCAGAGGGACCTAGAGATCCCTGGCCCTGGACACAAATTACAGAAAGTTAACATTAAGGTACAGCAAGCTATTAGGAAGGCAAACGATACTAGCCTTTCTTAAAAAGAGACTGGAGGATAAGAGTAAAGTCATCTTAATACAATTATACTGGAGTACAGTTTTGGTCTCCTTATCCAAGGAACGCTTGCCTTAGAAGGAGAGCAACAAAAAGTTCACTAGTCTGATTCCTGGGATAAGGAGATTGGTTTATAAGAGGAGATTGAGTAGATACCCTAGACTTCAGAAGAATGAGAGATCTAATTGACACATTTAAGGTTCTTAAGGGGCTTGACAGAAAGGGTGCTCAGAAAGTGTTTTCCTTGGCTGGAGAATTTAGAAGAGGGAGTCAATCTGAGAAAAGGGAATCAACAATCTAGGACTGAGCTGAGAGAAATCTCTTCACTGAAAAGATCATGAATCTTTGGAATTCTCTACCCCAGGCATCTGTGGATACTTAGTCGTTGAGTATATTCAAGACAGAGGTCAATAGCTTTTTGGATACTAAGGGAGTGAAGGGATATGGAGATACTGAGGGGGGCTGAATGGCCTCCTGCCCCTATTCCTGGAGCTGTTCATTTTACTTGAGTCACCAATCCCGAGACAAGAGGCTGGTTTGACCCGTCTCTAAATTGATTTATTAGACCTTGGTTTTAACTGTCTATTGACTTTCTGCATGTGAGTGGGAGTCGAGGTGGATCAGCATTGATCTTACTTAATGACGGAAGAGGCTCAAAGGGCCAAATACCCTACTCCTGCTCCTATTTCTTACGTTATGAAACTTAAATGTCTATTTATGAAATAAGTTACAACATAAGCACAGCATGGTTTACTTTCCGTGTTTAAAATGGTGAATCAGTAAAATTAAGTTCTGTAATGGTAAAACCATTGGAGAATTGCTGACTGCGATTTGGTAGTTCAACAAGCTATTTCAATCTCAATAGCATAAAAACAAATCAGAGCCGTACACCTATACCATACATGTTAAGATCAGAAGTTAGATGGGTTGGGGAAGGGGTAGAAAAAGAGACATGTAAAGGAAATTGTGATCAACAATAAAGCAGCATTGCAGGAACTTTGTTCCTTTCCCCTTGAAAACTGTGAATACAAGAACTCTGTTTAAACATAGCTAATAAATTAAGTAAGCCTCCTCACTCCCACCATTTGAATCAGTTCAAGAAGCCTGCTTACTGAATGGACAGCTAACATCTTCAGGATATGTTTCTTTGTCATATAGGAAAGGATGATAACGTATTACTCCTTCTACAACACCTTCTCCTTCTACATGTGCTTTAAATTCAAAACAGTCCGCAGCAGTGTTGATGAAGAGAGTCTGCATGTCATCTTTTATTTCCCTTAGATTCACAATCTTAGGTACTTTTCCCTTCTCAAACATTGAGATCTAACATAAAAAAAGGACATGAAAAAACATATTAGAATGGAAAACGCACCAACAATTAAGGAAGTCACATCATCAGATCTGTTTACAAGAGAAAATTTTTCACTATGAATGCTCTATTCTTTACTGTAATCTTCCTTATTTTAAAATTATATTCAAATAAGAATTAATGATAAATTAGGAGAACAAGCTTGGAAATGATTAAACCCTTGTTATATGGCTGTAACAGACTTTATGACTCTCTTTTAATTCCACTCCTAATATCATGATTGGAGTGCAAGATTACTTTCAACTCAAACCAAAATCGCAAAGTACATGGGATTAAGGTAAATTGTTAACAGGTTAAATTCACTTAATACCCCTGATCATTTGATAACAAGTGACTGGTCCTTCCCAGTTGTTTAATAGAGGTAGGACCAAAATAAATAGACCAATCTAACCAAAATTTTGTTAAAATTGTTTTTTTTGCAATTAGATTCCTGTAATTATTTAAATTAACTAACAGTAGCACTGAAATAGGTTATAAAAATTACAGCATGACAAAGTTTCATTCTCATGGACTGTTTTAAAATACAAACTGGTTATAAAGAAATGTAACAATCTCTGAAGGAGCAGGGTGAACAGCCAGAGGTTGTGGTCCATAATAGTACCAATGACACAGTAAGAGGGATAAAAGCAGATTTTAGGGAGTTAGGAAAGAGACTGGCAAGTAAGATCACAAAAGTAGTAATTTCCAGAATACTCCCGGTGCCATGTGCTCTTGAATACAGAAATAGGAGGGTAGAGCAGATGATTGTGTGGTTGGAAGGGACAGTACAGGAGGGAGGTCTTTAGATTCATGCAACAGTGAGATCAGTTCTGGGGGAGGTGGGACCTATACAGGCCCAATGGTCCTGGCTCTGCTTAGGTGCAGCCCAATGTTCTTTTAGAGCAATCTGTCAGCATTGTTCAAGAGGGTTCAAACTAAATTGGCAGAGGCCTTGGAACCAGGATGCAACATTAGGAAAGATAAACAAGGGTAGAAAGGATTGAGAGAAGTAAGAAGCACTTGACTAAGAAATACTAAGGTATTAGGTGGAGTCACACTATAAGGTAATGCACTAAGTTCCAAATTAGGTTTATAGGGAATGTATGTAAATAAAGTTAGTGAGCTACAGATGCAAATAACCACATTGGAATATGATGTTGTGACGATAACAGAAACCTGGTTCAATAAAGGGCAGGGCTGGATACTAATCATTCCTGGATACAAGGTGCTCAGAAAAGGGAGGAGGGGGGTTAGCCATAATGATGGAGAATATTACAGCAGTGGAGAAACAGGATGCCCTGGAGAGGTCAAGGACTGAATTTATTTGGTTAGAGTTAAGACGTAACAGAAATACCATAACACTATTGGGTGTATTTCACATGCCACCAAGTAACGGGAAAAGTATAGGGGGCTTATTTTCAGGAAGATTACAGAGGAGAGCAAAAACTGTAGGGGTACATCAATTATCCTAATATAGCACTAGGAGAGTAATAACTAAAGGGCAGAGAGGGATAAGAGTTTCTAAAATGTGTTCAACAGTGTTTTCTTGATCACTATGCTTCCAGTCCAACAAGGAAGGAAGCACTGCTGGTTCTGGAAAATGAAGTGGGACAAGATGATCAAATGCCAGTAAGGGAACATTTAGGATATCCCCAAAAAAGGCAATCTACGTATGAAGGCAGAAAGCATGGCTGAGGTACTTAAATGAGGACTATGCATTTGTCTTTACCAAGGAAGATGATGCTGCCAAAGTTATAGCGAAAGGGAGTTGGGATCATGGATGGGCAAAATTGATGAAGAGATAATTACAAAGGCTGGCTGTACTTAAAGTCGATAAATCACCTGGACTGCATCCAAGGACGCTGAGGGAACTAAGGATGGAAAGAGCACAGATATTGGCCATAATCTTCCAATTCTCCTTTGATAAAGAGGTGCTTGCTACAGGACAGGAGAATTGCAAATGTTACATCCTTACACCCTTTTATGAACAAAGTTAAGCCCAGCAACTACAAGCCAGTCATTTTAATCTTTGTGGTGGCAAAGCTTTTAGAGATGATAATCCAGGACAAAATGAAGTCACTTGAACAAATGTGCGTTAACTGAGGAAAGCCAGCATGGGTTTGTTAAGGGTGAATCATAATTAAATAGCTTGCTTGGGCTTTTTAATGATGTAACAGAGACAGTTAATGAGGGTAAAGTAATGTACCTAGACTTCCAAAAGATGCTTGATAAAGTGCCACATTATAGGCTTGGAATAAAAGGGAATGTGGCAGCATAGATACAAAGTTGGTCAAGTGACAGGAAACAAAATAATTGTGAATAATTGTTTTTCAGGCTGGAGGAAATTATGCAATGAACAGGTGTATGTATATTAATGACAGAGGACTGAACTAGCTGAGTTAATCTTGCAGAGAGCCAGGACATATAAAATGGGCTGAATGGCTTCCTTTTGTGCTTTAACCATTCTATGATTCCTTGAATTGATTTTAAAAATTGCTGAAAAAGAGACATGCTGTCAAAGCTTTTTGTCTTTCACTCATCAGGATAGATGGAAGAATACCAAATTTCAAAGGGAACAATTTATGCTGGAGTCTCTTTTTTCAGCAATACTCAAGTTCTGTACTATTTATTCTTTCACAGGATGTGGACATTGTTAGCTATGCTAGCATGTATTGATTTTAATTCGTGTCCTTCACATTCTAGGTTCATTAACCTTCCCAAGATATAGTCCTGCTCTCTCATCTCAGGTTGTCATCAAAATGCTGTTACTAAGAAAAATAGAAAAAAGGTTCGCAATATAGATTTGCAATATGAAGTTATAGGCTAAATTTAAAAATTCTGCTGATGGTTTGAAGAACGTTGAAACCAAAATGTTCACTTCCAAGAATTTGCCCTAAAAGTGATTGGGGGAAACTGGGAAGAATGAGGTGTTTTAAATGCACCATTATTTTCAACTACAAAAACAAAAGTTAAATAGGCTTTGGAATGAAGTTACAAAATGATTTTCTCTCAAATGAACAAGGAGCCAAGCCCTCTACGCAATACCAGGCCTTCCGTTTTGTTCTTCCTCCCCTGCACTATCAATGGCATAAAATCCATCACACTTCCACCTTCCTTCAGTTCTAAAGAGTAACATTCAACTTAAAATGTTAACACTCTCTTCCCACAGATGCTGCGAGATTGAGTATTTCCAGCACTTTGTATTTATTTCAGAGTTCCAGCATCCACGGTATTCTGCTTGTATTTAAGCATTCAAGGAGATTGCATGAAAACTAATGTTCTTAATTTACCTCTATATCAATGTTGTTAAAGGGTCCTACTTCTTTAGTAGCCGTCATATCATTGCCTTTAGGTCCATGAATATAGTAGTGGTATATGTGGCTAAAAATAAAGCAAAAATATTATTTTTCATGAAGCTGAAACTGACAGTAATCCCATAATAACTTCAGAATTAAAGTATATAATCCACGTGTAATGAATTTATCAAGACAAAGTCCGTTTACAACTACCATGCCATTAGCTCAGTCTGCTCACGAGTTCAGACCCTTAGCTACTCCCTCAGCTTTTTCATTCAAGAATTAGGGAATAAATCACCTTGATCATTTTTGCTTAACAAAATTATAATTTAATTTGTGAACAAGCAAATTTTCACAAATGTAGATCAGGCACAAAGAGTGGTAGTAGGCAATCTTTTTTTCATCTGTATTCTCCACAAGCTACAAAATTTACATCTAATAATGCTCCAATGATGTTGATCACTGAATCAGGATAAAGTTTGATGTGTGCAAAGGTGGAGGCACTATAAAACTTCGACAAATTTTATCTTCACAAAAAATATCCCATTTCAGCTTCTAGGTTTGTCCAGGAAGAAATTTAACTGGTTGCCATTTTAGGATGGCCTAGACAGATTCCACAAGTCTTAAGACATTTGCCCAAGCATGGCAGTAAAACAAACATCTAGCTAGGAAGGTGTGACAATTACTGTACCCCCACAACAACCCAGGCATTGCAATGGGGCATACCATTACTCTCAAACTTGGAATTTCATTCTTTTACAAACAGCTGGTTGATAAACTGTCATACAAAGTTTATTATATATCTATGCCCACCTGATGAGCCCTTCTGGAATGTGCTTTACAATGATATTATGACACAGTCGGTGGTAAAGCCTGAGCTATTCAAATCGTAGAGGGAAACTTGAAACAACTGTTATAACCCATCTTTGCAATTTGTGTTTCGAGATATGGACTTTGAATTCAGTGATAATAAGACCGAGTCTCAAGGTTTTTTATAAAACTAAATTAAGCATCAAAAATACAAGAAATATTGTAAGCACACATATGTCTACAAGATTACTACTATAATACTACAAAAATCCCCTAATTAATCTGACTCTTAGAGCTCCAGTAAGGCAACAGGAAAACACAGATTTAAACAAACCCCTGGCAAAGTACATCCTGGACAGTCGCCTTCAAAATGAGTTTCTTTCAGCTCTGGATCCTTGCAGACAGACTTGAGGCTTACAGGCTGGAGGCTTTAGATCTTAAAATCCCTCTTCCTTTTACCAACAGCCCTCTCTTCCTTTATGCATATTTTCCTCTTTGAATGCAAATTCTCATTGTCACTAGGTTTTTTAAAAACTTCAAATCATTTAACAATAAAACCCTTTCATAATACCCACTTTACCAGTAAGCTTTAAAAAATAAACACATTGATTCTGAGTTCGCCTGGTTAGGTGTAATATTTCACCCACTCTTTTGCATGGTCTATTTAAAAATGCAAATTGCCCCCTTTACACCTCACCTTCTATTCCCCTATGTTTATCTAATTGCCATTTCAAACCTACTTCTTTTCTATACATCAAAGCCTCTAGACCAGATACCACTAAACTTTATTTTAAAATAATTTCCAATAACATTAAAGACATTATTATATATTGAAAATAATCAGTCCCAAATATTTCAGACCCGGGTTCAAAGTACATGGGGACAGTGGGCGGATTTGTCCCCAAAACGCCACCAGTAGCCTGCAAGAAAGTAACAATGGAGGCGCCAAATCCAAGAAAGGTTGCTCCTTAACAAAATACTGCATATTATGCCTTCTCTGGCCCGGGGCTGAACAACTGACGGCGCAGGTGCAGACACAGAGAGTGGGAAAGTAACATAGTTTTATTGGAAGAGCAGTGAGCAGGTTTGGGGGATGGAATTTGAGAAGCAGCTTCTCCAATCACACCAGTCTCTGCCATCCTGGCTGCTCCAGCTCCTCTAATTACAGACTCTTCATCCCCTATCTTGCTGCTCATCCTATGATTGGAGGGGCCATAAGCTCGCATGCCAGCGAGGGGCCACAAACGTGACCAAGGGGTTGTGAGCATGAGCAAGGTACTGAGGGAGAGAGGAAGAAGAGACACTGAGGAGGGAGAGGGGGGTATTATGGGGAGAAGGTGGTCTCTCATAAGAGAGTGCGGGAGGGAAGGTGTGGGCAATAGGCAACACTGATCATTTTCACACGACATCTTATTTTATTTATGCATATGATTTTCCAATTCTTTTTGAAAAATTTTTAATCTTCCTTCTAAAATGCTCTTCCTGGGCCTGGCTTTCAAGTTTACAAACTACTGCTTGAGCAACAATGACTAAACAAAAATGTATAAAGTTAAATCCTTCCTTATGGTTTTCTTCTTCTTTTATGGTGTCCAATAAATCATTTTGGGAGCGCATGAGAGATCTGGGGCAGAGGGAGAAAAAATATTGTTTTTTTTCTGTTCCCCTTAGATTTGTCTTTAAATGTTTCTGCTATAGATGTGTGTCTGTATACAAGCTTTTGCTGGCTGCCATGCATCTTTTTCTACTTTTAAAAAAAGTTTGATGTGTAGAAAATTTGGAAGTCCAGTAGATCTGAAGAGTCTCCATGCCTCAAGTTTGCATTAATATTTAATATCAGCCACCGGAGGAGGATGACGAGGTCGGGGGGATGAATGAAGGAAAACTGTTTAAAGGCTACTGGATTCTACATGCCTGCCCAGCACCAAGTCCCCTCAATGGAGGTGTGGAATGAGTTTACAAATTCCTGCATTGAGGACAGTTACAGGCTTCTAAGAAGCCTGTGAAAATCAAAACGTAGCCCTTAAGAAAATCTCAAAAACAGCCACTAAAAAATATATATTTTGATACTGGTTTCAGACTATTTAGTGTGGGCCAGAAAGAAAGTTCTTACACTGCAAGGGTAACTTGTATTTACAATTGCATTTGAAGTAAAATGTTGATGACTTAAAACTTGAACAGTAGTTAATAGGAAAATCTATCTTTTAGGTTCAACACTTGCCACTTACGCCAACTGTCTAGTCCAGAGGTGAAAATAGCTTTTCAGGTACTGTACATGAGCTTGCTGAACTCCTGTGATTACTACCGCAGTAAAATTTTCCTTGTCTTTTTCCTCCATAATGAGACTATGTAGGAATCGTTCATCTTCACTGGTGATGTGCATTGAATCTGTTGGCTATTTAAAAAATGCATAACATTTTGTAAAAAATTTTATTCACTTATAACTTGAAATATTTTTGTGCTAAAATCTCAAAATCAGTCATTTTCTTTGCCCAACTTGCAATTGCGCACACACTGCACCTGAAAGAAACATATCACATACAAAAATTCCCAATTAATCTATGTTTCAATGTAATTTAAATTCAACCCTGATTTTGTCATTTTAAACCACCTGAGGTTATTTTAAATTAAATGATCAGTTACACCAAATTAGCAAACTTACTCAATTGCTTTGGAGATTCTCTGTCCCTCCTTGATGATACCCAGGCATCACATTATATAGCTTTATCAATGAGAAAGCTACAATGCATTAATTTTAACAGGCTGTAATGCTCAAAAGTATATTGGGAGGATGGAGTCACAAAAATTAGACAGAATTACACTCAAATATATTAATCCGTTAAATAGACTTTTGCTATTTGCAGCACAGAAAGCCTTAAAAAGGACTCCAAATGTTACATTACCTTTCTGTTTCTGATGAATCCACTGTATATTGCTTCTTTATTTTTTTCCTTCTTTTCAAAATCATCTTTAGAAAGCATTAATTCATGTACATCTTGAGAATCTGCTGGTTTGGTTATCATCTACAGAAAAACACACAAAATTTACTGTGCTAAAACATGCAGCTAGAAAGAAGAAAAAATCTTCAACTGACCACATATTTTATTCAATTAAATAATCAGACATTAGCCAGATAGCCTGCTGTGGGAAACATGCCCATTATGCTTTTGAACTCACATCAATTTTTCTTTAAAATTAATAAGCATCCAAAAATTCACAAAAATTCAATACAGAAGAGTTCACTACATATTTTATTTAACTAGTTTTCTGCATTGGTAGTTGTGTTTGTTTAAAAATTCTATTGATCTAATAACGTCTCATAGCAATTTAAGAGATTTACTGAGGTACTGATTTACATCAAATGATACAGATGGAAGTGTTTTTTTTAAAAAAAAGAGTTTCTATATAACATTACACTAGACTTTCTTTTATTTGAGGTAGCCTCTGGACTTGCCACAACAAATTATGAAGGCATATCTAAGCCTAAAGGAAACATACCAAGATCAATTTAATGAGATAATTTTTGTTAGATAAAACTATGATTCATTAAACCAACTTACTGCAAGAACACAGACATTTCAGTTTTACCAGGAAATTTTGAAAAAGAAAATCATTGCTCCGGGCAATTACGTTATAAGTTAATAGTCAGAAATTGCTAGAAGTTATTGTTTACTGTTGAATTGAAATACTCTTGCTAATGGCTATAAATTTCTAAACTTACTCTAGTAGATTGGCCAATGAAGAAAACTGCTTGTTTCCCACCAACACCAAAATAGGAAATGTCACTATTGAGACTGCGAGGCACCACAGGTGGACGAACATATCCTGAATGATCACTGAGGAAATAAGATTTATTTTTCATCAGTTTTAGACAAAAGCAATCAAGCTTAAAGAATGTTACTGCTTACTGCATGATCTATTAGCATTATTTTTATTTGTTCTTGGGACGTAAACATCGTTACCAAAGCTAGCATTTATTGCCCATCCCTAACTGTCCTTGAAAACATGGTGGTGAGCCACCTTCTTGAACTACTGTAGCCCACGTAGTGACAGTATATCAAGCGGCACTTACGCTGCAATAACCTGCTCACTGATGCTCAGTTTGGGTTCTGCTAGGGTGACCTCATTACAGCTTTAATCCAAACACGGACAAAAGAGCTGAACTCAAGAGAGTGACCATCCTTGACATCAAGGAAACATTTGACAGAGTGTGGCATCAAGAAGCCTAGCAAAACTTATGGGGAATCAGGAGGAAAGCTCTCCACTGGTTGGAGTCATACCTAGCACAAAGGAATATAGTTGTGGTTGTTGGAGATCAGTCATCTCAGTCCCAGGACTTTGCTGCAGGAGTTACTCAAGATACTGCCTAACACAACCATCTTCAACTGCTTTTTCAATTACGTTCCCTCCATAAGGTCAGGAATGGGATGTTAGCTGGTGATTGCACAAGCTTCAGCACCATTTGTGACTCCTCAGATACTGAAGTCTGAGTGCATATGCAGCAAGACCTGGCCAATGTGCAAGCTAGAGCTGATAAGTTGCAAGTTTTATTTTATTCTTTCACAGGATGTGGAAGTCACACTGGTTAGGCCAGCATTTATAGCCGATCCCTAAATGACCTTGAGAAGATGATTGGGAGCGGCCGCCTTGAACTTCTGCTGTTAAAAAGGGAGTTTCAGGATTTTGACCCAGCGACAGTGAAGGAACGGTGATATAGTTTCAAGTCAGGATGGAGCATGACTTGGTGGTAGGTGTTCCCATGCATCTGTTGCCCTTATCCTTCTAGGTGGTAGTGGCAGATTTGGAAAGTGCTGTCAAAGGAATCTTTATGAGTTGCCGCAGTTCAGCTTGTAGCTGGTATGCACTGCTGCCATTGTACGTCAGTGGTGGAGAGAGTGAATGTTTAATATTTGCTACACAAGTTCCAGACAATGACCGTCTCCAACAAGACAGAATCTAACCACCTCCCTATGACATTCAATGGCATTACCATCGCTAAATCCGCCATCATCAACACCCTTGGGCCGGGGGGGGTGTTTAAACATTGATCAGAAACTTAACTGAACCAACCTTATAAATACAGCGGCTACAAGAGCAGGTCACAGGCTGGGAATTCAGTACCGAGTAACTTGCATCCTGACTCCCAAAAACCTGTCTAACTTCAATAAGGCGCAAGTATTATACTGGCATGGATTGAAAATTGGCTGAAGGACAAAAAAAAAGAGTTGGAATAAATGAGTCATTCTGAAGTTGGCAGGCTGTGACTAGTGGGGTACTGCAAGGATCAGTGCTTGAACCCTAGCTGTTCACAATCTATATCAATGATTTGTATGTGGGGACCAAATGTAATATCTCCAATATTGCTGATGACACAAAACTAGGTGGGAATGTGAGTTGTGAGGAGGATGCAAAGAAGCTTCAAGGGGATTTATACAAGTTAAGTACGCTAGCAAGAACATGGCAGATGGAATATTGTGTGGAAAAATGTGAAGTTATCTACTATGATAGGCAAAACAGAAATATAGGGAATTTCTTAAATGGTGAGAGGTTGGAAAGTGTTGATGCCCAAAGGAACCTAGGTGTCCTTGTTCATGAGTCACTGAAAGCTAACATGCAGATGTATGTGCAGCAAGCAATTAGGAAGAAAATGGTACGTTGGCCTTCATCGCAAGGGGGATTTGAGTTAGGAGTAGAGATGTCTTGCTGCAATTGTATAAAGTCTTGGTGAGATCACATCTGGAGTACTGAGTACAGTTTGGTCACCTTACCTAAGGAAGGACACACTTGCCATAGAGGGAGTGCAATGAATGTTCACCCAACAGATTCCTGGGATGACAGGATTGTTCTATGCACAGAGATTGAGGAAACTGAGCCTGTATTCTCTAGAGGTCAGAAGAATGAGAAGTGATCTCTTTGCAATGTACAAAATTCTTAAAGGGCTCAACAAAGTAGATGTTATTACATTTGCTTCTACCTGACAGAATTTTTTCATTCAAGAGGATGATGAATCTTTGGAATTCTCTACCCCAGGAGGTTCAATCATTGAGTATGTTCAAGGCAGAGATCAATAGATTTCTAGATAGTAAAGGCATTAAGGGATATGGGGATAGTGCAGGAAAGTGTCATAGAGGTAGATGATCAGCCATGATCTAATTGAGTGGCACAGCAGGCTCGAGGGGTCAAATGGCCTATTCCTGCTCCTATTTCCTACGTTCCTCAGTCAGAAGTGTGATGGAATACTCTCCACTTGCCTGGATGTGTGCAGCTCCAAATCCCAACATAATCCCAGGGCAAAGCAGCCATTTGACTGGCACCCCACCCACCACCTTAAACATTCATTCCCTCCACTGATGCATGGTAACAGCATTCTGTATCATCTACAAGATGCACTGCAGCAACATGTCAACTCTCCTTTGACTATACCTTCCAAATCCACGACCTCTACCACCTGTTGCTAGCCTAAGAAAAGAAAGAAGAAAGCTAACCTTTTAAGAACAGAGGTCAGGCCTCAGAGTTTGGAAACCACAATTCCTGACGGGCCTCAGCAGCCACTGTGCGTGCACTGGCCCTAGGGAGGCTGCACATGTGCAGAAAGCAGTGGCATAGTGGTATTGTCACTGGACTATATTTCAGAGACCTAGGGTAATGCTCTGGAGACCCGAATCCCACCATGGCAGACGGTGAAAGTTGAATTCAATAAAAATCTGGAATTAAAAGTCTGATGATGACCACAAAACCAGCAATTTGTTTTTAATTCTGATTTCCAGCATCTGCAGTATTTTCTTGAGCCAAGTTGATTAATTAAACCAAGTTTACATATTTAAATATATAAAACAAGGTTAGATAGGGATAGTAGTGCAAGTGTTGTGCTACAACTGTAGCTTCTGGGAGGCTGTGGCAAGCAATGTGATCTCCGGTAACTAGTTTATAGGGCCCCTCAGAGTCGTCATAGTGTCAGGTGGAGTAGAAATCAGGCAATTAGTGATGCTTGTAACAAGAGTAATGCAGCAATCATGCAGGACTTTAATCTTCATATAAAGTAGGTAAACCAATTTTGCAACAATAGTGTGGAGGGCAAGTTCATGGAATACATTCAAGGCGTTTTCTAAATCATATCAAGGAACCAACCATGGAGAAGGCAATTTTAGATCTAGTGTTCTTCAATGAGACAGGGTTAATTAATAATCTTGTAGTGAAAGGGGGTCTGGGGAAAAGTGATCAAATGTTTAATTTTGCATTGAGTTTAAGAGTGATTTAGTGAAGTCCAAGACTAAGGACTTAAATATGAACAAAGCATGTAGTTATGAGGGTTTAATTTGGCCAATGTAGATTGAGAAGCTAGATTAAAAGATATGACAATAGATAGACAAAGGTAAACATTTATAAAATTCACTCAAAGTTCTTCATTCCTTCAAGGAATTAAATGTCCATGGAAAAGTGGTCAATCCGTGGCTAACAAGAGAAGTTAAAGATAGTGTTAGATCAAAGGTAGAAGCTGATAATGCTGTCACAAAGAGCAGTAAGCGTGAGGGTTGGGAGGAGTTCAAAATTCAACGGATGGCAGAGAAATTGATAACCTAAGAGAAGGTACAAGAGCAAGCTAGCATCAGACAAAAAAGCTTGCAAAAGCTACTGTACGTATATAAAAAGGAAGAGATCAGCAAGAGTAAAGTGTGTCCCTTAGGGGCAGAGACAGAAGTTATTATTGCAGAATAAGGAAATGGTAGAGATATTGGTTAAAAAAATAGTACCAGAGAAATTAACAGGGCTAAAAGGTGACAAATTTTCTTGACCTTAAGACCTACATTTTAGGGTTTTAAGAAGTGGCTGAGTTGGTTTTCATCTTGTAAAATTCCCTAGATTCTAGAGCATACCCCATGACTGGAAGACAACAGAATATTGTACTTAAGAAAGGAGGGACAGAGAAAACAAGAAACTATAGATCAATGAGCCTGACATCAGTATCAGGGAAAATGCTAGAACCAACTATTTTAGGGGCATGATAACAGAGCTCTTAAATTATAAGATGACTGAGTAGTTGTTACAGATTGACGAAAGGGAAATTATGTTTCAAGAGTCTGTAAAGTTTTTGAGGCTGTAATTAGTAGGGCTTATAAGGGATAGATATAATGTATTTGGATTTCAAAAAGTATTCGATAAAGTATCACAAAATTAGGGCTCATGGGATTGGGGGTACATATGAGCATGGCTATATCTGGAAAACCAACCTTTCAATGTCATCATCTGTTCTGGTGAACTTGGACAGCCGGTACACAGCCCAGTTATTAAGCTGCTTAGATGTCATTCCCCTCCCGTTGTCAATTACAGCTACTGCTGGTTTACCTTGAGATTCATCAAACAACTAAAAAGGAGAAATAGACCATAAGAATTGGAATTAGTGAATAATCTGGGGAGCATTAGAAATAAATAAATAGTACTAGTCAAAGCAGTTTTAAGTGTAATCTGCAGTTATGGCAGGATTGAAGGATGGGAGATAATCAATCCGGGGTGCACCACTACCTATTTTAAAGAACATAGAACTATTAAATATTGCAGCACAGGACGTAGTCATGCAATCCATCAAGTCTGCGCAGGTTCTTTTGAACAGCAATACCACTTAACAGATGTTGCTCTATATTCCTGCAATTTTTTCCACCAAACATTCTGCTCTTGCTTTCATATTTCCATTATAAATTCTTATAATCCACATTTATAATGGAAACTGCCTATATTAACTCATCATGCTGTAATTTGTAATCACACCACTCCTCACCAGTGAAATGGCTGCTGGCCTTTCATAGAGAGTATAATTACAGTATAACAAGTAATTATAAGCAGTTCAAATATAAATGCATACATGGAAAAGTTGGTAGGAAGTACATACATATTTTGAACATATTACATATTACTCACCAGCCGGACCTGTATGTTACGAATCCCTTTGTTGTTGGCTGTTGCAGATAATGAATTATCTATCAGTTCAGCAAAGGCAAATGCTGTTCATTTAAAAAAAAGGTTAGTTGGGGTTGGCTACACTTTAATAAAGCTATGTTTCAAACTGAGTAGTTCAACAAGTTCCGAGCAAGCAGTCTAGAACAGTATCTATTTTGAATTATTTTCTGCAATATTACTCAAATTAAATGGTGCAAGTTGTATACTTACGCAAAGGAGTCTGTCCTTCACTGGCATAGTATTCATACATGCCACTTTTAACCAATGTATCATAGTGAGGAAGAAAGTCAATCCGCTCCCTTGTTGCTGAGGGCAGTATTTGGTCAACTGAGTAAAGTATATACAAGGTGGTGCCATCTTTGACACTTTTATCTAAGGTTGAAAAAAAAATGCAAAACTGTTTAATGTATTTCCAATTAATGTATGGCAGCTTGAAATTATACGCAAGGCACAAAAATGGGCAAGTTCAACTGTAGTACAGTGCACCCAAATACATTCTAGATATGCAATCCACACTATAGGGCAGACATCTGTGAACAAATGTGTGAGATAATATCAAATCTGTGCAAAATATTTAAAGAACTATCTTAATATACAACGTGCAAACACACCAAATGGGCATTTTGCATAAGATAATTAAAGCATATTCAATTAAGTTAACCACAATAGGCTTGATCTGTATCTGGTGAACTCGGGAGTGAACAATTTTCAGAAAGATGGCATCCAAAAAAGTACTATTTTAGGGAATTTGGTTTCCTCAACATAATTGAAATATACATTAAGTAATGTAGCCAGTATTTCTTTTAATCTTTTTGACCATTGGTCTTCAAATATTTAGCTGAAAGAGCTATCAATTTTTGGCAAAGTTTAAATATTGTTTGTAGTGTGTTTGTGTGTGCATGCAGGCGTGGGATTTATCAATGTTCTCCAAAACTGCTACCATAACGAATGTGCTGAACCTGCTCCAAGGAAATTTCAAACCAACTACAGGAGTCCTTCACAGATCTTTCTGAAAACTACCAAAAATAATTTCTGGCCATTTATGGTGTGGATGTCACAACTCAAAACAATACTTAAAGTTAAGTTAAAGTTGTGACCGAACATGGAATAAATGATAAAGAAATATACACCAATGTAGGAGGTGACATGGTCACTTGTCCTTTTCAGGAAATGATTTAAACAGATGCCTCTGCAGTAAATACTTTAATTGAAAAATATTTTTGGAACGAGAAAATATGTACATACTTAGAAACCCCAAACATTCACCGTTACCTTTCTCTTGGTAGCTAACTTATCAGTATATTCTGCACATCAAAAATGTGTGAAAAACTCAATCCTAGTGTGATAACTTGGAGTTTTTCCATTTGTGATGGTGGACAATGTTTTTCAGCCAAGTGCTATATACTAGTAAGATCGCCCTAATGGTAAAGTGGGTGCAGCTTGTGACATCTGAAGACTATTTTCAGAGAACAGCATTAGTTCTCTACAATTATGCTGTCAGCACTTTCCAGTATATAAAGTGTGGGGACCAGCAACATATTATGGCAGTGGAGTGGTATAGTTCATTGCAACTTCCCCCAGCAGTTAAGGGTTTATGGCTTCTTCCTGTGCACATCAGCCCAAATCACTTCTGGCTTCATTTTGCTTCTGAATTGTTCTCTAAGGTATTTCAGTTTTAAATTTTGCTCATTACAGCTACATTTCTATAACATGCAGAGTCTATGTGTATCCATCAGCTTCTGCTCACTTACACGTTTTCGATGCATGGTACAGCAATCTTTTACATTTAAGGTTTACAGTGAGACTTCTCCATGTTCAATGAGGAGCTGTCATGAAAGGATGGATGATACTTCATTCTAACTGACTGGTTGTGTGACATTTGCCCCACTCTTTCAAGATCCAAAGCGTCGAAATCTGTACTTAGGTCTGTGAACCATGGCGGGACCCTGCAGAAGTTCTGACACATGCACAAGTGCTGTGATTGCCCAGAACATTTAAACTTCTGTTGGGCAGATTTCTGCCGATTCTGACACTGATTTCTGACACTACGCGAATGTCTCTTATACTGATTTCAGTCTCAGAGACTTGAACCAGATGTGTATGATTTACCTGGATACCTACCCTGGAAATATTACGCTGGTTAATCTCTGATATAACTCAGTGATTAGCCAGCGTATCTGAACTGAGCACCACAACTGACCACCCCCCAGTCACCTAACCCCCCCCACCACCTCCCCAACCCAACTCTCTCTCCCACCACCACCATACTGCTTCAACCCAACTAACTCCCACCTCCCTGACCCGACTATCCACTCCCAACCCATCATCCACTGGAAGACTTGAGACCTTTAAAAACTTACCTGAACACAGAAGCTAATGTCATAAAAAAGGGGCATATCTTTTCTGCATTGAACTGCGTGGATCCATCGTTGCTGCAGCCAGAATTGGAAATCCCAGATGAAAAAGCGCAAAAGGATTGGGGCACAGAAGTTTTTGCAGGCAGTGGCAACGTGTCCAACATCGCCACTGACTGGAAGACTTGGGCTAATATGTTCACAGTACCACCTACAGGTGCAATTCTGCTGACATCGTGAAACCATTCACTTATAAAATGTGATACGTGAGAAATCTGGATGAAGTGTCAAATCTCATTGTGAAGGATATCAGAGTTTGAAAAGATTGACAGAGTAGGGGGAAAAACTGAATAGATATTCCTACTCTTGCATGTGAAGCCTTTTTTTCACTTTACAGCATCAACTCCCCAGTAAAATTTGTATCAGCAAAAATCAAGTCAACTTCAAAAGTCATTTCAGATATTATATCCACATCAGAAAATTAAATTAATTTCAGAAGAATGTATGAAAGAATCTTCTAGCTTACAAACCATAGATCAGGTTAAGCACAACTGTCATGGTGACAGTATAGAAAGGCATATCTGCTCACCTTATGGAAACAAATGAAACTCTGTTCATGACTTAGTTGGCAAACTCAGCAAATATCTTAAAAGCCAATGTTCAAATAAGAATCAGCCACAACCGCCTCTGACTAGATAGGTAAAGTGTTGGACAAGATTTCTACTTCTGAACACTATGCAGTAGCCTTTATGGGAAAGCAGCACTTGTGAGCTTGTGAGGAGAGATTAGCACATGGCTGTAATGCCTTTTGTCCATACTTGTATATGAAGAGCAGCACTTGGGCAACATAGAGGAGGATTCTAAGCAACTGTAGCACTGTATATCACCAAAAAATAGATGCAACGTCCCAGTAAGTTCATGAATATACATAACGAGAAAGAATCCATGAGTTTTTCAGTTAAGATAACGAAGATCTTTGTAAAAATTGGCCATTCATTTGTCATTCAAGAGAATAGTGTCAATTATAAATACCTTATCTTTAGCATATGCTTACCTGTGGAACAATTTAAGTATTTTAAGTTGACAACTAATAACTACACTTTCTGCTGTATCCAAAATATTACTGCAAGATATCAGTTTCTTGCAACTGATTCATTTGTGTCTTTTAGGCCAGTTACATCTGACAGTATAGCAAGTTCACAAACATGATTACTGTTTGTATCAGCCAGGCTGCTAGGTGAAGTATGGTATGTAAAATTTGTTCACTGCATCTCACCAAAATGAACAATCTGCGTTTCAAATAAACTTACCAAAGTTTTGGTTTTTGATTTCTTTCCTATTTGTCGTTGTAATTACAAAATTATTTTCTGCAGTAATGTCAAAAGCCTGAAAGAAAAAAAGCAGCTTTAAGTACACAAGAAGTCATTTTGCTTCACCAAAGTCTCTTCAGTTTTCAAATGAAATGCACCTTCCAAACATCATAGTACAATCTTGTTTGATAGGTTCAATGAAAATTATATGTCGAATATGCATGTGAAAGGATCTTCACAATGCTGGATTTAGGAAATTCCCATTAAGGTCTTCCTATCCCACATGATGCTCAAGATCTACATGATTGTATTTGTTCATTATTCCAATTTAAAAAGTTAACACTAAATTCCACCCATGTCCTGTAGCAGCAATGAGAAAACACGGGTGTAACTGTAGCAACATGACAGTGCACAACATTAAAAGCATGAAGACAACCCCAATAACTACCTTATATGTTTCATTTCACATATATACACACAATAGCAGCAGAATAATGCAGTACAAACTCAGTGAATGGAGGATAGAGGGAAAGCTCCTTTGTAGAGATGATAACAGCATTGTTCAGACTAATATATTCTTGCGTGCCACAATTAAATCCAAACAAATACTTTTGAGTAAAGGTGTAAGGATTGACCCAGGTGGCAACCATAGATATGCTATCAATGGAAATCAGATTGAGAAAAGCTCAGGAAGTAACCAACCCAGAAGTAATAAACCTTATTCTGTCACTGGTGGTTTTGTGTATACGTAATTACCAATCATTTGCCCATGTAGCAGCTAAGGGCTCTGGGCTCCTCTACGTTGCAGAAACAATGGAAAAGAAAGACCTGCATTTCAGATATCTCAGAGCTTTAAAACCAGAGGTGGCTTTTGAAGTGAAGTGTTGTCACAAACTGTAATGCAGGAAGTTATCCAATTCTGACTCAAGCAACTGAAAAACAAATTCCTGGGTTAAAAACTCAAGATCTAAAATCACTTTGCCAACATTCTGACCAAATACGGTCAATTTAAAATTTAAGGCTGAACATTTCACGCATTTTGAAAAACAAAACAAATTCTAAGTGCAGTTTTCCATTCAAGAAAGAAACTCACACAGAGTGGGTACATGAATTTAAAGTCCCCTTTGAGAACCAGTAACATCCTAAATGAGCACCATTTGAAAATAATGGTCCAAACACAAACCTGTAATTAAAGATTGAAATCTCCACAATACAATGGCTGTTAGCTCCCCTCCCGGCCCCAGAGGGAGGTCACTTAGTTGGCCTAAGTGTCAAACCAGATTTGACCCAATTACCCAGAGACTCACCAGGTCATGGCATCTAAATTCCATTCACCTGGAACATCAACAAATTGCATAGAAAAAAATCTGCTTATTTGCATCTCTTAATCCCCTGAACTTGCTAGCCAATTTACACATTAAGAATGTGCATTAATTTATTTTTACAGCAAGATTCAGCCCAATGCTTCAACATGAGGAGGGTTCCAAAACTAAGGGTTATAAATATAGGATCATCAGCAATAAATTCAATAAGGAATTTGGAAGCAATCACTTTACTCGTCGAGTGGTGTGAATGTGGAATTCACTACCACAAGGAGTAGCTGAGATGAATAACATAGATGCATTTCTGGAGAGCCAAGGTAAAAACGCCAGGAAGAAAGAATAGAATGATATACTGACTGGGTTAAATAAGACAAGTTGGGAGGAGGCTAGTGTGGAGCATAAACACCAGTAAAGACAATCAACAGAGATGCTGGATATCTGAAGTGAAATCAGTAATTGCTGAAAATACTCAGCAGATCTGATAGCATCTGAGGAGAAGGGAATGGTTAACAATTCAGGATCGATTACCTTCTTGATGGAAGATCAGCAACCTGAATCTTAAACCAGCATGCACCAGGTGGTCTTGTTTTCTCAAAAAATAATTCGAATTCTATGAAAATAGAATCTCAAGAGCAAATTCTTGAAATACTTGAGGAAATGTAGAGTATGGGGTTAATTAAGTTAGACCACTGCACAAAAAAAATCTATTTAATATTGTAACAGGAATAGAGCTGCCTTAGCTCCATATCCCTCAATATCCTTATCCAATAGAGCTCTGTTTTGAATTTTTCAATTAACCTAGCCTTGCAAAACCTTGCTTAGGTTGCAGCTGAAATTTCTTGTTTGCCTGTCCTTCAACTATAGCAAGCCACTCAGTTGTAACAAACCGCTACAAAGCCACAAAAAAGGAATGAAACCAGACGATCCACCCAGCATCGACCTAGGCTCCGGAAACGACAACAGCAATCTCAGACCTGCCGACCCTGCAAAGTCCTCCTTACTAACGTCTGGGGACCAGTGCCAAAATTGGGAGAGCTGTCTCACAGACTAGTCAAGCAACAGCCTGACATAGACATCCTCACTGAATCATGCCTTACAGATAATGTCCCAGACACCACCATCACCATCCTTGGGTATGTCCTGTCCCACCAGCAGGACAGGCCCAGCAGAGGTGGTGGTACAGTGATATACAGATGGGAGGGAGCTGCCCTGGGAGCCCTCAACATCGACACCGGACCCCGTGAAGTCTCATGGTGCCAGGTCAAACATGGGCAAGGAAATCTCCTGCTGATTACCATGTACCGCCCTCCCTCAGCTGATGAATCAGTGCTCCTCTATGTTGAACACCACTTGGGAGGAAGAATGGAGGGTGGCAAAGGCGCAGAATGTACTCTGGATGGGGGACTTCCATGTCCATCACCGAGAGTGGCTTGGTAGGACCACTACTGACCAAGCTGGCCGAATCCTAAATGACATAGTTGCTAGGCTGGGTCTGCGGCAGGTGGTGAGGGGACCAACAAAAGGGAAAAACATACTTGACCTCATCCTAACCAACCTGCCTACTGCAGATGCATGTGTCCATGACAATATCGGTAGGAGTGACCACCGCATAGTCATTATGGAGACGAAGTCCCATCTTCATACTGAGAATACCCTCCATCATGTTGCGTGGTGCTACCACTGTGCTAAATGGGATAGATTTTGAACAGATCTAGCAACCCAAGACTGGGCATTCAGGAGGCACCGTGGGCCATCAGCAGCAGCAGAATTATACTCTAACACAATCTGTAACCTCATGGCCCTGTATATCACCCACTTTACCATTACGATCAAGCCAGGGGATCAATCCCAGTTAAATGAAGAGTGCAGGAGGGCATGCCAGGGCCAAGACCAGGCATACCTGAAAACGAGGTGTCAACCCAGTGAAGCTATAACACAGGAATACTTGCATGCCAAACAGCATAAGCAGCAAGTAATAGACAGGCCTAAGCAATCCCACAAGCAATGGATCAGCTCGAAGCTCTGCATCCTTGCCACATCCAGTTTTGAATGGTGGTGGACAATTAAACAACTGACTGGAGGAGGAGGCTCCAGAAATATCTCTATCCTCAATGATAGAGGGGCCCAGCACATCAGTGCATAAGATAAGGCTGAAGCATTTGCTACAATCTTCAGCCAGAAGTGCCGAGTGGATGATCCATCTCGGCGTCCTCCAAGGTCCGCGGCATCATAGATGCCAGTCTTCAGTCAATTCGATTCACTCCACGCGATATCAAGAAATGGCAGAAGGCATTGGATACTGCAAAGGCTACAGGCTCTGACGATATTCCGGCAATAGTACTGAGGACTTGTGCTCCAGAACTTGTTGCGTATCCTATATGGCTACAACACTGGCAACTGCCAAGCTATGTAGAAAATTGCCCAAGTATATAAAATATATAAATAAAAGCAAAATACTGCAGATGCTGGAAATCCGAAACAAAAACAAAAATACCTGGAAAAACTCTGCAGGTCTGACAGCATATGTGGAGAGGAATACGGTTAACATTTCGACTCCGTACGACTCTTCATCAGAACTGCTCTCCATCATCAGTAAAGTAATGGACGGGGTCATCAACAGTGCTATCAAGCGCTGCTTAGCAATAACCTATTCACTGACACCAAGTTTGGGTTCCGCCAGTGCCACTCAGCTCCTGACATCATTAAAACCTTGGTTCAAACATGGACAAAAGAGCTGAACTCCAGCGGTGAAGTGAGAGTGACATCAAGGCAACATTTGACAGAGTGTGGCATCAAGGAGCCCTAGCAAAACTGGAGTCAATGGGAATCAGAAGACAACTCTCTGTTTGGAGTCATACCTACCATAAAGGAAGATGTTCGTGGTTGTTAGAGGTCAGTCATCTCAGCTCCAGGACATCACTGCAGGAGTTCCTCAAGGAAGTGTCCTCAGCCCATCCACCTTCAGCTGCTTCATCAATGACCTCCCTTCCATCATAAGGTCAAAAGTGGGGATGTTCGCTGACGTCTGTACAATGTTCAGCACCATTCGCAACTCCTCAGATAGTGAAGCAGTCCATTCCAAATGCAGCAAGACCTGGACAATATCCAGACTTGGGCTAACAAGTGGCAAGTAACATTCATGTCACACAAGTGTCAGGCAATGACCATCTCCAACAAGAGAGAATCCAACCATCAACCCTTGATGTTCAATGGCATTACCATTACTGAATCCCCCACTATCAACATCCGAGAAGAGTGGGGGGGGGGGTTTAACCATTGAAACTGAACTAGCCATATAAGTATTGTGGGCACAAGAGCAGGTCAAAGGCTAGGAATCATGCAACGAGTAACTCACCTCCTGACTCCCCAAAGCCTGTCAACCATCTATAAGGCACAAGTCAGGAGTGTAATGGAATACTCCCCACTTGCCTGGATGACTGCAGCTCCCACAACATTTAAGAAGCTTGACACCATCCACAACAAAGCAGCCCACTTGATTGGCACCACATCCACAAACATTCACTCCCTCCACTACTGTTGCACATTAGCAACAGGGTGTACCATCTACGTTGCAGGAATTCACCAAGGCTCCCTCAACAGCACCTTCCAAACCCACAACCACTACCATCAAGAAGGACCAGGCAAGCTGATAGGTGGTAACACCACCACCTGGAAGTTCCCCTCCAAGTCACTCACCATCCTGACTTGTAAATATATCACTGTTGTTGGGTCAAAATCCTGGAACTTCCTCCCTAACAGCACTGTGGGTGTACCTACACCACCTGGACTGCAACAGTTCAAGGGGGCAACTCACTACTGCCTTCTCAAGGGCAACTAGGGATGGGCAATAAATGCTGGCCCAGCCAGTGGCACCCACATACCGTGAATGAATTTTTAAAAACTGCAGCATAACTAAGTTGGCAATCTTGAGGAGCTCCAATGAACCAGATATGAATATACATGCAGAAGCTCTATTCCAAATTTTGCTGCAAGTATTGACAGTCGCTGGGTGAAAACCATGGGTGCCAGGAGGCCAAATGGAACACTACTTGTACAGATCACTTTGCACTTCAAAACTGAACCCTCAGAATGTCTGCTGACATTTCTCCATGGAAAAAAGACTTGAAATATATAGCACCTCTCACGACCACCGGATGTCTCAAAGCATTTTACAGCCTATTAAGTGGTCTTCAGAAGTGTAGTCACTGTTGCAACAGAGGAAACAAGGCACTACCACAGAGTATTCAAGATGAATAGCACAGGTGCATTTATAGAGAACTGAGGTAAAAATGTGAATAACAAAAAAGAATGATATGCTGATTGGGTTAATTTGCACAGAGCAGTCTATTTTTGCACCATCTCCAGTGCACCTATATCCTTTATGTAGTATAGAGACCAGAATTGCACGCATTACTCGTCGTATGATCTCACCAAGTTCCAGCACAAATTTAACATATCTTCTCTGCTTTGTAATTCTATTCCTTTAGAAATGAACCCCAGTGTTTAGTTTGCTTTCTTTTAAATGGCCTTTTTAAACTGCATTGTAAATTTTAGTGTCTGCACATCTATACTGTACCTCTAGAACCCATTTTTCTTTCACTCCATTTGGATTCTTATTATTCAAGTTTAACAACATAAAAAATAGGAGCAGGAGTAGGTTATGTGGCCCTTTGAGCTTGCCCCACCATTCAAGATCATGGCTGATCTTCTGCCTCGACTCCATCTTCCCACTCTAACCCCATATCCCCATGGACCCAAAAATCTCTCTGACTCTGCCTTGAATATACATAACAGCAAAAACAGCCATAGCTCTCTGGGATAGAGAATTCCAAAGATTCACCACACTTTGAATGAAGGAATTTCTCCTCATCTCAGTCCTAAACGGTGGCCCTTTATTCTAAAAATGTGAATCAGCATTCTAGATTGCCCAGCCAGAGGAAACATTTTCTCAGTATTTACCTTGCCAAGTCCCTTAAAAAATTTATGTCCCAAATAGATAACCTCTCATTCTTCTGATTCAAGCAGGAGTCTGTGGCCTCATCCTTCTTAACAAAATGTAACACCTCACTTATCTATACTGAAACTCATTTGCCAACTAAAATCTCATTCTGGTACTGCTTGTAAATCTTGTAAGTTCAGTTTCCATTCCTTCCCAATTTGGGGATGAAAAGTAACATATATAAAATTTTATAAATAGTCAGTACTTGAACAGTGGAATGTTAAAATGCAACCTAAAGGACACAAACAGCACGACATAACACCAAGCGGACTGCTGCTCAAGAATAACGAATGATAATTCTCTGTCAAAATAAGTCTGACCATCCATTTAGTTTATACAAAGCGTCCCATTAACATAGTAAAAACGCGCCAAGGTGCTTCATAGGATTGTTATCAAGCAAAATTTGACACCAGACCACATGAGATTGAAACAGGTGACCAAAAGCTTGATTGAAGGGGTAAATTTTAAAGGTGCAATTTAAAGATGGAGAGAAAGGTAAAGATGTGCAGAGATTTAGGAATGGAATTCCTAAGCTTAGGGCCTAGGCAATTTAAGGCACAGCTGCGAATGGCGGGTGTAGTGATGAAAATCAACAGATTAGAATTTGAGGAGTGCAGAGATTTTGCTTTTAATCAATGATATTTCAAGCCTTTTCTTATGCAGAGTTCAAAATCTGATGGCGTGCAAAACCACATGAATATCTCATAGAAAAAAAAAATAAGAAATGGAATCAAATGACAGCAATGGATACAAGATATTTATTGAAAGAAAATAAGAAAACATTAGTGCTAGAAGGATACAACTCTACATTTAACATGTGTTGCTACAAGTCATGGGCCCGAGAACCCAAAAAACAGCCAGAGCAACCTGCAAAATCTAAACAACTCTTTCTCCAATTAAAATGTGTAGAATTACACAGTAAACTATACAACCCTAATACTGTCATCAAACCTGATGACAAAGGTGGTGCTGCTGTTCTCTGACAGATCGATCTCTAGCTCAAAAAGACAGAGCATCAACTCTCAGACACTTCCTCTCTACCTCCACTGATGACTCTGCCACCGAATATGAAACCATTGTTTTCAGGACTGTAATTGACCTCATAACCTCTCGAGATCTTCCCTCCATAGCCTCCAACCTTATGAGCCAACCTCAATGACAGGAGAGTCTATCACAGGGGTACAAAAGACAAAGCTGAAGCACTTGCAGCCTTCAGCTAAAACCCTGAACTTGCACTCCTCCCCAAAATTCACAAACAGGATTGCCCTGGTAATTTCATTCCATTCTGTCTCACTGAATTAATTTCTTCCTAACTGAACAATTCCTCTTGCCCATTCTCTTCCTCTGGAATGAACAGTTTCTAATTTCCTGTCCCTAACCATCTCCTTTTCACCATAGACACACAATCACTCTACAATTTCTCTTCAACTCCACTAATTTCCTCCAAATAAAAGGCTACAAGTATCTACATGCATCCTAGCTATGCCTGCATTTTTGTGCAACATGTGGAATATCTTTTGCTCCAGTCCTACTCAACCATAATCTGTAACTTCATGGCTTGGTATATCCCTCACCCTCTACGATTACCACCAAGCCAGGGGACCAACCCTGTGTCATGAAGATATTAATGTATATAATATTATTGGAAAACACTTTTCTTTTAAAATAGAGGTTTAGTCTGTGGATATGTCTTAATTGGATTAAAGCCAGCTAGTCTGGGTGCTTTGATGTGTACTAGTTTTGAGATGTAAGCGAGGTAGAGTTTTTTTGAATAGAGCATTCAAGAAGTGGGGTGAAATCTGGCACCTAGCTAGCAGAGACCAAGCAATAGCATTTATATTACTGGTACTATTAGAAGAGGCGGAGTTCAAAGAGGCTAGTGATACAATGAGAATTTACATTCAAAGAGATGTGCTGGAAATAACAGATAGCAGTTGTGTATGTGGAGGGCAGAGGCAATGTAAGATCAAAGCAGCTGTAAGCCTCCAACCGTCTCCACAGGAACCAAAGTGAGAGCTGCCTCATTCGAATTCGTAAGGTGAAAATGCTTTGCTTGGTATCTGGTTAAGTCTATGGATGCTGTTGCTTGAATGGAGATTAGTTTAGGAATTTGTTAAAAGTTAATTTGTATATGTGTTTAATGTGTTGTAACTTAAAAATATGTTTCATTTAGTTTAATATAAAGCCTCTCAAGAACTGGTGGTCTGAGTTCTGAATTTAGAGTTGCATCTCAAACATACCACTTAAAAATACAGGTTATGGCAATTGTTTAAAGTTTCCCTCTGGGATTTTTAAATAACTCAGCTTTGTGAACTGCCCGGCTATAACAACAGGGGGCTTGTCCGGGATAAAAATATTTCTAATTCCTTCGATTAGTCTGGAATTGGTGAATCTCAAGGTTGCGAATACGAGAAGCACTTTGAATTAAAGAGTTGGTGAGGTATTTTAGAAGTGGTGAGACTGCAAGATGACTTTGGCAATTGATAATACTTTTCTGGGAGTAGAAGAGATAACTCTGATCGGGTTGGGAAAAATAACCAAAAAGTAAGTTAACAGAGTTGGCAGTTAAGTCAAAATTGGGGTTACCTGAAGATGCTAGGAATTCAGATATAATTACAGTAGAGCACAGCATTTACACTACTGACACTAATGAGTCACAGCTGGAGGTAATAAGACTTCAGTTGCAAATGAAAAAACTAGAAGCAACCGATGGAGAAACAGCTTTTAAAAGGGAATTAGAAATTGTGAAGATCGAGAAGGAGGGAAGAGAAAAAAAGAGAGAATTCCAAATGAAAGTGCTGGCAGTTAAAGAGACGCCAGTAGGTGAGGGAGGGTTTATCTCCAGAGTAGAACCTAGTGGGGAGATATTTAAATTTGTACAAGCTCTTCCAAAGTTTGAGGAAAAAGATATTGAAGCATTCTTTATTTAATTTGCGAAGTTAGCTAAACAGATGAAATGGCCACAGAAAAACTGGACGTTATTACAACAGTCTAAGTTGTTAGGCAGGGTGCATGAGGTAGATGCATCGCGATCAGAAGAAACGTTGGTGAATTATGATGTAGTGAAAAAGGCTATTTTGAATGCATATGAGTTGACTCCTGAAGCATACAGGCAGAAATTTAGGAATATGAGAAAACAGCCTGGACAAACTTATATTAAGTCTAAAAGAGTAAAACAAAGTAATTTTGACTGGTGGATACAGGTGTTAAAAATAGATACAGCTCTTAGGGAAATAATTCTTTTAGAAGAATTTAAAAATTCAATCACTTTGGCAGTGAGAACTCATGTGGAAGAAGAGAGGGTTGATTCTGTAAAACAAGCAGCAGAGATAGCTGATGATTATGAGTTAGTTCATAGAGCTAAACCTTTCTGTCATCACTCTTTCAAATTGGAAAAGGATAAAAAGTGGGAAGATGAAAGGAAGGGAAGAGGAGTAGCTGGAAGTTTCCAGGAATTTTTTTCTAAAAATAAAAACGAAAGTGCTGAAGGTAGAGGTGACATTCGAAAATTGAGGTGTTTTCATTGTAATAAAGTGGGGCATACGAAGTCAGTTTGTTGGAGATTGCAGGAAAAATCTGTTGGAAATTTTGGGGTACAGAAAAGCTCTGGAAGTAAACGAATGTGGGTTCTGAGATTCAGGCACAGGGGAAACCGGTGGTTTGTGTACAGGTGAAACGGAAAATCAGTGAAAAATGAAGAAGTGGGAATATGTTCACAGTTTACTCAAGAGAATTCTGAGGAGCAGGTTGCAGGAATGTTTGAAGGCTTTTGTGTGTGAAGGGAAAGTCTTTCCATGTCTACAGGGTGGAGTAGGTAAAGACGTTAAAATTTTAAGAGTCACAGAGGCTAGTCAATCCTTAATTTTATGGGATAGTGATATTTATTGTTCAAAGGGTGTATTGAAGGAGCAAGTAATAAGAAGTGGAGTTCACGGAGATGCCAAATCTATTCCATTTTGGAAGGTAAATTTAAAGAGCAAATGTAAGTCAGGTGAAGTTACAGTTGGAGAGGTGGAAAAATTGCCTATTGCTGGGGTTCAATTTATTCTGGGTAATTATATAGCTGAATCGCAAATGTGGGTAATGCCTATAGTGTTTGAGCAGCCTGTAGAAGTATTCTCAACAGAGGTGTTACAGGAGGAACATCTTGGATTGTTTCCTGATTGTGTTGAAATGAGATCTAAGGCTCATAGGGAAGAGCAGACAAACGAGATAAGCATGTCGAAGGGTCATGAGGACTCGAAACGTCAACTCTTTTCTTCTCCGCCGATGCTGCCAGACCTGCTGAGTTTTTCCAGGTAATTCTGTTTTTGTTTGAGATAAGCAGGCAGTTCAAAGGCAAAAAGTGTCGAAATCCAATTAGCTAGTACTGTATTTGATAACAAAAACAGAATTACTTGGAAAAACTCAGCAGGTCTGGCAGCATCTGTTCCAGTTCTGTTGACGGGTCATGAGGACTCAAAACGTCAACTCTTTTCTTCTCCGCCGATGCTGCCAGACCTGCCGAGTTTTTCCAGGTAATTCTGTTTTTGTTTTGGATGTCCAGCATCTGCAGTTTTTTGTTTTTATCTCACTGTATTTGATAACATTGTTCAGGAAGAAGGAATACTGGACAGTTCAGCTGAAACATTTACCTCAAAGAAGTCAGTGGAATTACAGCAAAATGATTTGCAATTAAAACAGTTATATCAGAAAGCTTATTCAGAAACCAAAGCAAAACGTATTCCAGTATGTTATTATCTTCGGGAAGGTATTTTGATGAGACTCTCAGCAAATTAAAGCTGGATGGAGGTGCATCAGGTTGTTATCCCATTAGGGTATAGAAATGAGATTCAGAAGATTGCTCATGAAATTCCAATTTGTGGGAGAGGGCATTTAGAAATTAGGGAAACACAGGAAAAAATACAGAGGTTTTTTTTGGCCAGGATTGTATAGGGATTTCTCAAAGTCTGTAGAATCTGCCATACGTGTCAAGTAACAGGAAAAACCCAAATGGTGATTAAGCCACGGCCTTTAATCCCAATACCAGCATCTGAAGAACCTTTTACCAGGGTCATGATTGATTGTGTAGGACCCCTCCCTAAGACTAAAAGTGGAAATTAGTTTTGTGACAATAATGGATGTGTCCAACAGGTTTCCTGAAGTGATACATTTTTAAAAAATATTACAACTAAGAAGACTGTGGAGGAGTTAATTACATTTTTTACAAGATCTGGTTTACCTAAGGAAATACAAGAAGATCAGGCGTCAAATTTCATGTCTAAGGAAGTAATGAACAGTTTTGGGATAAAAAGTTTAAGTCAACAGCTTATCATCTGAGTCCCAAGGACCTTTGAAAAGATAGCATCAGACTTTAAAAACTATGATAACAGCATACTGTCAGGATTATCCACAAGATTGGGGTACAGGAATTCCATTTTCATTATTTGCTATTAGAGACGCTCCTAATGCATTGACTGGTTTTAGCCCTTTTGAACTAGTTTATGGTCATGAGGTAAGGGGACCACTGAGATTGATTCATGAAAAATTGGTGAGTCAAAATTCAGAAACTACTGTCCTGGATTATGTATCAAATTTCAGGGAAAGATTGAACAGAGCATGTGAGTTTCTAGGGAACAGTTAAAGATATCATAGCAAGTGATGAAAGTGAAAACAGATAAGAATGCTAAAACTCGCAATTTTGTTTCTGGAGAGAAAGTGCTAGTTTTGTTACCAGTACTAGGTGATTCATTAAATGCAAGATTTAGTGGGCCTTACAGGATTGAAAAGAAGTTGAGTGAAGTAAATTATTTAGTAAATAGGCCAGACAGATAAAACCAGAGGGTATGTCATGCAAATATGCTTAAACGGTACTTTGAAAGAGAAGAGGAACAAAAAGAGGTATTAGCGCTGGCGGATGACGAGAAAGAGATTTTACCAGAAATTTGTACCAAATTTTAGCAAAGTGGTTGCTCCACTGACTGAACGATTAAAAAACAAGAAGTTTCAATGGGCACTGGAATGTCAAATCATTTGATAGTTTGAAAACTGTATTAACTACGACATTAGTTTTGGCAGTACCCAATTATGCCAAACAATTCAAGTTGGCCGTTGACGCAAGCGATACAGGCACTGGGGCTGTAATGTTACAAGGTGACACTGGAACTGAAAAACCGATAGGGTATTTTTCACGGAAGCTGAATGTACATCAGAGAAGATAGTCAAAGATTGAAAGAGAAACTTTGGGTTTGTTGTAACACTGCAGCATTTTGAAATTTATGTTGCAAACAATTCATCAGGAACAACTGTTTATACAGGCCATAATCTTTTGAAGTTTTTGGACAAATTTCGAGACAAAAGCGCAAGGCTTTTCAGATGGAGTCTATTATTACAACCATTTAATCTTCGGATTAAACATATTGCTGGAAGAGAAAATTTGTTCGCAGATGCATTATCAAGAGTGTGAAGCTTTTAAAAAAAAATTTAAATTTAATTTTTTAATAAAAACCTGGACACTAAACTGGGGTGATTTCTGTTGATTCGCATGATGAAAATGCTTTGCCTATAAATATATATATATATATATATATATATATATATGTATATATATATATAGAGAGAAAATATATAGATGTTAATGCATGCGTAATAGTGTAATAAGTATAGGAGACAGTGTGAGATGGGTTATTAAAATGAAGCCAACTTTTAGAATTATGATGGTTCATTTTTCGATAGGGAGGGGGATGTCATGATGCTGTTACGTATATAACATCATTGGAAAATATTTTTCTTTTAAAATAGAAATTTAGTCTGTGGGCGTATCTTAATTGGATTAAAGACAGTTAGCCTGGGTGCTTTGATGTGTACTAGTTTTGA
The DNA here is from genome assembly GCF_017639515.1 of Carcharodon carcharias. Classification (NCBI taxonomy): domain Eukaryota; kingdom Metazoa; phylum Chordata; class Chondrichthyes; order Lamniformes; family Lamnidae; genus Carcharodon; species Carcharodon carcharias. Next base: position 122,700,390 of record NC_054472.1, on the reverse strand, counting down.
AATGCAAGAGAGTTAGGGTGTATTTGCATCTTTTGAATACAGCATTCAAGAAGTGGGGTGAAATCTGGCACCTAGCTAGCAGAGACTAAGCAATATGCTTATATTACTAATAAAATTGGTACTATGAAAGGGGTTTTATTGTTAGAAGAGGTGGAGATCAAAGAGGCTAGTGATACAATGAGAATTTACATTCAATGAGATGTGCTGGATATAGCCGATATGTATGGAGGGCAGAGGCAATATAAGATCAAAGCCTCCAACTGTCTTCACAGGAACCAAAGTGAGAGGAACCTCATTTTGAATTCGTACGGTGAAAATGCTTTGCCTGGTGTCTGGTTAAGTCTATGGATGCTGTTGCCTTAATGGAGATTAGTTTAGGAATTTGTTAAAAGTTATGATAATAGTAATTTGTAGCCATGTGTATGTGTTTAATGTGTTGTAACTTAATATGTTTCATTTAGTTTAATATAAAACCTCATGAGAACTGGTAGTCTGATTCCTTGATTTAGAGTTGCATTTCAAACATACCACTTCAAAATATAGATTATTGCAGTTGTTTAAAGTTTCCCTCTGGGATTTTTAAATAACTCAGCTTTACCAGCTGCCCGGTCATAATACCATGGTTCAATGAGGTGTATAGAAGAGCATAACAAGAGCAGCACCCGGCATATCTAGAAACTAGGTGTCAACCTGGTAAGCTACTACACTGGACTAAATGCATGTTAAACCGCTAAAGCAGCATGCTATAGACAGAGCTAAGCAATCCCACATGCAATGGGTCAGATTAAAAGTCTGCAGTCCAGTTGCATCCAGTTGTTAATGGTGGTGGACAATTACACGATTAAAGGAGACAACTCCAAAAATATCCCCATTCTCAACACAGGGGAGGCCAGCATACGAGTACAAAAGACAAAGCTGAAGCAGTTGCCACCTTCAGCCTGAAGTGTTGAGTGGATGATCCATCTGGCCTACTCCTGAGGTTCCCACCAGAGGCGCCAGTCTTCAGTCCATTTGACTCACTCCATGTAATGTGAAAAACCAGCTCAAAGCACTGGATACAATAAAGGCTACAGGCCATAACACCCCAGCTACAGTACTGAAGACATGTACAACAGCCACACTCTTAGCCCAGATGTTCCAGTACAGATTTAACACAGGCATCTATCTAACAAAGTAGAAAATTGCCCAGATACATCTAGTCCACAAAAAGCAGGACAAATCCAATCCAGCCAATTATTGCCCCATCAGTCTACTATCAATCCTCAGCAAACCGATATAAGTGATGTCAACAGTGCTATCACATGGCACTTACTCAGAAGCAACTTGCTCACCGATGCACAGACCACCATTACCGATGGGTTCCGCTAGGGCCACTCAGCACCTGACCTCATTACAGTCTTGGTCCAAACATAAAAGTAAGAGTTGAATTCCAGAGTTCAGATGTGAGTGATTGCTCGACATCAGGACAGCATTTTACCGAGTGTAGCATCAAGGAGGTCTAGAAAAACTGCAGTTGGGAATTCAGGTGGAGTGGGAGGGAAAACACTCTCCACTGGTTGCAGTCAAACCTAGCAGAAAGGAAGACCACTGTGGTCATTAGAGGCCAATCATCTCAGCCCCAAGACAATACTGCCTGAGTTCAAGGTAGTTAGTATCCTGGGCCAATCATCTTCAGTTGCTCTCCTCTAATATAAAAGCTTGGACTGATAAATGCCAACAACTGTAGCAGCAGTGTGTACCATCTACAAGATGCACTGCAGCAACTCACCAAGGTTTCTTCAACAGCAGCTTCCAAGCAGCCTCCACCATCTAGAAGGGCAAGGGCAGCAGATGCATGGGAACTTGCAAGGTTCCCTCCAAGCCACACACCATCCAGACTTTCTTTTATATTCATTCATGGGATGTGGGTGTCGCTGGCCAGGCCAGCATTTATTACTCATCCCTAGTTCAGGGATCATTTAAGAGTCAACTACATTGCTGTGGGTCTGGCGTCACATGTAGGCTAGACCAGGTAAGGACAGCAGATTAGGAAAGGACGTTAGTGAACCAGATGGGTTTTTACAACAATCAACAATGGTTTCATGGTCATCATCAGACTTTTAATTCCAGATTTTTATTGAATTCAAATTCCACCATGTACCGTGGTCGGATTCGAACTCAGGTCGCCAGAGCATTACCCTGGGTCTCTAGATCACTAGTCCAGTGACAATACCAGTATGCCATCACCTCCCCCTGAAACAATATTGCCATGCCTTCACTGTTGCTAGGTCAAAATCTCTCTAACAGCACTGTGGGTGTACCGACATCACATGGACTACAGCAGTTCAAGAAGGTAGATCACTACCGCCATCCTCTCAAAGACAATAAGTGCTGGCCTGGCCAGTGACAGACATTTCAAGAATGAAATAAAGAAAGGTCAGGCCTCCTGCTTCACCCATTTTTCCAGTCCATTGATGATTTATATCAATGCTGTTTCCTACTCTCTATCTAAATTTGAAAGTTGCATTGACTTTGTTTCCTGTTTCTACCCTGTTCTCACCTTCATATGGTCTATATCTGACTCTTCCATTCCACTTCCCCCTAAACAATTTCTGTCTCTATTTATGGGCATAGGCTGCCTATCAAGATTTGTTATAAACCCACTGACACCCACAGCTATCATGACGAAACTTCCTCACACCCCACTCCCTCTATGAACTCTAAACCACTCTCAGTTTATCCTTTATCATCACACCTGTTTGAATGATGTAACCTCCCATCCTAGCACTTACGATACGTCTCCCTTTTTCCTCAACCGAAAACACCCCAACCACGGTTGACAGGGACCATGACGGCGCGTGTTCTATTTTCTGGCACTTCTGCTCTCACCCCCTTTCTCTCCTTCACAAACCTATAATAGAGTTGCCCTCGTCCCCAGCTTCCATCCCACTAGCCTCCATATTTGATGGATCACCCTCCATTTCCAACAATCTCAACGTGATGCCACACCAAATATACTTCCCTCCTTCCCTATTAGCATTCCAAAAGATCTACTCCCTCTGTGTTACCCTGGTCCACTCCTCAGTCAGCCCAAACACAATTTTCCTTTCCTAGATACCTTCCTCTGCAAGCACAGGAGACAACACCTGCCCTTTTACCTCATTCAAGGCCCCAAACAATCCTAACAGCTAGTCCCATTACCCAGCCCTTTCCCTGTAGCGCTCTTTTTGTTCCCTTCGTATGTTTATCCAATTCTTTCAAAAGCCATGATTGAAGCTGCCTCCACCACCATCCTTCCAGGTAGTGCATTCCAGATTACAATCAACTAGCTTGTAAAAAAGATTTTCCTCATGTTGCCTTTGGTTCATTCTTTTGTCAATCATTTTAAATCTGTATTCTATCTACTGGCTAGATCCCTCATGACTTTCAGCATCTCTATTAAATCCCCTCTCAACCGTTTCTTTATGGAGAACAGTCCCAGCTTCTCCAATCTATCCACGTAACTGAAGTCCTTCATTCCTGGAACCATTCTCCCAAATCTTTTCTGCACCCTTTCTAATACTTTCACATCTTTCCTGAAGCGTGGTGCCCCAAATTGGGCACACTATTCTAGTTGAGGCCAAAGCATTGTCGTGTGAAGGTTCAACATTATTCACTTGCTCTTTTACTCTATGCCTCTATTTATGAAGCCCGAGGCTCCTTAAGCTTTATTAATCATTTTCTCAACCTGTCATACCACCTTCACATTTACCCCCAGGTGTCTCTCCCTGTACCCCATTTAGAATTGTATATTTTATTTTATATTGCCTCTCCTCATTCTTTCACCCAAAGTACATCACTTTGAACTTCTCTGCATTAACTATCGTCTGCTATTGATCCACCCATTCCACCAGCCTATGTATGGCTTTTTGAAGTCTATCATTATTCTCCTCACAATTCACTATATTTTCAAGTTTTGTGTTATCTGCAAATTTTGAAACTGTGCCAGATAGCTTTTCATGGTAGAAGCATAAAAATTCCAAAAATGGTGGCAAACCAGGAGTTAAATGTTTCTCGATCCTGCCACCAACGGGTACAGTTTTTCCTTATCTGCTCCGTCCTGACCCCTCAATTTTGAATATATCTATCAAATGTCCTCTGAACTTACTCTCCTCTAAGGAGCACAGTCCCAACTTGTCCAATTTATCCACATAACTGAAGTTGCTCATCCCTAGCACCATTCTCATGAATCTTTTCTGCACCCTCTGTGAGGCCTTCACATCCTGCCTAAACCGAGTTGCCCAAAACATAAGAACATAACAGAAACACGAGTAGGCCATTTGGCCCTTCGAACCTGACCCGCAATTTAATAAGATCATGGCTGTTTTGATTTCTTGTGTTTTGATTTCTACAATCCCATCTAACTACGATAACTTTCGATTCCCTTGCCTAACAAGAATCTATCTACCTCAGCCTTAAAAATATACAAAGACCCCACCTCCACTGCCTTCTGAGGCACAGACTTCCAAAGTTACACAACCCTCAGAGAAAAAATTTCTCATCTCTGTCTTAAAAGGGTGACCCATAATTTTAAAACAGTGCCCCTAGTTCTGGACTCACCCACAAGGGGAACCATCCATTTGCTCCTTGTCAAGGCAGTTCAGGGTCTTGTATAATTCGATCAAATCACCGCTCACTCTTCTAAACAACAGTGGAAAGAAACCTAGTCTTTCCTCATAAGACAACTGGGTGCAATACTCCAGTTGAGACCGGACCAATGCTTTATACACGCTTCCTTGCTTTTGTACTCCATGTCCCATTTATAAAGTCCAGGGTGCTGTATGCTTTATTGACTGTTCTCTCAACCTGTCCTGCCACCTTAAATGATTTATGCACATATATACCCAGGTATCTCAGGAACCGATCAAAGTCTGGAACATGGTTGCATCACGCCAGAGCTCTCGTCCTTCAGGAGTATCGGCTATCGTCTGAAAATTGCTGCCCAGGAGTCTGCATCTCCACCAATTTGCATTCTTGCGGCTGGCAGAAGAGAGGGCTCAGGCTGCTGGCATGACCAGAATCAGGGGCGTGCTGGCATAGGGGCATGCTGGACAATACGACAAAAACTTGCGTGTCATGCGTCTGTCTGTCAACGCCCAGCTCGCAGCCAAAGCCACCCAGAGCCTTAAAAATGTGGTCCTCGGCCCCAGTTGTACTCTAAGTGTCAAGGCAACTCAAGCACATGGTGGACTCCCGTCTGAACTGACCTCATTCGGACAGAATTTCACATTGACCTTGGAACCTCCCTCAGGAATCTCAGCCCCACAATTTGCAGAAATCACCTTCGTACAATTTCACTCTGCAAGGCAGTCCCATGCAGCAAAAGACTTCCAGGCACCAGTAATTTCTAAAGCCCTGACGAGTCCACGTTCCATGTATATGTAGGGTGCCTAAGATTGCAGCCCCTGTTCCACTATTTGAGGGTGCTGTTGCTCAAGCTGTGTTTGCACTTAAGACCCACACTCCTGATCTTTGGCCACCTGGTGTGGACGGGGCAAACAGGGTGGAGGATCTTCTCGTAAGCCTGCTCACGGGCATGGCAAAGACGGCCATTAACAGGTCCAGGCAGTGGGCAGTTGGGGAAGGTGGGTGTGCTCATTTGACCTGTCTGGCTCTCTTCTGCGGCTACATTCATGCCTGTGTGTCCCTGGAGAGGAAGCACATGGTGCCCGTAGTATGCCTTGCACAACTGGTGGGGTAGGCAGCGCAAGGGCTGGAGTGTATTATCTCCCCTCAAATGTTATTTTAATTTGTTAAGTTTCTTTTAAAGTTTTGTCTTTGTTACAGTGCCCCTTCATGGAGCAGTTCATTGGCTAATTTGTTTATTAATTTATTTTATTGGTATATTCAAAAGAGTACACACAGATCCCTTTGCTCCTGCAACTCTGAATATTGTCCATTATACTTCATTTTATCTTTCCGTATCCAACCTATCAGAATTAATCACTTCACACTTCTCTGCATTAAATTTCATCTACAACTGTTCCACCCATTCTACCGACCTGCCTATGCCCTTTTGAAGTTCTACACCATCTCACAGTTCACAATACTTCCAAGTTTTGTAGCATCTACAAAATTTTGCAACTGTGCCATGTACACCAAGGTCTAGGTCATTCATATATATCAGGAAAAGCAGGGGTTCCAACACTGATCCTTGGAGAACTCCGTGATAAACTTTCCTCCAGTCCAAAAAACATTTATTAACCACTACCCTGTTTCCTGTCACTCAGCCAATTTCATATCCATGTTGCTACTGTCCCTTTTATTCCACATCTCTTGCGCGGCACTGTGTCAAATGCCTTTTGGAAATCCATGCACACCACATCAACAGCACTGTCCTTAACAACCTTCTGTTACCTTATCGAAACAATCAATTAAGTTCGTTAAACATGATTTGGCCTGAACAAATCCACGCTAGCTTTGTGGAAACAGGCAGTCACGGGGGCTGAGTCTTTTATTTACATTGCCAAAGGGGAAATAACCCGACCAGAAGATCTCATGCCTTCAGTTCCACTTGTGCAGGTGTTCGTTCAGAGCATCCCCCATCCGTCTCCCCGGGGTTCGGGTCCCCCGGCCCACTCCCTCCTCCCCTCACCGTCTCCCCGGGGCTCGGGTCCCACAGCCCATCCCCTCCTCCTCCCCGCCCGTCCGTCTCCCCGGAGAGCGGTTCCCCGGGCCCAGCCCCCTACCTCTCCGCGGGGCGAGGGCACCCAGTTCACCGCCCCCCCACCCCCCACCATCTCTCTCCACAGTTCCCCTCCTCCTCCATCTCCCCGGGCCCTCTCCCTCAGGCTCCTCACCCGACACACGGCGCTCTTGAACTCGGCGTATGTGCTCCAGCTGCTGAGGTCCAAACATTTCTCTAAAGAGTCTCCCAGGCGGCGATCGAAGATGAAAACCACCTTCTTTCTGTTACTGTCTTTCTCGGCGTTGCCCCCGGCTGTTGAATCCGGAGTCACAGCCGCATTTCGCGGTTGCTCCGCCGCCATTTTGCTGCGAGTCGCGCGGCTAAGCCAGAAGCGGATGTGACGGAGAACGAAGCAGGGCACTTCCACCACAGCCTAGCAACGCTCCAACAGTTTGCAGTCTCCTTATTTTAAAGACATTATTAATATTGTTACAGGCCTTTTTCTTAGTTTTACCCTTCAGCTGTATTTAAGTTTTTTTCCTTCAAGCAGGATTACCTGCCCAGTTCCACACAGATACGTTATTATCTGAAATAAAAGCAGAAATGCTGGGAAAATTCAACAGGTCTGGCAGTATCTGTGGAGAGAGAAACATAGTGTTTCGAGTCCGTATAACTCTTATTCGACTGGCTGCTATCCCCAACATTGTTCCCAGGAGAAATCCATTAGTTTCTTTTGAAATTGGACAAGTTCAGCAGGAAAGATCGGTTGGCACCTAATCATGACGGTCACCAGCTGGCTTATAGCCTCTACTTCTAACCCTGTGGGAAATTGTTCTAAGCAAGCTTGACCAAAGTGAGCAGAGATATTTGTAGCTAGATCCAATTTGCTGGCAAAGCATCTTCTGTCTGGAGTCAGGTCAACTTCCAGGGTGAAAGACGCTCTTTGGTCTGCCTGAAACTTGTTGGTCTTCCAGCGCAAAGAGTTGTCCCCTACCAAGTATTGCAGACTGGCACATTCCAAGGTCCAGGACTACATGCTGAGGGATGCACTAAAGCTTGGTGCAGCCACTGCAGGCGCAATGGGGAAAGGTCGCTGTCTAAGACCTTTCTACCATAGTGCACCAAGGGGCTGGGAGTTGTATAAACCCCTCGAGCTGTATGGCTCACAATGGATGTATACATTGAATACTAATTGTTTTAAAATTGTATTGAAGCACCTCAGAGTGCAACATGATGTATGTTGATAACTCCAATACTATTGTCTGACTGTAATGACCATATTGAAATGACTGTAATATTCATTGATTGTATTGAAGCACCTCATGATCCATGTGTAAAAGTTGAATCTGATTGCACTTCTTGTGATGGTGATTTAGAAATGTTTTGTAATGTTCTTCCAGATATTTTATGAATATAGTATATTTTTCAAAAAAAAAATGTTTGCTGCTTTTGATCCCAGTTGCCAGGGTTCCAGCATATGTCCTTCCTTTCTCATCCTCCCTCTTTGCAGAGCTTCCCACTCTACATCCACTGCTCCATTTCATGGTCATGTTGCAAACTGAGAGGCACTACCACCAAACCAACCATATGTAACTTAGGTATTTCTCTTGCACCAACACCCCCCCCCCCCCACCCCCCCACCTCCCTAACATTAAGCACCAGCTCATAGACTCATAGATGTTTACAGCACAGAAGGAGGACATTCAGCCCATTGTGTCCATGCCGGTCAACAAAGATCTGATTACACTATCCCATTTTCCAGTGTTTGGCCCGTAGCCCTGGAGCTATGACAACGAAAGTGAATATCTAAATACTTCTTAAATGTTATGAGAATTTCTGACGTAGCCACCCTTTCAGGCAGTGAGTTCCAGACTCCCAACACTGGGTGAAAAAATTTCTCCTCAACTCCCCTCTTAGCCTTCTACCTCTTACCTTAAATCTATGCCCCTCCCCCCACCCCCCGGTTATTGACCTCTCTACTAATGGAGAAAGTGCCTTCCTAGCCACCCTATCTATGCCCCTCATAACATTATACACCTCTATCAGGTTCCCTCTTAACCTTTGTTGCTCCAAGGAAAACAACCCCAGCCTATCCAATCTTTCTTCATAGCTCAGACCCTCCAGTCCAAGCAGCATCCTGGTAAATCCTCTCTGCACCCTCTCCAGTGCAATCATATCCTTCCTATAATCTGGCAACCAGAACTGCAAGCAAAACTGCATTTGTGTCCGAACCAGTGTTTTATACAGTTCCAGCATAACCTCCCTGCTCTTGTGTTCTTTGCCTCGGCTAATAAGGCAAGTATTCCATATGCCTTCTTAACCACCTTCTCCACCTGCCCTGCTATGTTCAGGGACCTATGGATATGCACACCAAAGTCCCTCTGATCTTCAGTACTTTCCAGGGTCCTAACATTCATAGTGCAATCCCTTGCCTTGTTAGCCCTCCCAAGACTATTACCTCGCACTTTCCGGATTGAATTCCATTTGACATTGCTTTGCCCACTTGACCAGTCCATTGATATCCTCCTGCAGTTTGTGGCTATTCTCATCACTATTTACCATCCTAGCAATATTCCTGTCATCCGTGAACTTCTTGAACCCTACATTTAAGTCCAAATCATTCATATACACCACAAACAGCAAGGGGCCCAGCACCGAGCCCTGCAGAACCCCACTGGAAATAGACTTTCAGTACAGAAACATCCATCCACCGTCACCCTCTGCTTCCTGCCTCTCAGCCTATTTTGGATCCAATGTGCCACTTTGCCTTGGATTCCATGGGCTCTTACTTTTTTGACCAGTCTACCTTACCAAAAGCCTGGCTAAAGTCCATGCAGACCACATCAAATGCGTTATCCTCATCAACACTCCTGGTTACCTCCTCAAAAAATTCAATGACATTTGTCAAACACGGCCTTCCCTTAACAAATCCATGCTGACTATCTTTGTTTAATCCGTATCTCTCCAAGTGCAGATATATTCGATCCCTCAGAATTCTTTCTAGTAACTCCCCCACCACTGAGGTTAGACTGACTGGCCTGTAATTTCCTGGTCTATCCTTTCCTCCCTTTTTTAATAACAGGACATCATTAGCAGTCCTCCAGTCCTCTGGCACCTCACCTGTAGCCAGAGAGGATTTGAAAATTATTGCCAGGGCCCCTGATCTTTCTTCCCCGGCCTCCCTCGGCAGCCTGGGATATATCTCATGCAGCCCTGCAGATTTATCCACTTTTAAAGCCACTAAACTCACTAGTTCCTCCTCACTCTCTATGTTAATTTCCTTTAATATTTCACAGTCCTCCACCCCGATGTCTATACCTGCGTCATCCTTTTCTATTGTGAAGACCGACGCAAAGTATTCATTGAGGGCTGCATCCACATCTTCTGGGTCCACACACAGATTACCTCTATGGTCCCTAATTGGCCCTACTCTTTCCCTAGTTATTCTATTGCTCTTTATATATTTTTAAAAAAACCTTTGGGGTTCCTTTATTCTACCCATCAATGCTTTCTCAAGCACTCTCTTAGCTTTCCTAATGTCCTTTTTAAGTTCCCTTCTGCACTTTTTATACTTCTCTAAGGACTCTGCCATATTGAGCCCTCAATATCTGCCATAAGCTTCTCTTTTTTTCTTAATCCTAACCTTTATGCCCCTTGACATCCAGGATTCTTCGGACTTGGTCCCCCCCTTTGTCTTTACGGCAACATATTTGCCCTGTACTCTTGTTATTTCCTCCTTGAACGCCTCCCACTGCTCTGACACAGTTTTATCTGCAAGTAGCTGCTCCCAGTTCACTTGGGCCAAATCGTATCTCATCTTAGTAAAATTAGCCTTTCCCCAGTTTAACACTTTTTTTCCTGGCCCAACTTTATCCTTTTCTATAACTATCCTAAATCTAACTGAATTATGGTCATTATCTCCAAAATGTTCCCCTGCTGATATGCCTTCCACCTGCCTGGGCTCATTTCCGAATATTAGGTCCAGAACTGCCCCTCCCTTGTTGGGTTTTCTACACACTGGCTAAAAAAATTCTCCTGGATGCAACTTAAGAATTTTGCTCCTTCCCTACCTTGCACACTAACACTATCCCAGTTAATATTTGGGCAGTTAAAATCTCCTACTATTTCTGCCCTATTATTGTTGCACTTCTCTGAAATTTGATTACATATTTGATCCTTTATCTCTCCCTGACTGTTCTGGGGCTTATAATACACATCTAGCAATGTGTTTGCCACTTTTGTGCTTTTTAATTCTACCCATATGGCTTCATTTGATGATTCTTCCAATCTATCATCCCTCCTCACTGCTATAATTGATTCCTTGATCAATATTGCAACCCCCTCCCCATTTCTATCTCGTCTGCATACCCTATAACCAGGAATGTTGACCCACCAACCCTGCCCCTCTTTTAGCCAAGTCTCAGTCATATCTACGATATCAAACTCTAACGTGCCTTTCTGTGCCCTCATCTCGTTTACCTTATTCTTCAGGCTACTTACATTAAAATATATTCCATTTAGCCTTGCTAAACTCACTTCTTTCTTATCTAGCCTATGTTTCCTCTGCCTTCCAGACTCACTTACTAGCGTTTTAACTTCTCTAATTCCAGCACAGCTTCTCTCCCCTCTGAACTACTTTATAGCATCCCAACCCCTGCCAATTTAGTTTAATAAAATAACTCAGAAATATAAGAAAATAACTCCAAAAACTCTCCAAAGTCAGACACTGCAATAGCAGAAAGTTCTTTGAAATTGCCTTGCCTGCAGGTTGGGTGCCTTGCCTTTTAAATAATGTTAACATATCAATTGTGTTTAATGTTACGCTGGGTCTGAGCATTAACTGGGGAGTCATGTGCTGCAATAGATAGAAACAAACTGAAACTGTGCTGATTGGTTGAGGTGGTGTAGATTTGTAATGTGTATCTCTGTAAATAAAAGCCTATGAAAGTGTATAAAGATTGGCTCCGGTACTAACCTTTACCATGTATCCATGTGAGATGGATGCCCATCAATTGGATAGTGATGAAAGTTGGGACCTTATATTAGAGTTGCTGAATGAAATCTACAAGTAAGATAACCTGTTAAATGCCAATGAAGCATTGTTAGATTTTGGAAAGCAATTGATTATTCCATGGTAGAATATACCATGAACTTTAATGGATTACATAATGGCTGATGAAATTCAACTTGGCGGCCCCTGGGTTGGTATGAATGTTTGAATTGTTGGATTATGCTAAGGTTTCTCATGTATAAACTCTTGATTCCAACAGATGTTTTGGTTCTTGGAAAAGAGACTTTTTGTTTAATCAGGTGTCTGCTGCTTTAAAAATTATATGGGGAAACAGTAATTTCCTTCAGCCTTCTTGAAACAAATGAGACACTCAACAGTGACACAAGGAATAGAAGATTTAATGATCGTCCAATTTTAAAATAATTCACATATCGGACATGGGGATCAATGCAATAGTAGAATTAAAGACAAGCAGAATGAGGAAAAAAGCACTTTTGGAAGATCTGGTTATTACAGCAAAAAATAAAATTGCAAAACAATAACAGGCGAATGAATCCCAGGAATGCCCAAAGAATAGTTAATATGTGTGTCAGGTTGAACTCAAAATAACATTTTGCAGTGAACTGCCTAAAGTGGAGAGGCAAGGTTCTTGAAATTGCACATGACAAAGAGAATTCTGAGGAAGATGATCAAGACAATGATGAATCTGAAAAAAATATACAACTTGCAATGAGTTTTAGCCTTGTGAAAAATGTGTTAAGCACAAACTCCTTTAACTGCATAGTTCTCGATGGTACTTGTACTTCAACACATGTGGGACAGATTGGTTAAATGTTACCTTGATTCACTAAGTAGCAAGGATGATACAAGTTTGAGGACTTTAAAAGAACTACTTGCTTTAAGTTTGGCAATGACAACACATTGATACACTAAAAGAATGGTAAAAAAGCTGGGGTAAGATGTTTTATAAGTACTGATATTGTCCCTAGTGAGCCACTATACTGTTGAGTAACCATTCTATGAAAAAAGCACAAATGAAACATGGCATGGAGCATGATAAGGCAACTATTTTTGGAAAGTCAGTTGATTTGCAGTTTACCCAAGGAGGACATTATTGTATCCCCTTAGCAAAGCCTGATATCTAACAATCTGATGAGAAACAAGTATTAATCGCATCATGTGATGAGAATCAAAGAGGAAAAAGCAAATTGTCTTAAAGTTGCATACATAATTTGCACATTCTACATGTTGAAAACCATGCTGAAAGATGCGGGCATATTTGATGAAGAGTATACAAGACTAGTAGAAGAGATTAGTGAGATGTGTGAAATCCAAAAAGTATTGAATGATGCCACCACATCTTATCTTACGCCTTCCATTGACATGTGACTTTAGCAAGGTAGTTGCCATGGATCAAAAGGTTTGGGACAAAGATGGAAACATTTTCATTCCACATTTTACAGATTTGGAGACCACAATTAATATGTCTTCAATCTATAAGGACGAAGGGTTATTATAGACAAATCGTGGATAAGTGGTTAGGGACTGGACTTGGGACACCAGGAAAGTTTCTGACTCATTATGAAGGGCAATTTTTAAAAAAATTTGTTCATGGGATTTGGACATCACTGGCTAGGCCACCATTTGTTGCCCATCCTTGATTGCCCTTGAGAAGATGGTGGTGATTTGACTTCTTGAACTGCTACAGTCCATGTGTTTTAGGAGCTGTTAGGGAGGGAGTTCCAGAATTTTGACCCAGCGACAGTGAAGATAAGATTCCAAGTTAGAATGATATGTGGCTTGAAGGGGAACTTGCAGGTGGTGACGTGGAGCTGTTAGGGAGGGAGTTCCAGAATTTTTACCCAGCGACAGTGAAGATAAGATTCCAAGTTAGAATGATATGTGGCTTGAAGGGGAACTTGCAGGTGGTGACGTTCACATGTACCTGGTGCCCTTGTCCTTGTAGTTGGTAGAGGTCATGGGTTTGGAAGATACTATTGAAGGAGCCTTGGTGAGTTGCTGTACTGCATCTTGTAGATGTCACTGTATTTCAGTGACGGAGAGTGTGAATGTTTAAGGAGGCAGATGTGTTGCTAATTGAGCAGGCTGCTTTGTCTTGGATCGTGTCGGGCATCTTGAGTGTTGTTGGAGTTGCACCCATCCAGACAAATGCAGAATATTCCATCACATTCCTGACTTGTGCCTTATAGATGGTGGACAGGATTTGGGGAGTCATAAGACCATAAGACCATAAGACATAGGAGCAGAAATTAGGCCATTCAGCCCATCGAGTCTGTTCCTCCATTCAATCATGGCTGATAAGTTTCTCAACCTCATTCTCTCGCCTTCTCCCCGTAACCTTTGATCCCCTTACCAATCAAGAACCTATCTATCTCGGTCTTAAGTACATTCAATGACCTGGCCTCCACAGCCTTCTGAGGCAATGAATTCCACAGATTCACCACTCTCTGGCTAAAGAAGTTTCTCCTCATCTCTGTTCTAAAAAGTCTTCCCTTTACTCTGAGGCTGTGCCCTCGGGTCCTAGTCTCTCCTACTAATGGAAACATCTTCCCCACATCCACTCTATCCAGGCCTTTCAGTATTATGTAAGTTTCAAACAGATCCTCCCTCATCCTTCTAAACCCCATCGCGTATAGACCCAGAGTCCTCAAACGTTCCTCATATGTTAAGCTTTTCATTCCTGGGATCATTCTCGTGAACCTCCTCTGGACCCTCTCCAGGGCCAGCACATCCTTCCTGAGATATGGGGCCCAAAATTGCTCACAATATTCTAAATGTGGTCTGACCAGAGCCTTATAAAGCCTCAGCAGCACATCCTTGCTTTTATGTTCTAGTCTTCTCGAAATAAATGCCAACATTGCATTCCTAACTACCGACTCTAAATAGCCAAGTGGTTATGGTAGTGGGCTTGCAACCCCAAGATCAAGAGTTCAAATCTCACAATGAGAAACAATATAGCTTCATCTGAAACAGATGGAAATGTGTTTGTACTCGAAAGAGTTACATCCTGAGAATGAATAATGAAGAGATATAAAAAAAAACTGTAAGTTAACCTTAAGAGAATCCTGGATGAGGACTCCCAAGTCCCTTTGCACTCCAGATTTCTGAATTCTCTCCCCATTTAGAAAATAGTTTATGCCTCTATTCTTTCTACCAAAGTGCATGACCTGACACTTGCCCACGTTGTATTCCATCTGCCACTTCTTTGCCCATTCTCTTAACCTGTCCAAATCCTTCTGCAACCTCCCTGCCTCCTCAATACTATCTGTCCCTCCACCTATCTTTGTATCATCTGCAAACTTAGCCCTCAGTTCCTTTATCTAGATCATTAAGATATAAAGTGAAAAGTTGTGGCCCCAACACTGACCCTTGCTGAACTCCAATAGTCACCGGCTACCATCCTGAGAAGGACCCCCTTATCCCCACTCTCTGCCTCCTGCCAGACAGCCAATCTTCTATCCATGCTAGTACCTTGCCTCTAACACCATGGGCTCTTATCTTACTGAGCAGCCTCCTGTGCGGCAACTTGCCAAATGCCTTATCCATTGGCTGTCCTTTGTCTAACCTACTCGTTACCTTCTCAAAGAATTCTAACAGATTTATCAGGCATGACTTCCCCTTGATGAAAACATGCTGACTTTCCCTATTTTACCATGCACTTCCAAGTATTCTGAAATCTCATCCTTAATAATAGACTCTAAAATCTTACCAACGACTGAGGTCAGGCTAATTGGCCTGTAATTTCCCGTCTTTTGCCTCACTCCCTTCTTAAACAGGGGGGTTACATTAGTGACTTTCCAGTCCTCTGGGACCCTCCCCGACTCCAGTGATTCCTGAAAGATCACCACTAATGCCTTCACTATCTCTTCAGCTATCTCCTTCAGAACTCTGGGGTATAATCCATCTGGTCCAGGTGATTTTTCCACCTTCAGACCTTTCAGTTTTCCTAGCACCTTCTCCTTGGTAATGGCCACCATACTCACCTCTGCCACTCGACTCTCTTGAATTTTGGGGATGTTACTCGTGTCTTCTTCCGTGAAGTGAGTCAGGAGGTCAGTTACTCACTGCAGAATTTCCAGTCTCTGACCTGCTCTTGTAGCCACAGTTTGTGTATGGCTGGTCCAGTTCAGCTTGGTAACCCCCAGAATATTGATAGTGGGGGATTCAGTGATGGTAATGCCATTGAATGACAAGGGGAGATGGTTGGACTCTCTCTTGTTGAAGATGGTCATTGCCTGCCAATCATGTAGTGTGAATGTTACTTGCCACTTATCAGCCCAAGCCTGAAAGTTTTCCAGGTCTTGCTGCATATGGGCATGGAAAACTTCAGTATCTGAGGAGTCACGAATGGTGCTGAACATTGCGCAGTCATCAGCGAACATCCCCACTTTTGACTTTATGATGGATGTCATGGCAGGCGGATGGTAAATGCTAAGCTGCCCAAATCCCCGAGGGTAATTTGAAGCAACTTTCTATTTTCAATTTGTACTTATTTCGAGATGCAGGCTTTGAATTCAGTAAAAGAAGGCCACCGAGTCTTATAGATTTCTTAAAAAACTAAATTAAATGTTATTAAACTTAAGAAATGATTTTAAGCACATACATAGGTTTACAAATTACTACTATAATAACTTCTGGCTCCCCTGATTAATCTAACTCCCAGTTACACCTCTGTTAAGGGACAGTAAAAACACATATATTTTAAAAGATCCAGGTAAAGTAACATGATACCCTGAACAATTGAATTCAATGTGCGTTTTCTTAACTTCAGTTCTTGCAGACAGCAGTTTGGGTACAGAGGCTGGAGGCTTTTCTCACTTGTTAGATCTCAGAATGCCCTCCCTTACACACAGCCTTCTCTCCTTGATACGTGCTTTCACCCCTGAATGCAAATTCCCATTGTTTCATTATGTCTTTGGACTTTATCTCTCTAATAATAAAAATCTATCATTGTACCAATTTTACCAGTAATTTTTGGGAAAAATAAGCACACTGTTTCTTAACTTCTTCTGGTTAAGTGAAACATTTCACCCCTCTTTTGAATTTAAGCTACTCTGGTTTATTTAAAAAGGCAAATGTTCCCTTTATACCTCTCATTCTAAAAATGCATCCATGTTTACCTACTTAACATTTCAAACATAGCTTATCTTCTGATACATCAAAGTCTTCAGACCAGCTGCCTTTAATTCAATTTAGTTCCCCCCCCCTCCGCCCCCCCCACCCCCCCCCCCACACACACACACACACACACACACACACACACACACACACACACATGCAGACCCATAGACACAGACCCCACTGTTACTCTGCAATAAATTCCAATCACATTATGAAAATTATTATATCTTCCTGACATGGAAGGAAGGTCATTGATGAAGCAGCTGAAGATGGTTGGGCCTAAGACACTATCCTAAGGGACTCCTGCAGTGATGTCCTGGAGCTGAGATGACTGATCTCCAACAATCACAACCACCTACCTTTGTGCTAGGTATGATTCCAACCCATTTGAGACAGACTTCAATTCAGATTTGGTATACTAGAAGAAAATATCATAGAGAATGGAAAGGCCCTGGTGAGGCCATGATGGCCAGACTGTACTTCTTAAACATGGCAACCAAACTGTTAAGGTTCATTTATCATGATTAATCAAAAGTCCTTGTACACTGAGCAACCGATAGAAGTAAACATGGCACATTATACCTCGAATGCTCAGGTGTTTTGTGATGAAGGTCCTGAGGAACAGAATGCAGTAGATTAAGGGCTGGACAGTGGCAATGAGTGATCATGATATACATGACCGAGTTAACATATCCACAGGCCAGTTTCTCTGAGCGGACACTTGGCAATATACATTGCAGAGGGATTGAATGAACAGAGTGATGTGACAATTTTGGTACATGTAGGAAAAATTGCTGACATATTTAAATATTGGTGACATATTCAGGATGATGGCCTAGAAGTGATGTCCATGAACTAGCAGAATGGGGTGAAAGATTGGAGAGTAAGAAAATGCAGTTCAAGTACTGATTGAGTCTGGAAGCAACTCGCATCAGAAAACGAACATAGACTGTAGAAAGAGCCTCCAATAGTGCAAGAAGGAAAATCCGCAGTAGTAGTCTCAGCAGACATGAAAATGCAATTAGAGGCTATAGCTTAAATAGATTAGATCATGAAATAAAGGCCACAGTGCAATGTCTAACAGAACTAGAAGTAGAAGTCCTCATGAACATAAAATTTTGGTGGATGCCAATAATTGTGAGGATAAACTAATAAGAGTGGCAAAACCATGGGAGTTAGATAGTTGGAGAGAGTTTGGAGTCTATTCTGAGGTACTAGGTAAGGGTCAACCAGCTTTATCACATTGGCAGATTTGTACTGAGAAAGTTCCTGCAGATGGGAATTATAAGGTTAGGGTGAAGCTAGTTGCTAAGAGTTTTGAAGGGTGTCTGAGTGAAACCAATGTTAGAGTGGACTCTCCCACAGATGGAAAAGTAATCTTAAAAATCTCTTTAGCTCTTATTGCCACATATTCATGGGAGTGTAAGTCAGTCAACATCAAAGCTGCATTTCTGCAGGGCGATATTTTTCAAAGAAAAGTGTTTCTGAGATGACTCAAAGAGGCAGCAGATGCAGAAGGAAAACTATGGAAACTAAACAAATACATCTATACCCTGAATGATGCTTCCAGAGTATTTTTCACTGAGATCTGTTTTGCTGAAAATGGATTATATTTAAGTAAAAGCAAATTTCGCTATGTTTAATTGAAAAGGGAAACTTTCAGTCATTTTCATGATGCATGTTGATGATTTCTTATGGGGTGTACTATGGAATTTGAGAAATATTATTCCTAGATTGGGTTAGAAGTTTAAGTTGGGAGGTAGGTTTGTGGAGCTTTTCAACATATTGGTTTAGATTATAGAAAACTAGGTCTGGAATAATTTTAAGTCAACAGTTCTATTTGGAGAGTGTTTTTTTACATCTGGTCAATTGTACTTGGTCATCGCAGAAATGTGAGGTTAAATCTGAAGAAGACACAGAACAATTTCAAAATGTGATTGTCAGTTGAAATGGCACTCAGGCCAGATGCTAGTTCTGAATGCAAAATCTTCTGTTCTGGAGACTAAATCCAGTGGTGGGTCGGAAAGTTGGTGCGATTCCCACTGGGCAACGGGATGGCTGAACACAAGCCATCTTCTGCTTTTCAGGTCATTAATTATGCATCAGTGAGGAGCTCAACGAGTCTTGTGGTGGGCAGGCAGGAAGTTGCCTGCCCTGCTGTTACCTCATAGTGTCGAAGTTCCTTGCACCATATTTAAATGACACCTGGATTCATTTACTGCTGGCCAGGTGCTGTGGAGAGGATGAACACTATGGCACCCAAATGTAGGAAACCTTTGGCCCAATTCTTCAGCAAAGCTTCCCTTGGGATTCTCTTCTAGGCCATCCAGGAAAAGTGGGAGCTCCTCTTCCTGATGGATGGGCACAGGACACCCTCCAACCTGGCTTGGGAGGAGCTTGCCGGGGAAGCTAGCGCCTGTGGGGCCCAGTAAAGGACCGCCCTACAGTGCAGGAGATGTATGAATGATTTGCTGCACTCCGCCAAGGAAGGTGAAACTTCTGCTCACTGCAAATTCACACTCTTATAAGGGTATCAAGCAGTCTAAGAGTTAGAATCCACAGGGGTGTCACACACGACCAGCTGATGGGTCATCAGCACTGAATGTGTTACAGCAACTTTAGGCTCACAATCTCATGTAAGCGTCTGCACAAACATCACAAGCCCTTACTCGGGAAGGCTCAGTAGAGACAATAGGCTTGCATGTCTGAATGGTTCTTTCATCCATTGGGTTCACAGACAATCCTTCTGTCTTTATGCAGGACAAGATTGCTCATAATAAAAGACAGCAATCCATGACTGGAGGTGGATCCCCTGAGATCTGTACCCTATCAAGTTTTGAGGAACAGGCCACAAAGCTCACTGGAGAGGAGAGAGAGAGAGATCATTCCTTTGTGGAAGGTAAGGTCGGCCTCCCCTCAACAAGCCTGTGAGGATGCATCCAGTATGCATCGTCTAGATGGGGGCAATGACTGTGAGTGGTCTTTTATGTATGAGCCTGCTTGGTCAATCACTAATTCTCTCCTCTCTATTCCAGTTACCGACAAAAGAGGGGGGGGGGGGGTGTGTGTGTGTGGCATGGGGGGAGAAGTGGAGGGGGGGTGGTGTGGTTGTAGGGACAAGCAAGCAGTAATAGAAGCAGATCATCAAAAGATGTCACAGACAACAGAACAAAAGAACACATAGGTGTTGAAGTTGGTGATATATATCTAAACGAATGTACTAATTAAGAATGGATGGTTGGGGAATTAAGGTATAGCTCTAGTGGGGTGGGAGGAGCATAAAAGATTTAAAAATATTTAAAAATAATGGAAATAGGTGGGAAAAGGAAAATCTATATAATTTATTGGAAAAAACAAAAGGAAGGGGGAAGAAGCAGAAAGGGGGTGGGGATGGAGGATGGAGTTCAGGATCTAAAGTTGTTGAATTCAATATTCAGTCCGGAAGGCTGTAAAGTGCCTAGTCGGAAGATGAGGTGTTGTTGCTCCAGTTTGCGTTGGGCTTCACTGAAACAATGCAGCCAGCCAAGGACAGACATGTGGGCAAGAGAGCAGGGTGGAGTGTTAAAATGGCAAGCGACAGGGAGGTTTGGGTCATTCTTGCGGACAGACCACAGGTGTTCTGCAAAGCGGTCGCCCAGTTTACGTTTGGTCTCTCCAATGTAGAGGAGACCACATTGGGAGCAACGAATACAGTAGACTAAGTTGGGGGAAATGTAAGTGAAATGCTGCTTCACTTGAAAGGAGTGTTTGGGCCCTTAGACGGTGAGGAGAGAGGAAGTGAAGGGGCAGGTGTTACATCTTTTGTGTGGGCATAGGGTGGTGCCATAGGTGGGGGTTGAGGAGGAGGGGGTGATGGAGGAGTGGACCAGGGTGTCCCGGAGGGAATGATTCCTACGGAATGCCGACAAGGGGTTGAAGGGCAGATGTGTTTGGTGGTGGCATCATGCTGGAGTTGGCGGAAATGGCGGAGGATGATCCTTTGAATGCCGAGGCTGGTGGGGTGATAAGTGAGGACAAGGGGGACCCTATCATGTTTCTGGGAGGGAGGAGAAGGCGTGAGGGCGGATGCGCGGGAGATGGGCCTGACACGGTTGAGGGCCCTGTCAACGACCGTGGGTGGAAAACCTCGGTTAAGGAAGAAGGAGGACATGTCAGAGGAACTGTTTTTGAAGGTAGCATCGGAACAGATGCGACGGAGGCGAAGGAACTGAGAGAATGGGATGGAGTCCTTACAGGAAGCGGGGTGTGAGGACCTGTAGTCAAGGTAGCTGTGGGAGTCGGTAGGCTTGTAATGGATATTGGTGGACAGTCTATCACCAGAGATTGAGACAGAAAGGTCAAGGAAGGGAAGGGAAGTGTCAGAGATGGACCACGTGAAAATAATGGAGGGGTGGCGATTGGAAGCAAAATTAATAAATTTTTCCAAGTCCCTACGAGAGAATGAAGCAGCACTGAAGTAATCATCGATGTACCGGAGAAAGAGTTGTGGAAGGGAGACGGAGTAGGACTGGAACAAGGAATGTTCCACATACCCCATAAAGAGACAGGCATAGCTGGGGCCCATGCAGGTACCCATAGCCACAGCTTTTATTTGGAGGAAGTGAGAGGAGTTGAAGGAGAAATTGTTCAGTGTGAGAACAAGTTCAGCCAGACGGAGGAGAGTAGTGGTGGATGGGGATTGTTCGGGCCTCTGTTCGAGGAAGAAGCTAAGGGCCCTCAGACCATCCTGATGGGGGATGGAGGTGTAGAGGAATTGGACGTCCATGGTGAAGAGGAAGCGGTTGGGGCCAGGGAACTGGAAATTGTTGATGTGACGTAAGGTGTCAGAGGAATCACGGATGTAGGTGGGAAGGGACTGGACAAGGGGAGAGAGAAGGGAGTCAAGATAACGAGAAATGAGTTCTGTGGGGCAGGAGCAAGCTGACACGATCGGTCTACCGGGACAGTTCTGTTTGTGGATTTTGGGTAGGAGGTAGAAGCGGGCCGTCCGAGGTTGGGCAACTATCAGGTTGGAAGCTGTGGGAGGAAGATCCCCAGAGGAGATGAGGTCAGTGACAGTCCTGGAAACAATGGCTTGATGTTCAGTGGTGAGGTCATGGTCCAAGGAGAGGTAGGAGGCAGTGTCTGCGAGTTGACGCTCAGCCTCCGCGAGGTAGAGGTCAGTGCGCCAGACAACAACAGCACCACCCTTGTCAGCGGGTTTAATGACAATGTCAGGGTTGGACCTGAGAGAATGGAGTGCAGTAAGTTCAGAGAGAGAGAGATTAGAATGGGTGAGAGGAGCAGAGAAATTGAGACGACTAATGTCACGCCGACAGTTCTCAATGAAAAGATCGAGAGAAGGTAAGAATCCAGAGGGAGGGGTCCAGGTGGAGGGAAAATATTGGAGGTGGGTGAAAGGATCCGTTGAACGGGGAGAGGACTCCTGCCCAAAGAAGTGAGCCCAGAGACAGAGACGGCGGAAGAAGAGTTCAGCATCATGCCGAGCCCGAAATTCATTGAGGTGAGGGCGTAGGGGTATGAAACTAAGTCCTTTGCTGAGCACTGAACGTTCAGCATCGAAGAGGGGAAGGTCAGGAGGTATAATGAATACACGTCTGGGGCTGGGATTGGAAGATGGGGTGGGGACGGAGGGACAGGCAGGGATGGAGGGTACTAGATGGGTGTTGGTGTCGAGTTGTTGGAGCAGCCCAAAGGGCCCAAACACTCCTTTCAAGTGAAGCAGCATTTCACTTGCATTTCTCCCAACTTAGTCTACTGTATTTGTTGCTCCCAATGTGGTCTCCTCTACATTGGAGAGACCAAACGTAAACTGGGCGATCGCTTTGCAGAACACCTGTGGTCTGTCCGCAAGAATGACCCAAACCTCCCTGTCGCTTGCCATTTTAACACTTCCCCCTGCTCTTTTGACCACATGTCTGTCCTTGGCTGGCTGCATTGTTTCAGTGAAGCCCAACGCAAACTGGAGGAACAACACCTCATCTTCCGACTAGGCACTTTACAGCCTTCCGAACTGAATATTGAATTCAACAACTCTAGGTCCTGAACTCCATCCTCCATCCCCACCCCCTTTCTGCTTCTTCCCCCTTAATATTTTTTAAATCTTTTATTCTCCTCCCACCCCACTAGAGCTATACCTTAATTCCCCAACCATCCATTCCTAATTACACATTCGTTTAGATATATATCACCAACTTCAACACCTATGTGTTCTTTTGTTCTGTTGTCTGTGACATCTTTTGATGATCTGCTTCTATTACTGCTTGCTTGTCCCTACAACCACACCCCGCCTCCACTTCTCTGCCCCTCCCCCCCCACCACCCCCCCCCAATCCCCCCCACACCCAAGCACACACACCTTAAACCAGCTTATATTTCACCCCTTCCTTGGATTCACCTAGTTCTGCTGAAGGGTCATGAAGACTCGAAACATCAACTCTTTTCTTCTCCGCCGATGCTGCCAGACCTGCTGAGTTTTTCCAGGTAATTCTGTTCTTGTTTTAGAGTTTTCAGAGGCTGTCCGCAGACTGGACCGAAGGATAAAGGAGTCCATCCACATTCTGTCTGCAGTTGTGGATCCAGTATGCGAGTGCATTGACAGTTCCATTGAAAAGGTCGCGGCTGCCTTGGAAACTCAGATCTGGCAGTTCCTGCTGGATTTGCACTGGATTTGCACACCTTCGCTCTAGGTATGGCTGCATTCATCGGTGGCTAGGCAAGAAAAGGACAGGGCTCCTCGACCACCTTCTATGTGCCCCTTCTCTTCAAGGAGTCAGGGAGGGGCCATTGTGCACCCAATGGAAGGGGCAGCACCTGCCAGGCAGCCTGGGGGCCTCCACCCAGGACCTGCCGCCCACCTCCACTCAGCCAGTGACCCCATCGCCACCAGAAGGTCGGGCCAAGGAGGGTGCACCTGCACCTGAGCAGGAGACACTTAGCAGGCCAGGGCTTGGGCCACCAGAAGTATCATGCTGAGGTCATCTCAGACAACAAGGCATAGCAGTCAGCTGCCTCCACTCAGCTGAAGATGTCAGGGCTGCACCTAGACGTGGTGATAGGGCTAGGAAGATTTAAGAAGTATTGAAAGCACACTGGTGGCATGGGTGTTCATTCATTGTTTTGTAAATAGATGTTGCATCTATTCTTCTCGAAGTTTATGTTCAATTTGCTTCAAATTCTTGCGGTCATTGAAAGGTCCCCAATGAAATCCCATCTGGATCTCCAATTGTATCAATTCTGACACAATTTCACCAGTGACTAGCCTTTAATTCTACATCCACAACATCAGGAAATGCTCATCATTTGTGACACTGATGCCTGGCAGAGATGCTTTGGACTCTGGAGAACTGCTCATGAAGATTAGTGATTTTTTTGTTCATTCAGGGGACGTGAACTTCTCTGGCTGCGCCAGCTTTTATTGTCCTTGAGATGGTGGTGGTGAGCTGCCTTCTTGAACTGCTGCAGTCCATGTGGTGTAGGTACACCCACAGAGCTATTAGGAAGGGAGTTCCAGGGTTTTGACCCAGCAACAACGAAGGAATGGCGATATATTTCCAAGTCAGGATGGTAAATGACTTGGAGGGGAACTTCCCATCTATCTGCTATCCTTGTCCTTCTAGATGGTAGTGGCCGTGGATTTGGAAGGTGCTGTCAAAGGAGCCTTGGTGAATTCCTGAAGTGCAGCTTGTAGATGGGTCACACTGCTGCTACTGTGTGTCAGTGGTGGAGGGAGTGAATGTTTGTGGATGTGGTGCCAATCAAGCGGGCTGCTTTGTCCTGGACGGTGTCAAGCTTCTTGAGTGTCGTGGGAGCTGCACTCATCCAGACAAGTGGGGAGTATTCCATCACACACTCCTGACTTGTGCCTTGCAGATGGTGGACAAGCTTTGGGGAGTCAGGAGGTGAGTTACTCATTGCATGATTCCTAGCCTCTGACCTGCTCTTGTAGCCACAGTATTTATATGTCTAGTCCAGTTCAGGTCCTTGTCAATGATAACCCCCAGGATGTTGATTGTGGGGGATTCAGTGATGGTAATGCCATTGAACATCAAGGGTTGATGGTTGGATTCTCTCTTGGTGGAGATGGTCATTGCCTGACACTTGTGTGGCACGAAAGATACTTGCCACTTGTCAGCACAGGCCCAAGTCTTGTTGCATTTGGACTGCTTCAGTATGTGAGGAGTCACGAATGGTGCTGAACGTTATGCAATCATCAGCGAATATCCCCACTTATGACCTGATCAAGGTCATTGATGAAGCAGCTGAAGATGGTTGGGCCGAGGATACTATCCTGAGGAACTCCTGCAGTAAAGTCCTGGAGCTGAGGTGACTGGCCTCCAGCAAGCACAGCCATCCTCCTTTGTGCTAAGTTAGACTCCAACCAATGGAGAGTTTTCTCCCTGATTTCCATTGACTCCAGTTTTGCTAGGGCTACTTGATGCCACACTCGGTGAAATGCTGCCTTGATGTCAAGGGAGTCACTCTCACCTCATCTCGGGAGTTTAGCACTTTTGTCCATGTTTGAGCCAAGGCTGTAATGAGGTCAGGAGCTGAGTGGCCCTGGCAGAACCCAAACTGGGTGTCAGTTAACAGGTTACTGCTAAGCAGGTGGTGCTTGATAGCACTGTTGATGACCCCTTCTGTTACTTTACTGATGATCGAGAGTAGACTGATGGGGCGGTAATTGGCCGATTTGGATTTGTGTAAAGACATACCTGGGAAATGTGCCACACAGCTTGGTAGATGCCAGTGTTGTAGCTGTACTGGAACAGTTTGGCAAGGGGTGCGGCAAGTTCTGGAGCAGAATTACTCAGTACTATTGCCGGAATATTGTCAGGGCCTGTGGCCTTTGCAGTATCCAGTACCTCCAGCCATTTCTTGATATCATGTGGAATGAAACGAATTGGCTGAAGACTGGCATCTGTGAAGCTGGGGACTTCTGGAGGAAGCCGAAATGGATTACCCACTTGGCACTTCTGGCTGAAGGTTGCAGCAAATGCTTCAGCCTTATTTTTTGCACTGATGTGCTGGGCTCCTCCATCATTGAGGATGGTGACATTTGTCGAGCCTCCTCCTCCAGTGCGTTGTTTCATTGTCTACCACCATTCACAACTGGTTGTGGCAGGACTGCAGAGCTTAGATCCGTTGGTTGTGGGATTGCTTAGCCCTGTCTATCACTTGCTGCTTATGTTGTTTGACATTCAAGTAGTCCTGTGTTATAGCTTCACCAGGTTGATACCTAATTTTTAGGTATGCCTGGTGCTGCTCCTGGCATGCCCTCCTGCACTCATCATTGAACCAGGGTTGATTCCCTGTTAGTGGTAAAGTGGAGGATTTGTCAGGCCATGAGGTTACAGATTATGTTTGAGTACAATTCTGCTGCTGTTGCTGATGGCTCACAGCGCCTCATGGATACCCAGTCTTGAGTTGCTAATCTGTTCAAAATCTATCCATTTAGCATTGTGGTAGTACCAGACAACACGATGGAGGGTATCCTCAAAGTGAGGTAGCACTGATGTCTGCCTCTTGTAGATGGCACAATTAGCCATCGCGACTCACATTATATTTGTATGTCCAATGTGTATTTAGCAACAGCGTTAACTTTATGAGAATCAGGTTATGAAAAGTTTAGTTGAAAACTTCGAAGCCCATAGGCTTCCATGCCTCTCTGCAGGAAGTAGTGTCGTGTTTAAGGCTGAATGTCATTCCTTGCTCAGTTCCCACTCTCACTGAACTAGGCAATTAAGAATCCATCAGGGACCTTACACTTAACTGCAAGAAGGGTTAAAGTGTGTGATGTAAGAAGCGTGTGCCCATCTTGATGAAGCCTTCTTATCTGCAACGACCTCATGTTGGACCTGCATGGCTACTTTGCAGGGCTTTATGTGCTCCTTGTATAAAGGCACAGCCCACAACTTAATCTGGAATTCATTGCATGTCATTGCTCTCATTGACTTAGGGTATCTAGAAAGGAGTGGCATTTGTGAGCTTGACTATATTGAGGACTGTGATGCTCTCAAAGTGATGTATATACAACTCTCCTAAGGCCTCAGTGGGTCTAAGAAGGAAAGATGTTGTCATTGGCTGTTGTATCAATAATGACTGAGCAAGGTTTTGCCCTAATGCAAAGGTCATCCAGGATAGAGACTTGTTAGGCTTCTGATAATTGAAGGGTCACAAGCGCTTCTACCTCCACAAACCATTGTCCTGGTGAGGCACTCTCTGTGAAGACAATGTAAACACTCTTCGCAACTTTACTGCATGCTCTAGATGTTAACGTTTACTGTATCCTGATGTGCAAAGGGTGATTTGGGGGGGCAGTAGCAAGATGATGTCTCAGCATTCTGCATTTATTAGAGCAGGCAATGAGAGAATTAGAGCTCTCTGGATGCTGCTCCCTCTTGACATATACAAGCCCTAAGCTTGAAAGACTGATACTTTTGGGCCGCTTTATTGAGCTGATGTCATACTGACATAAGTGCATCCCTGTAATTTGGAATTGTAGCCGCTTAAAAGCTGCCATGCACACTGACTTGGTAAGGCCATGCATGAAAGGACCAGACCTTGTGGAGTTGCTTAAGGATGTGCTCTAAGGAAATGCTGATCACATTCTACACCAGCCACATGTTGCCAAGGCTACTCTCCCTTCCAAGGATGATTCCATCATCAGAGCAACCAGTGAGTACTGATATTTCCATAATCATTGTGAGAGCTTTAACGAGATTTTCTAGCTGAGAATGAAGATGGTGGGGATGTCACGCAGTGAAGGCTGAAGGGAATATTGATCATCTTACTCCTCCTGGAACCTTGTATCTATCAGGTTGTCACGGACACATCTGCCGTGGTGTATGTGTGCAATGGCCTCTTCATGAGGCTAATTTAAACCCTCCCCTCTTCAGAGACATCAGCTTTAATGTCGTCCTCACCCATGGAGATGTCTTGCTTCACAATTTCTCCCTCAGACAACACATCCCCACTTTACAGCTCAAGGTTGTGCAGGGCACAGCAATCAATGATGATATAGGACACTCTCTGTGTATTGGAGTCCCCTGCTTGACCAGTCCAAACATTGGAAGTGCATCTTCAGGAAGTCAATTGTTTGCCTCTCTCAAGGACCTTGTGGCAGAATGTGCAGCATTGTATCTCTCTTCAACAGCATTATGTGGACAGTGAACAGGCATCACCAGTTAGGTCTTCTCAGGTTACCTTTTGTCCCCGAGGAGCCAGCCCTATAAGCACTGAGGTCCCTCAAAGATCTGTAGCACCTGTGAATGTATCAATATGTAAGAGTCATGAGAGCTCCTGAGTATCTAGCACAAACATGCAGGATATGATTTTTGTGATCACAAATTAACTGAACATTCAGAGAGTAAAATCCTTTTCGATTTATAAATCTCAATGGCTGCTGCCAGGGAGCTCTCAAGGCCACATGTGTGCAGTCAATGGCACCCTGAACTTGTGGGAAACCTGAGATCGCAGCAAATCTCACATCTCTGGTAGCTGGCTTGAATCATTCATGTGGAGCTGAATATAATGGTGAACTTTATTGAAAAATGCATCTGTCACCTCTCTTACGCATTTGTATATCACCAATTGTGATATTCTTCAAAGGTCCTTCATGGATCCCTGGGAGGACCCGCTGGAAAAAGATATCAGTATGGCAGTCACCCTCAAAACCACTGGCTTGGGATGCCCTCAAAGTCCTTGCGGCATTAGTTCTTCACGGAGAAGATGGCAAATGTGAACTACCATGTCCCTAGACAAGTGAAGGTGCCTGTGGCATTGTATTTTGCTCATCTCCATGTATGAGCTACATCATCCATATACCCTTGGCCGTGTCACACATCTTCATGGATTTTACCCCTCCTCGAGATCACCTGGAACTTCCTGGGGCCCCACTGCCTCCTGATGCTTAGGCTGATATTCCTCTCTGACCCATAACAATTGGTGCTGGGCCGTTCTTCCCCTCATTACAATCACAGCGGGCAACAAGGCAGTCTGGAGCCTGCATTCACCAATCCTCCTTGTATCTGTGAATGAATAGAAGTATGATATCATTGCAACTTCACCTTGAATGCTCTCCCTCCATCTCCAAGCCAGGAATCCAGTGTCAAGCCCTTGGCTTGTCCTCAGTATAGACATGGCATCCCGAGGCCACCCCTTGCAGGTGAAGAACATCCGGGAGGTACATAGGTGGCTGATCATTCCCCTCAGACAAGACTGCACATTCACAACGAGGGTCTTGATTAGAGTGAACACACCCAAGTGCTATAACCCTCAATCAGGCTACTGTCTGCTTGCCTCCATTAGCCTTGCACTAATGTCATGACTGTAAGCACGGTGCATTGTAAGCTTTGATCATTAAAATGGGAATGTCGAGGCTTGTAGTGTGCAAGTAGCTTTTGTCCAGCAGCCGTGGCCCTTGATTGTTTGATCCTTGTTCCCTTTTATATGCCTCAATCAGGAGCAGATGGCCATTCAGATCAACATCTGTAGCCCCAATACTTAACGAAATCTTGCCTGAAGGCACACCATCTGTAAATAAGCAATGCTCATTCAGTGGGCATTTGACCCTCGAAACCAGTACTCAGCTGAGCCTTGTTCTCCATAGCATGAGCAGATAATTAATATAGTATCCCTTCAATCTGCCCAAAATAGTAGTGCTGGACTCCTCCCATATTGTTTCCTCAAGCTTGTTTCTCCACTTGCGTCATTGATCACTAAAGGCAAACATGGTAATCCTTACCTACGTGAGTGCGACCAGTTTCCAACCTCCCCATCACCCATCAAGTTCCTACTATCCTCCTCCACAGTCATCATCTCCTAATTCCCATCCCTCCTGTTACTATCCAGCCTCCCCCTATTACCCTTGACCCCATCATTTCCACGTTGACATTCCTGTTCTCCACTGTTCCCTTCAGTGTTGACATCTCCATGCCTTTGTCGATCTGACCCTCCCCTTCTCAAGGCCACATGCACCTTCCTGAGACACCCCATGACTTTACAATTGCGAACCTACAGAATCTGAATGCTTCCCCTGAATGTAACTTCCCAGTACAATGACTTTAACCCCCAGGACCAAATGCCTTAGTTGACTGACCATGCCCTACTCACCATTTTGTATATGACTGTCACTGCCCAGAGAAGCCTTACCCCACCCAAGACTTGGACCAAGACAGCATGCCATGCAGATCCCTCTAAAGTGGCCTGTACAGTGCCAGGAAAGTCTCTTAAAAACGTCCCTGACAGCATGGCCTCTTTCTCAGGTTAGTATTTTAAACATGTCCCCAATAGTGTGGCCCCACCCCCTGGACAGTCTCATGAACATGCCCCCAGGAAGTGTTTCAACCTTCCCCGGACAGTCTTTTAAATTTTACTCCTGGACAGTCTTTCACTTTTTCCCCCTGCTCCTTACCCACTCACACCCAGTCCTGCTCCCGTCTCACCCTTCCCCTCTCAGGAGAATGAGAGTGGATCTGATTGAAACGTATAAATTTCTAAAAGGGCGAGACAGACTAGATGCAGGGAGGATGTTTTCCCTGGTTGGGGAGTCTAGAATCAGGGGCCACAGTCTCAGGATACCGGGCAGGCCATTTAGGACTGAGATGAGGAAGAATTTCTTCACTCAGAGGGTGGTCAACCTATGGAATTCTCTACCACAGAGGCTGTGGAGGCCGGGTCACTGAGTATATTCAAGAAAGATGTTGATACTCTTCTGGATATTTGGGGCATCAGGGAGTATGGAGAGAAAGCGGGAACATGGCGTTGAGATAGAGAACCAGCCATGATGATATCGAATGGTGGAGCAGGCTCGAAGGGCTGAATGGCCTACTCCTGCTCCTAGTTTCTTTGTTTCTATGTTTCATCATTTCCACTTCCAGTCCCAACACTCCCACCCTTCCCCTCTTGTCATTCCCCCTAGTCCCACCTCCATCTCACCCTTCCACTCTGGTCCTTTTCCCTCTCTCCCAGTCCTGCCTCCATCTCACCCCTCCCCACTGGTCGTGCCTCCCATGCCCAGCCTTGGCTCAGCTTGTGCTATGGCACCTGATATATGTCAGTGATGGGAGGAAAAGACAAAAGCAGCATCTACTGACCTCCAAGTCATGGATGAAGTGAAACACCACTACACATATTCACAAAACAGAACGTTCTAATTAGTTGCTGGTGAGGCACTTAATTTGGAGGGGGAACACAATTCCAGTGAGTTAGCCTTTTGATGAGCATTCATGAGATGCCAATGAATACAAATGGAGTTCCCGACGTTGCTTAGCGAGAAACATGACCTGCCTTTTACCCGCCTTGAACGTCGAAAGAACAAAATTCCAACCTATTTTTCTGCTGGCAGGAAACTGATTTTTTTCATTCACACCAGCTTGATTTCCCCTGCCCGCCACGGTTCCTGCTGCTGGTGGAAGCAGAAGGTTTTGCCCGATGTGTTGAAGTTAGTTACTACGATGAAACACGCTAAAGTGAGAAAGCTTTAAAAGCAAATAAATCATTGAAAAACTGAAAGAGAAAATGCTGGAAATACTCAGCAGGTCTAACAACAACAGAGTTAACATTTCATCAGAACTGGGGAGACAGTGGGTGATGGAAGTAGAGAAATTGCGATGGCTCATGTCATGCCGAGAGTTCTCAGAAAAAGACCAAGAGAGGGTAAGAAGCCAGACAGAGGACTCCAGGTGGAAGGAGAACACTGGAGACGGGTGAAAGTGTCTGCTGAGTGGGAGGAGGACTCCTGGCCAAAGAAGTGGGTATGGAGGCGAAGGCAGTGGAAGAAGAGTTCAACGTTGTGCTGAGTTCAAAGATCATTAAGGTGGAGGCATAAGGCATAAAACTGAATCTTTATTAAGGACATATCGTTTAGCTTTGGATAGGGAAAGATTGGAGGGAATACACAGTGAGAGGTGAGTTGAAAAGGCATGGGGCCAGAGGGAAGTGAAGAGAAGAAAGATCTGAAGGGGCATTTGTACTCATCAGTTGTTGGAGTTTACAATCCTTAACACCTGAAAAAGACAGCAAAAATTTTTTGTTAAAGTTTTGGATGAGTCAAAGGGTGAAATGAAACTGCAAACCAAGGCAGCTTTGTGTTATAGTGAATTCGTGCTGCAGAGAGCTCAAGAATGTTAATGTGGTGGCACATGGCACTGAGTATGGATCTGAGGATGTGGCAAGGACAGCGATTTGAGGAGTATTGAATGTCTGGGAGATACCTGTAATCATGGAACTCTGAAAGAAAATAGTGAAATTTCAGTTGAAATCCATGAGAAATAAGTTATGAGTTGGAGACAGTTGCTGAGGAAAGAAATGTAGCTGTGAAAGTGGGTCTTGGTAGCTACCTGATTAAACATGAGAAATTAAGTAGAAAGCAATGAAAGTGAACAAGGTAAAAGGGACAAATGGATATCCTACCAGAGAGAAGAGCAGAACATCTTAAGTGAGAATTTCTGGAAGAGAAGTGGCAGTGAATTAAACATTAATACAAAAGCAAAATACTGCGGGTGCCAGAAATCTGAAATAAAAACAGAAAATGCTGGAAACACTCAGCAGGTCTGGCAGTATCTGTGGAGGGCAAAACAAAGTTAATGTTTCAGGTTAGGGACCTGCACAACTTTTGGATTTACCTAATTTGACACCTGCATACAGACAAAATATCTCATTGCTAATCATGACTTTAGATGACCTGATCCAACTTAGGGTGCAATTTATATGTCCAACATTCCTCTTAGGCTGGCAAAGATCTACCAACTTCCGTCAAAGGATGCATCAAATGGATGGTTAAAGCTTTATTTAGCAGCTTCAACACCTTCATCTTTTTTCCCAGTGACAGGACTACACAATTCATATGGCTTTCCTAAAGTATAGGGTTCCCAGTCCATCAAACAATGGCTTACATGAACAGAAAAGCAATCTATTCTGTCAGTGTGCAGTTGGTGCGTGACCAGGCTATCGTATACATGTCAACATGTACTTCCCTGGCAGTGCCAACAGTGTTTTAATTTTGTGCCAATCACTTAGGCCAGGCTTACTTCAAAGTGAAGAGGAAGTTGAAAGACGTTTCATTGAAGATCAAAGTGAGCCTTTTAAGTTCTGGCTAATTATACGCTTGTGGATACCGCGGACAAAAGCAGGGTGCAGATAAGGTATATATAATCACTACTATTCAACTTACTGTTAGCATCTTGATGCTGCACTTGATGGCTATACAAACCAGGAGTTATCTTACAGTATAGCCATCTAAGGTATCCTAGCTCATCACTATCTGTTTCAAAATTGCTCCATGCTATACAAAGCGACCTAATTAAGGAGGAGCAGGAGGCACATTTGGAATCGAGTCCAGAGGAGAAGCCAAATTAGGCTTTAACTTTGAAGTCACCTGGGAGACTGGTATACTAGGCATTCATGCTTTGTGTTGTGCTGTCCCTTTAAGGAGCCCATTTGTGCATATACTAACAATATGGTAGTCCAAAACACTTTTAGAATTTGGTTTATGTTCCATCAAAGTTAATCACTTTTCATTGTGACTATCAGACAAGAATTTGTGCTAACTTTGGAGATTAGCTGGAATAATGGAGTTTCCTTACAGTCAAACAGTCATCACCTTAGCTATTTGGGATGCCCAGGGCATCTCCTGTACTTTTGTACTGCCGGGCGGAGACATCAGGTGATGCTGATTAGCAATTAAACTGTCAATGCCTAGAGGCTTGGTGAGCAGGAATCCCATTTCAATGTACATTCTTTTTATTCTTTCATAGAATGTGAGCATTGCTGTCAAGGCCAGCAGCATTTGCTTAGAAATAACCTGCTCACTAATGTCCAGTTTGGGCTTTGCCAGGGTCACTCAGCTTCTGACCTCATTACAGCCTTGGTTCAAACATGGACAAAAGAGCTGAACTCCAGAGGTGAGGTGCGAGTGACTGCCCTTGACATCAAGGCAGCATTTGACTGAGTGTGGCATCAAGGAACCCTATCAAAACTGAAGTCAAAGGGAATCAGGGGAAAACTCTCCGCTGGTTGGAGTCATACCTAGCACAAAGAAAGATGGTTGTGGTTGTTGGAGGTCAGTTATCTCCTGTTCCAGGACAACACTGCATGAGTTCCTCAGAGTAGTGTCCTTGGCCCAAACATCTTCAGCTGCTTCATCAATGACCTCCCTTCCATCATAAGGTCAGAAGTGAGGATGTTTGCTGATGATTACACAATGTTCAGCACCATTTGGGACTCATCAGATACTGAAGCAGCCCATGTCCAAATGCAACAAGACCTGGACAGTATCCAGGTTTGGGCTGACAAGTGGCAAGTAACATTCACGCCACAAAAATGCCAGGCAATGACTATCTCCAACCAGAGAGAATCTAACCATTGCCCCTTGATGTTTAATGGATCACTGAATTCCCCACTATCAACAGCCTAGGGGTTACCAAGAAACTGAAATGGACGAGCCATATAAATACTGCACCACATCCACCAACATTCACTCCCTCCACCACCGATGCATGGTAGCAGCAGTGTGTACCATCTACAAGATGCATTGCAGGAATTCACCAAGGCTCCTTATAAGGCACCTTCCAAACCCACAAGGGCTACCATCTAGTAGGACAAGGGCAGCAGATAGATGGAACACCGCCACCTGGAAGTTCCCCTCCAAGTCACTCACTACTCTGACTTGGAAATATTTTGCTGTTCCTTCACTGTTACTGGGTCAAATCCTAACAGCATGAGGGTGTATCTACACCACATGGACTGCAGTGGTTCAAGAAGGCAGCTCACCACCACCTTCTCATGGACAACAAGGGATGGGCAATAAATGCATGCCCAACCAGCGAAGCCCCCATCCCATGAATGAATAAAAAAACTCAGCAATTTAAGGATAGTATGAGATTCAAACATGAGGCTTATAATATTGCAAACACAGTGGTAAGTCTGAGGATTGGGAGTGCATTGGAAACCAGCAAAGGTCCACCAAAAAGTTGATAAAAAGGGAGAAAATAGAATATGACAGTAAGCTAGCCAGAAATATAAAAACAGATTGTAAGAGCTTTTATTAGTATATAAAAAAGGAGAGAGTAGCTAAAGTAAAATTGGTCCCTTAGAAGCAGAGACAGGAGAAATTATCAGGGAAAATGAGGAAATGGCCGAAGCATTGAATAAATATTTTATGTCTGCCTTCACAGTAGAAGAAACAAGGTACATGCCAGAAATAGATGATAACCTAGGGGGTAAAAATAGTGAGGAAATTAGGGAAATTAGTATCAGCAGAGATAAAATACTTACGAGACTTAAATCTGACAAATCCCCAGGACCTGATGGCCTCCACTCTAGAGTTCCACCAACAACCGATATCCACATTTACATATTGAGAAGAAAACGATGTTCATGCATTTCATGCATCTCAGTAGGGAAAAATTCAACTTAAAGTTATGCAGTGTGTTATTTTGAGGGCACTGCTTCAATTTCGGTGTGCTGACAAGTGATAGCAAAAACAACTGCAAGAATCATAGAAATAAAATACCAATGAATGTCTAAAAACAGAGCCTCAGATGCTATATAAAACGGTGCAGTTTGGCAGTGTAGCCAATCACTGATTCACTGAAGTAAATTAAGTTACAAACTCAACTGAGTAAGGTTTTTATGTCAAGTTATCAGCAATTGATTTTGTGCTAGACTCTTTCCATAGTTATGTAGGCCATCAGATATGGTAAACTGTGTTAACTTTCCAGAAGTGGATGTTTAAACTTTGATATTTTATGTAAGATAAGACCTCAATAAATCACTTGTCTGTAACTGTCAACATGTTTCTCCTGCTTAGAAAAGCATACCCAGGCACAACAGTAAGGTAGTAATGCTGTATCAAACAGAAGACAATTTGCACAAAAACAGACAGAATGTGCAAGTGTGAAAACTGTTCAAGCAATATAGCTTTAATTTGCTGAGGTATGCTTTTAAATTATAAAGCAGTAACTTTACAAAAGTGTTTTTCCTTAAGGAATGATGGACGTTATTGTAGCTGTTTGTAAAGAAAAATCAGCCTTTCACTTTGAAGCCCATTTGTTTTCCAAATATTGTCTTCTTTCTTCTCTTGCAGGGTAACTTCACGTTGACATAACATGGTATGATGGCACAGATGATTGGGAGTTTTTTTGATTTAGGTTCAGACAAGAATTTTAGCAGTATCATTATACTGCTTTTAGGATTTGTTTTAACTTGGGGTAATGGGCTGGTTTGTTGCCTCTTTGTGGAGGCAAGAGTAGGCTCACAACACAAAGAACATAGTTTCTTTTGCAGGAAAAACAATTTTCCTGTGCCTTTGTGACCGCAAGCCATTTTCATGTAGCCTTCTTGTGGGACAGGAAGGCTTTGGGTGCAAAATGCACATGCATCTCTTCTGAATTCATTGTGAGGACCACAGGAAAATTGTATTTCCTCCCACAGGCTGTTTTTGTGTACTGGTGCGGGTTTTTGAGGCCAAGAAAAAGGGCCTCCTTGGAGAGTTCATGACCACAAGGGCAAGCCTGCTGAAGAGTTGGGAACATTCTGATAGGTGAGTGTAAAATATTTTGACACCTTCAGATGTCAATATAAGATGCTGTATTGGAATGTTAATGTGTTTTTAATGCACTGATTTACCACAGAATTCTGTCCCACAAAGATAAGTTGACCATTACATTGCCTGGCATTGTTTAACTGTTGACATGCGTTTCAGTACTTTACCCAAGGGAGAAACTGCAATGTGCATTAAAAATTGTAGAAAAACATGCTGGGAAACTCTCCTGTCATATTTTGGACTGAGGTTTAAATGCCTAGATATTCTTTACTTTGAAAAAAATGATGCTGCTGTTGAACATTAAAAAACTAGGCACCTGCTCACCTCCGTTAATTGACAGGCTATCTGCTTTGAAATGGAAATGTAACACTATCTATTCCTGAAATTTTAGGGTTTTATAGCTGTAATGGTTTGCTTTGAAAGCTGTGGCCATTATGAATGCTTGGTTGAGTTCCAAAATCTGTGAAATGGCCTGAGCTAAGCAAGTGGAAGTAGATAGCACCCTGACGAAAACCAAGTCAGGCAAAGCAGCAGGAGTCATTGGGTTTTACCTAGAATTCCTGAAGAATATCAGATCACAGTGAAGGTAGTAACTAGGAAAGCTCACCCACAGCACAGGCATCACTACAAACATCTGGCGCCAATCATTGCCAAGCCAGGGAAACTACTCAGCAACTCATGCAACTACTGCCTCATTGCCCTGCTCTCAATAACTTATAAAGTCCTTAAGCTCCTCCTGCTAAACAGACTGAGTCCCACCATGGAAGCAGCATTGTCCCATCTAAAAGGAAGGTTTTCACACAGGCTACAACTGCTCCAAACAGAGCCTGACACTGGCTTCGCATTGAGACTAGGTTTCGAGGAAGGCCTGAAGACAGTAACTGCCTTTGTTGACTTATCTTGTGCCTATCTGCAATGTCATGCTACTGAAACTCTCCAAAATCATTTGCTGTGTGAGGGATTAAGCTTGGGTAGATATGGCAAATCAAGGGGTAGATTCAAAGCAGGAGACCATAATAGTAATATGGGAAATGAGCGTCATCGAATAGCAGGAAGGGACAGAGTGATAAAATCTAAGAATATACCAGTTGTCAAGACTAGATGTTACAAAGATTACAAAAAGCCAAAACTAAATGGTCTGTATCTGAATAGAATTCATAACAAAGTAAATGAATTGATAGCGCACATTGAAGTAAATAAATATGATCTGATAGCCATTATGGAGGCGTAGCTGCTGGATGACAGGGATTGAGTCCTGAATATTGAGAGATATATGATATTCAAGAAGAATAGGAAGGTAGGTAAAGGTCGAAGGGTAGCACTGTTGATCAAGGACGGCATTGGTGCAAGAGTGAGAGGTGGTTTTGGTGAGGATGAGGAATATAGGGGAAAGAAGTCACTAGTGGGAGTGGTCTACAGACTCCCTTACAGTAAACAAAATGTAGGACAAAGTATACAAGAAAAAATATTGGGTGCTTGTGATGAAACGACAGCAATAGTCATGGGTGATTTTAATCTAAATATAAACTGGAAAAATCAGACTGGCAGTAGTAGCCAGGATGAGGAGTTCATAGAATGATTTTGAGATTTTTTTTTTAGAACAGCATGTTATGGAACCAACCAGAGAGCAGGTTATATTAAAGTTGGTATTGTATAATGTGACAGAATTAATGACCTCAGAGTGAAGGTACCCCTAGGTAGCAGTGACGATAATATGATTGAGTTTTACACTCCATTTTAAAGGGAGAAGAGGAGGTCTAAGACTAGTATTTTAAACTTAAATAAGGGCAACTATGTGGGGATGAAAGCTGAGCTAGCTGAAATGAACTGGTACACTAGGCTAGGAGATAGATCAATAGAGAAACAGTGGGGGACATTTAACGTGATATTTCAGAATACTCAAAATAAGTATATTCCCACTATAAAGAAAAATTCTAAGGGGAGGACCCATCATCCGTAGTTAACTAAAGGAGTAAAGGAAAGCATCAAACTTTAGGAAAAAGCATTTAATGTGCAGAGATGAGTGGCAGATCAGATGATTGGTCAGAATATAAAGAATGGCAGATAATGATTAAAAGGTTAATCAGCAGAAATAAATTGGACTATGAAAGAAAGCTAGCTAGAAATGTAAAAATGAATAGCAAGATTTTCTACTGGTACTTAAAAAGGAAAAGAGTAAGTAAAGTGAGTGTTGGTCCTCCAGAGAGTGAGAAGGGAGAGTTAATAGCAGATAATAAGGAAATGGTGGATGAAATGAACAAATGCTTTGTTTCTGACTTCACTATAGAGGATACAAAAAAACATTCCAGTAATAGATGTTAATCAGGAGGTGGAAGAGAGAGGGGAACTTGGTGAAATTACAATTACTAGGGAAGCAGTACTGAGCAAACTGATGGAGCTGCGGGCTGACAAGTCTCCGGGTAGGGTCTTAAAAGAAGAGGCTAATGAGGTAGTAGATGCATTAGCGTTAAGTTCCCAAAATTCCCTAGATTCTGAAAAGGTTCATCAGACTGGAAATTAGCAAATATAAGCCTTCTATTCAAGAAGGGAGGGAGGCAGAAAACAAGAAGCTATAGGCCAGTTAGCTTGACATCTGTTGTTGGAAAGGCATTAGAATTGATCATTATGGAGGTTATAGCTGGGCACTTAGAGAAACTCAAGGTAATCAGGAAGAGTCAACATGGTTTTGTGAAAGGGAAATTGTGTTTAAGCAATTTATTAGAGTTCTTTGAAGGAGTAACATGCTCTGTGGATACCGGGGAGTTTGTAGACGTCCTGTACTTGGATTACCGGAAGGCATTTGAGAAGTGCCACATCAAAGCTTATTGCAGAAAATAAAAGCTCATGGTGTAGGGAGTAACATATTAGCATGCATAGAGGGCTGGCAGTCTGGCAGAAAACAGAGGGTAAAATTTTTCGCTCGGTGGGCAGGCGCGCTAAGATGCCAAGCGGCCTTAGAATTTTTTTGGAAACCTCATCCACGGGTGGGATGAGATTTCCAAAAGCAAATGAAAATAAAATAAAAACTTTAATTTTTCATTAATAACATGACCCTCTCATGTGACAGTCACATGAAGAGACGTGTTTCAGAACATTTTTATTTAAAAATTTTTTTTTAAAAAGCAGCTCTCTGCCTCAGAGAGATTATGTAGCGTGCACTTGTGCACATGCTTGAAATTCACTCTTGACTGACTTGCACTCCTCTTCCTGCTCATGTTTCTGGCTGGCGGGCCTTAATTGGTCTGCCAGCGTGAAATTGCCTTCTGGACCCGATCGTGGGCAGTGCGCAGCTTTCCGACTGCCCTCACTGAGCCCGCACGTCAAGGGCAAAATTCTGCCCATAGAGTATGCATAAATGGGTCTTTTTCTAATAGGCAGGATGTAATGAGTGGAGTCCCACAGGGATCAGTGCTGGGGCCTCAACTTTTTACAATTCATATCAATGTCTTAGATGACAGGACTGAAGACATTGTAGCTAAATTTGCAGATGACACAAAGATAGGTAGGAAAGTATTTTGTGACGAGGGCATAATGAGTATGCAGACGGATATAGATAGCTTGAGTGAGTGAGCAAAAATCTGGCAAATGGAGTATAATGTAGGAAAATTGAAGTTGTTCACTTGGACACGAAGAATGAAAAAACAGAATATTGCTTAAACAGAGAACGGCTGCAGAATTCTGAGGTGCAGAGTGATCTAGATGTTCTAGTGCATGAGTCACAAAAGGTTAATTTACAGGTACAGCAAGTAATTAAGAAGGCTAATGGAATGCCATCCTTTATTGCAAGAGGAATTGAACATAAAAGTAAGGCTGTTATGCTTCAGTTATACAGGGCATTGGTGAGACCACATCTGGAATATTGTGTGCAATTTTGGTCTCCTTATTTAAGGAAGGATGTAAATGTGTTGGAGGCAGTTAGAGGAGGTTTACTATTTTGATGCCTGGAGTGAGCAGGTTGTCTTACGAGGAAAGGTTAGACAGACTAGACCTGTTTCCACTGGAGTTTAGAAGAGTGAGGGGTGACTTGATGAAAGTATATAAGATCCTTAATGACATTGACAAGGTGGACGTGGAAAGGATGTTTCCTCTTGTGGGTGAGCCCAGAACTAGGGGCACTGTTTTAAAATTAGGGGTTGCCCTTTTAGGGCAGAGATGAGGAGAATTTCTTTTTTCAGAGGGTTGTGCAACTTTGGAATTCACTGCCTCCAAAGGCGGCGGATGTAGGGTCATTGACCTTTTTTAAGGCAGAGATAGATAGATTCTTGTTAGGCAAGGGAATCAAAGGTTATTGGGGGTAGATGGGAATGTGGAAATCGAAACATAAGCAGATCAGCCATGATCTTATTTAATGGCAGAGCAGGTTCAAGGGGCCAAATGGCCTACTTCTGCTCCTATTTTGTATGTTCGTAACTAATCAACTTCATGATCAGTAACCAACAGTTCCTTGTATACCTTGGAGATCACATTAGCCCACTGGAGCCAAGGTCAAGACAAGTGAATCTCACACACAAACTGGCGGAGACTGCTTGGGGTGGCAGAGCCATCACACTATGCATTGCTTCACTCGCCCTGTTCTAACTAAGAGCATAGTACTGCTACTCAACCTGGCTCCAGTATGCCACACAAACTTAGATATTCAGCTCTGGGAACTCATGAGAATTATTTCTCAGATGTTGAGACCAACACAGTTTGAGTGGCTTCCTGTGCTAGCACATATTGAACCTCTTGACATATGAACATACAAAATAGGAGCATAAGTAGGCCTGCTCCACCATTCAGCAAAATTATGGCTGATCTGTTTGTGTTTCAAATTCCATATTCCACATTGCAATCTACCCTGATAACTTCTTGCCGAAGTGAACAACTTCACAATTTCTTTCATTATAGTCCATCTGCTAGATTTTGGCCCACTCATTCAACCTATCTATATCCAACTGCAACCTGAAATCGCAGAAGGTGCAACACCTGCCCCTTTACCTCCTCCCCCACTATCCAAGGGCCCAAACATTCCTTTCAGGTGAAGCAGCACTTCACTTGCACCTCCTTCAATTTGGTCTACTGCATTCGCTGCTCCCAATGTGGTCTCCTCTACAGTGGAGAGACCAAATTCAGATTGGGTGACCACTTTGTGGAACACCTTTGGCCTGACCGCAAGCATGACCCACACCTTCCTGTCACATGACATTTCAACACACCATCTTACTCTCATGCCCACATGTCCATCCTTGGCCTGCTGCAATGTTCCAGTGAAGTCCACATAAACTGGAAGAACAGCGCTACATCTTCCGATTAGGCACTTACAGCCTTCCAGACTCAACATTGAGTTCAACAACTTCAGACTATGAACTCTCTCCTCTATCCTCACCCCTTTTTTTACCCTCTTTTTTCAATATTTATTTTTATTTTTTAGCCATTTATTTTTATTTTTATTTATTTTCATTTTTATTCATTGTTTTATCTCCACCTTTTATTCTATTTTCAATCTTTTTTCCCATCACTGCCCCCTCCCACCACCCCATCCCCACAAGGGCCATCTGTCACTTGTACATGTTGTTCTTTTCAGAGTGCTTACCCTTGTCCTGCTATTATAACATTCTGCTTTCTTACCTTAATGCCACTATCAGCATCTCCTTTAGCCCTTTCCACTACCATTAACATCCCCTTTGTCCTTTTATTCATGACATCTTTGTCAATCTCTCCTTTGCCCCCACTTAACGCTGGCCTTCTACCCAGCTTCACCTGCTCCATCCCCACTTAATCAGTATAAATTTCATTACATTTTTACTTCTCTTTAGCTCTGAAGAAGAGTCATATGGGCTCGAAACGTTAACTCTGTTTTTCTCTCCACAGATGCTGTTAGACCTGCTGAGCTTTTCCAGCATTTGCTGTTTTTGTTGCAACCTCCTTATGTCCTTATCTGCAATGAAAATATCCTCCTGAAAGAACACCACCAGCCGACAGCTAACAAAATACTCCCATTGACACAGGACCTCATAAAAACCCACACAAATGTCTGAAATCCAGTAATCCCTATTGCAGCACACTCCAAGCCCTACAAACTGATGACTGCTCCACCCCTAGATGGCAGACCTCCTAGTTGACTGCAAATATCACCAACCACAAACTGGTAACTGACCCAAGTGGTGAAGTCTCAAGTTTCAACCTTCCATGGAAAATCTGGACAACTCTCACCTGCCTGAGGGTGGCCCAGGGAAGATGTGGCCACTTGCTCCACATTGGAACATGACAAACAGCTCAATTTGTGACTGTGGCCATCCAGGTCAGACCATTACCCAGATTCTGAACTTCCATGGGTAGAATCACAACCATTCACACTGCATCAGCCGAAGCCATGAAATGGATTGTTAACCTTGACATTGAACTATAACTATTTTCCCAACCATAGGAATGAAAAAAAGCTTTTTTTCTATTGGCACAGGTATTCTGTGGAACATGAAATGCACTCTATCTTTTAAAAACCTTGTTAGAAAGAGCCATTGAAATGCAAAACATTGACAGAGGACCCAAGCATCTTTTGTTGATTATACAAAAGTATTTGATAAAATCCAACAAAATCATCTTATGAAAATGCTGGAAGGCATCAATATTGATGGGGAAGATTTTCGGTTCATGAAGAATATTTACTGAAATCTGGTAGCTATGATCAGACATAAGAATGAACCTGGTGACTGGACTGTTCCTCCCTATACAATGAATGCATTCTCAGGGGAATTGAAGGGATGGGATTAAGGTAGAAAGGAGAATCATCAACAATATCTGCTATGCCAGTGACACTATACTTACAGCAAAAATGAAGAAGGCTTGCAAAATTAATCAATACAGTGGTAAAGCAAAGTGGTAGATAGGGCTTATACTCAACTGCAAGAAAATGTACGCTAGATAATGACAAAGAAAAAGGACCTTCCAGTATGCAACATCACAGTAGATGGAAGCAAGTTAGAACATGTCAATCAGTTCAACTACCTAGGGAGCACAGTAACATCTGATATCTGAAACCTGAATAAAGATTGGACAAGCAACATTCAAAGAAACATCAGCTAGACTCTTGAAATGAGGCTCTGTGTACTAAAATGTTACATCTGGTCAGTAATAAATAATGGGTATGAAGCTTAGGAAAGGAAGAAAATAAAATAAACAGCTTTGAAATGTGGTGCTTCAGAAGGATCCCAAGAGTAAACAGGTTGGAGAAAATAATTTCAATGAAGAAATACTGAATGAGGCTGGAAGAATAAGAGCACTAATAAATAATATTAAAAGAAGACAAATGGAGTTCTTTGGACATTATCCATGCAGAAGTGTTGGAGTGTCTAATCATCACTGGAAGAACTAACAGTAGAAGGGCAAGAGGCTGACAGTTCAGGAAGCAACTAGGAAGACTAAAGACTGGTCTAACCAGAACTTCAACAACGAGGTCATCCACTATTGCTGTAATAAGAAAGTTTAGAAGATTGTGGTCACCTACGCATGGCACTTAGACTACAATGATAACAATTTTGATGAATGTTTGACAGCTTAAAGATGTTGTAATAACATAATCTGTCTTTGATGTGGTTTCTGAGTACATGGTTGTTTGTTCACAGTTTAATGGCCACTTAAGGGATTAAACTTTTTTCTATAAGAGTACAGGTTTCTTCTTTGCTGTATCAATGACAGATTTTTGAATGAAAGTTTTGTTAGATTGTCAAATGTTTTAGTATCTTTACACCTGCATTTACAATTATTCCCAGTACTATTGCATGTAAGGACTATTGCTCCTGAGGACTGTACATAGCAGATGCTGAGTGAGTGGCTATGAAGGATATTGGCCCTGGCTGGGATAGGCAGGGATGGGGGCAAGTGATTTGGAAGGAGCAAGGGGTGACATGGGGGACATGTGGGGGCATGAAGGATCTGAGGGTGCATGAGGACCTGAGGAAGCAAGGAGAGGGCATGGAGGATATGACAGGGCATGGAGGGGGATGAGGGGGTGAGGTGTGAGGTTTAAGGGCC
This sequence comes from Carcharodon carcharias, assembly GCF_017639515.1. Classification (NCBI taxonomy): domain Eukaryota; kingdom Metazoa; phylum Chordata; class Chondrichthyes; order Lamniformes; family Lamnidae; genus Carcharodon; species Carcharodon carcharias. The sequence continues at coordinate 122,656,036 of NC_054472.1, read as the reverse complement.
TTTAGATGATATTGGGAGCTGGGCTTCTGTCTTTGAGAACTGGAGTGGTCCTTCTAACCAACCCAACCCTGCACCCGGACTCCACCTGCACTCCATTGCAGCTTGCAAACTGTACTGCAAACTCGAACCCTGCGAGGAATACAAAAATCCTGGACAAAGTCAGTCAAGAGTCACTTACATATTCAGGAAGGCTGCCTGCAAGGGACAACCATGCATCCAGCATTGCCATAGGCTGCAGGCAGGTTTTTAATTTGGAAGCTGGGAAGGGCCAGATTTGCATTTACATGCCTGACATGAAAAATCAGTTTGATTATTTACTGGGATTTTATCTATCCTTTGCAAGCAAATGAAACTATGTCCAGTTTTGCTCACAATAAACTTCTCCCTCCACATTATAAGATTAAATCCGACTCCACCACATTTGGGAAAGAATATGCTATGCAGACACAGTTGAATATGCCATTTTTTGGTTGATTAAAAAGAATATTTTCTGGTAAATGAAATGAATGAGCTTGTTGGATTTTACAATAGATCAGTAGTCACACTAGAAATAAAAATAATAGACCTGAATTTCCTGTCTGATCACACATTTGTACAATCTGCGTGGGTGGGGAAGATAAATTAGGTGGGGTGCTGTTCCATTGGCTCCCTACTACCCCTTAGGAAATTTCTGAGAAGCAATATAAATACATCTGCCCAATGTCAGCAAGCATATTAAAATGAGGGGCAAATTATGGGAATACAATTATATTCTCATCGCCTATGCTTTAGGAAAGCTGGCTGCAAGAGACAGCCATGCATCCAACATTGCTATCGGATGCAGACAGGTTTTTATTTGTACATGGCCAATTTTTAATGGCACTGAGAGTTTTCAGATCTGACAATTTCCTGAATACAATCTTTTTGAAACATCTGAGCAGGGCCACTGATCATGTCAATTATGTCAATGCATGCAGCACACAATATTGTGTGCTAATTATAATTATCTGTGCATGCAGCTAGTGCTACCTGTGCACTACATTAGCTGCTTGCCTGTTGGGGAAAGTTGTGGGGTGTGATATCAGATTTCTTAATGTTGCTTAAAATTAGCCAACACCTTTTTGAAAGAACACAATCATACATTTTTTTCTGTGATTTCTTTGATACTTACTATTCCAGGATAGCTTCACAAGCTGAAACATTAATCTATTTTTTGCCATCCACAGATGCTGCTAGACCTGAAAAGTATTTAAGCATTTGCTGTTTTTATTTCAGATTTCCAGCATCAGCAGCATTTTACTTTTAAATAAATCCTCCTTCCTGGAGGCAGCTACCAAATGCAACAGATGTTGATCTCCAAAAAATTTCAATGACTAGAACTGGTCTGCACCATTTATTGGGTGCACGGGTAAGTGGTGGTGTTGGGAGGTGGGGGGAGGCAGTGGGGTGCGGGGATGCAATTCACAACATGCCCACAGGCATTGTCCAGAGATAAGCAGCATGCACATTTTGCACTCCTTCCTCATTTGAAAGATTGTAGTGGGAGAAGGTGATGGCATAGTGGTATTATCGCTGGACTAGTAATCCAGAGACCCAGGGTAATGCTCTGGGGACTTGGGTTCAAATCCCACCATGGCAGATGGTGATTTTGAATTGGAACTATTATCAATTGTTGTAAAAACCCATCTGGTTCACTAATGCCCTTCAGGGAACCATGTGACTCTAGACCCACAGCAATGTGGTTGACTCTGAAATGACTTTGCCTAGCAAGGCACTCAGTTGTAACAAACTGCTACAAAGACACAAAAAAGGAATGGGCCACCTGGCATCAACCTGAGCAGTGGACATGACAACAGCAATCGCAGCCCTGTCAACCCTGCAAAGTCCTCCTCACTAACATCTGAGGGCTAGTGCCAAAATTGGGAGAACTGTCTCACAGGCTATTCAAGCAACAGCTGCTATAGGCATCCTTGCAGAATCATACATGCCCCACTGGCAGGACAGACACAGCAGAGGTGGTGGGAGTTGCCCTGGGAGGTCTCAACATTGACTCCAGACCCCATGAAGTCTCATGGCATCAGGCCAAACATGGGCAAGGAAACCTCCTGCTGATTACCATGTACTGTCCTCCTTTAGCTAGTGGGGGACATCAATGCCCATCACCAAGAATGGCTTCGTAGCATCACTGCTGGCTGAGTCCTAAATGACATAGCTGCTAGACTAGGTCTGTGGGAAGTGGTGAGGGAACCAACAAGAGGGAAAAGCATACTCAAGCAGATCTAGCAACTCAAAGCTGGGCCTCCTTGAGGCACTGTGGGCTATCAGCAGCAGTAGAATTGTACTCAAACACAATCTGTAACCTCATAGCCTGGCATATCCCCCCTGGCATATCTACCATTACCATCAAACCAGGGGATCAGCCCTGGTTCAATGAAGCAGCACCAGAATATCTCAAAATGAAGTGTCAACCTGGTGAAACTATACGTTACTTGTGTGTCATAAGCAGCAAGTGATTGACAGGGCTAAGTGATCCCACAACAGATGGATCAGATCTAAGCCCTGCCACATCCAGTTGTGAATGGTGGTGGACAATTAAACAACTCACTGGAGGAGGAGGCTCCACAAATATCCCCATCTTCAATGATGGAGGAGCGCAGAGCAAAACATAAGGCTGAAGCATTCGCAACAATCTTCAGCCAGGAGTGCTGAGTGGATGATCCACCCTCCCCCAGCATCACAGGTGCCAGTGTTCAGCCAATTCAATTCACTCCATATGATATCAAGAAACAGCTGAAGACACTGGATACTGGCTATGGGCCCTGATGACATTCTGGCAATAGTACTAAAGACTTGTGCTCCAGAGCTTGCCATGCCCCTAGCCAAGCTGTTCCAGTACAGCTACAACACTGGCATTTACCTGGCAATGTGGAAAATTGCCCAGGTATGTCCTGTACACAAGAAGCAAGACAAATCCAACCTGACCAGTTGCTGACCCATTAGTGTACTCTCGATCATTAGTAAAGTGATGGAAGGGGGGTCATCAACAGTACTATCAAGCAGCATTTGCTTAGCTCACTGATGCCCAGTTTGTGTTCCGTCAAGGCCACTCAGCTCCTGACCTTGTGACAGCCTTGGTTCAAACATGGGCAAAAGAGCTGAACTCCCGAGATGAGGTGAGAGTGACTGCCCTTGACATCAAGGCATCAAGTGTGGCATCAAGGAGTCCTAGCAAAACTGGAGTCAGTGGGAAAACTCTCTGCTGGTTGGAGTCAGTCATACCTACCACAAGGGAAGATGGTTATGGTTGTTGGAGGTTAATCATCTCAGCTCCAGGACATCACTGCAGGAGTTCCTCAGGGTAATGTACTAGACCCAACCATCTTCAGTTGCTTCATCAATAATCTTCCTTCCATCATAACATCAGAAGCGGGGATGTTCACTGATGATTGCACAATGTCCAGCACCATTTGCGACTCCTCAGATACTGAAGCAGTCCATGTCCAAATGCAGAAAGACTTGGACAAAATCCAGGCTTGGGCTGACAAGTGGCTAGTAACATTGGTGCCACGCAAGTGTTCGGCAATGACCATCTGCAACAAGAGAGAATCCAGCCATTGCCCCTTGATGTTCAATGGCATTACCATCACTGAATCCCCCACTATCAACATCCTGAGGTTTACCATTGACCAGAAACTGAACTGGACTAGCCATATAAATCCTATGGCTACAAGAGCAGATCAGATGCTAGGAATCATGCAATGACTAATTCGCCTCCTAACTCCCCAAAGCCTGTCCACCAGAAGTGTGAGGGAATACTCCCCACTTAGCTGGATGAGTGCAGCTCTCACAACACTCAAGAAACTTGATACCGTCCAGGACAAAGCACCCCGCTTGATTGGCACCACATCCACAAACATTCACTCCCTCCACCACCAATGCAGGGTAGCAGCAGTGTGTACTATCTACAAGATGTACTGCAGGAATTTACCAAAGCTCCTTTGACAGCACGTTCCAAACCCACGACCACTTCCACCTAGAAGGACAAGGGCAGCAGATGGATGGGAACACCACCATCTGGAAGTTCCCCTCCAAGTCACTCACCATCCTGACTTGGAAATATATCACTGTTCCTTTGCTGTCGCTGGGTCAAAATCCTGGAACTCCCTTCCTAACTGCACCGTGGGTGTACCTACACCACATTAACTGCAGCAGTTCAAGAAGGCAGCTCACCACCATCTTCTCAAGGGCAGCTACAGATTGGCAATAAATGCTGGCCCAGCATGCGAAGCCCACACCCCGTGAATGAAAAAAAAGAATTATTCTGGGCAGGGCCTGCACTGGTGGCGGCTTGAGCGCTCAACAGGGGACTGAGCAACATTCACTGAGAATATAACTGAAGACAGCCTGCTCCTCTTAAAGGCAGTCTGTCCCTCTTAAAGGGAAGTTGCACTGAATCACAGGAGGCTGCTACTGAATGTGATAGGTACATTATAAAACAAGGAAAATGGAACACCAGGGCAGAGTGGGAGATCTTCCACACTCATTGATGTGGCACTTGAGGTAGAGCGGCCATGATTCCCCATAGCAGAGGAGGCCCTGAAAGACCACTTTCAAAAGGGAATGGGAGCAGATGCCAAAGGAGTTCAATTCCCAGGGTCTGGCCCTGAGGACCTGGCAGCAGAAGTGTAATGACCTCATGCAGGTGGTCCAGGTCAGCGAATGCATTTTCACAGGAGATCTACTACCCACCACAACACCAACCTCTCACACTACTCAATGCACTGCACCTCCATCGCTCACCTCTCAGCAGCCTCTTGCATTCCGGACTCATGTCCAGTATGCAAATACTCCATCTCACCATCACACACATTCCAATGATTCCAGCCTCACACCCTGCTCCTGCTGAGCACACATAACTCTAATTAGTCTATGGCAGGCAGACCACTTAAACATAGGGCAGGATTTTTAGGTTGGCGCGTGGGCGTGATTGGCGTGCTGGGGATTGGCCGGGAAACGGCCGCCACCCATGATCGGTCCTCAACTGCAATTTCACGCTTGCGGGCCAATTAAAGCCCGCCCGGTGTGAAACATGCCTCCCCACTGGTCGGGAATGGCCGGGCGGGGGCGGAGCCGATTGGCAACCTGCTGGCTGGTTTAAAAATGGCACAGGCAGCCCCTGGAAGGCTGTCAGAACAAAGAACAAAGAACAAAGAAAAGTGCAGCACAGGAACAGGCCCTTTGTCCCTCCAAGCCTGCGCCGATCATATTGCCCGTCAACTAAAACATTTTGCACTTCTGGGGTCCATTTCCCTCTATTCCCATCCTATTCATGTATTTGTCAAGCTGCCTCTTAAACACCATTATAGTACCTGCTTCCACCACCTCCTCTGGCAGCGAATTCCAGACACTCACTATCCTCTGCGTAAAAAACTTGCCCCGCACATGACCTTTGTAGTTTTCTCCTCTCACCTTAAATCTATGTCCCCTAGTAATTGACTCTTCCACCCTGGGAAAAAGCTTCTGACTATCTAATCTGTCCATGCCACTCAAAATTTAGTAAACTTCTATCAAGTCGCCCCTCAATCTCCGTCGCTCTAGTGAGAACAATCCAAATTTCTCCAACCTCTCCTCAAAGCTAATAACCTCCAGACCAGGCAGCATCCTGGTAAACCTCCTTTGCACCCTCTCCAACACTTCCATATCCTTCTGGTAATGTGGTGACCAGAATTGCATGCAATATTCCAAGTGTGGCTTAACCAAGGTTCTATACAGCTGTAGCGTGACTTCCCAGCTTTTATACTCAATACCCCTACCAATGAAGGCAAGCATGCCATATGCCTTCCTGACTACCTTAGCTACCTGCATTGCCACTTTCAGTGACCTGTGGACCTGTACACCCAGATCCCTCTGCACATCAATGCGCTTAAGGGTTCTGCCATTTACTGTGTAATTCCTGCTTATATTAGACCTTCCAAAATGCATTACCTTGCATTTGTCCAGATTAAACTCCATCTGCCATTCCTCTACCCAAGTCTCCAACCGATCTATATCCCATTGTATCCTTTGACAATCCTCTTCACTATCTGCAACTCCTCCAACCTTAGTGTCATCTGCAAACTTACTAATTAGCCCAGTTACATTTTCCTCCAAATCATTTATGTATACTACAAACAGCAAAGGTCCCAGCACTGATCCCTGTGGAACTTCACTAGTCACAGTTCTCCATTCAGAAAAGCATCCTTCCACTGCTACCCTCTGTCTTCTATAACCAAGCCAATTCTGTTTCCATCTTGCCAGCTCACTTCTGATCCCGTGCAACTTTACCTTCTGTACCAGTCTGCATGAGGGACCTTGTCAAAGCCCTTACTGAAATCCATGTATATCACATCCACTGCCCTTCCATCGTCGATCATCTGTCACTTCCTCGAAAAACTTGATCAAGTTAGTGAGACACGACCTCCCCTTCACAAAACCATGCTTCCTCTCACTAATACACCCATTTGCTTCCAAATGGTAGTAAATCCTGTCACAAAGAATCTTCTCCAATAATTTCCCTACCACTGACGTAAGACTCACCGGCCTATAATTTCCTGGATTATCCCTGCTACCCTTCTTAAACAATGAAACAACATTGGCCATTCTGCAGTCCTCTGGGACATCACTTGTAGCCGGTGAGGATACAAAGATTTCTGACAAGACCCCAGCAATCTCCTCCCTTGCCTCCCTCAGTACTCTGGGGTAGATTCCATCTGGCCTTGGGGACTTATCCACCTTAATATACTTCAAGACGCCTAACACCTCTTTTTTTGATCTCAACATGATCCAGGTTATCTACACACTCTTCCCCAGACAAATAGACCGCTAAGTCCTTCTCTTTGGTGAATACTGATGAGAAGTATTCATTTAGTATCTCTCCCATTTCTTCTGGCTCCACACACAGATTCCCACCTCTGTCCCTGAGTGCGTTTACCCTTTCCCTGGCTACCCTCTTGCTTTTTACATATGTATAAAAAGCCTTGGGATTTTCCTTAATCCTGGTTGCCAGTGACTTTTTATGACCTCTTTTAGCCCTCCTGACTCCTTGCTTAAGTTTCTTCCTACTTCCTTTATATTCTCCATGGGCTTCATCTGTTCCCAGCCTTCTAGCCTTTACGAATGCTTCCCTTTTCTTTTTAACTAATCTCACAATATCCTTCGTTATCCAAGGTTCCTGAAACTTGCCATGCCTATCCTTCATCCTAGCAGGAACATGCCGGCCCTGAATTCTTATCAACTAACGTTTGAAAGCCCCCCACATGTCAGTTGTTGATTTGCCCTCAAACATCCGCCTCCAGTCTAGATTCCTCAGTTCCTGCCTAATATTGTTATAATTAGCCTTCCCCAAATTAAGCACCTTAACCAGAGGACTCCTGTTATCCTTATCCACCAGTACCTTGAAACTTACTGAATTATAGTCACTTTTCCTGAAATGCTCCCCTACTGAAACTTCAACCACCTGGCCAGGTTCATTCCCTAATACCAGGTCCAGTATTGCCCTTCCCCGGTTGGACTATTTACATATTGTCTCAGGAAGCCCTCCTGGATGCACCTTACAAATTCTGCACCATCCAAACCCCTAGCAATAAGTGATTCCCAGTCAATATAGGGAAAGTTAAAATCATCCATCACAACAACCCTATTGCTTATACCTCTTTCCAAAATCTGCCTACATAACTGTTCCTCAATCTCCCGCCAGCAGTTGGGAGGCCTATAGTAAACACCCAACATTGTGACTGCACCCTCCTATTCCGGAGCTCTACCCATATTGCTTCACTGCATGAGCCCACCGAGGTGTCCTCCTGTCATACAGCTATGATATTCCCTTTAACCAGCAGTACAATCCTCCACCTCTTCTACATCCCTCTCTATCCTGCCTGAAACATCTCAATCCTGGAACGTTTATCTGCCAATCCTGTCCATCCTTCAACCAAGTCTCTGTAATAGCAATAACATCGTCGTCCCAAGTACTAATCCAAGCTCTAAGATCATCTGCCTTGCCTGTCAGTGATGAACATCTTCAGCTTTGTGACCATGAAGCTATGGCATCAAGTGCAGCTGCAGACGCCAGGCGGGAGGGCATGTTGGGTGGGCACGTGTCCCAGGTTATCGGATGAGTGCCTTGCATCTCCCTGGAAGAGGTGGCTGCCAGGAGGGACACCCTTGACCCCAGGGATAGCAGGAGGAAGCCACCACACCTTACCAAAGGAGCTTTGGAGGAGGTAGCAACACTGCTCAATAGCCATGATGTTTTGCGGCACATCTGGGTCCAGTGTTGCAAGAGGTTTAACGACCTGCTACATTCAGGAAGAGTGAGTACTGTGTTGGCATGGATCAGTGTGCTGAAGTGTTAAGGACTGGCCCTTGTGGAGCTCAGGGGTGTTAGAGTCTGTGTGCCAACTGTCAATGACGTCAGGGCTGACCAAGTGGGTAAGCCCTGGCTGCTTGCACTGAGTGCCTTGCAGCTCGATGACTCAGATGTGCTCTGCAAGGTGTTCCTCAGGTGGGGTTGCCAGGCAGTAATGGCGCTGCAGGTAGAAAGTGGACTAATCCATGCTCCTCTGTCCTTTCAGGAGAAGATGGCCCATAACAACATTGAAAGGTCGCGGACCGGTGGAGGCCCCCAAAACCTTCTAATCCTAACGAGGTATGAAAAGGATGCCCTGGAGATGGAGACTGGTAGGCACCTCAGTTAACCGGCCACAGAGAGGCTGGGGTGTCAGACGAAGGTTAGAGTGCAGTGCACTGAGATGAGAGTTTCGGATGGTGCAAACATTCTTGTGTAGTCTCGTCATTGATAGGAGTCTCCAGACTGGATTCCCCATTGGTCATGTTGCAGATCTCCATTGTTTCACCAGGGTTCCTGGCATGGACAGTGATAGTGTGATGACTTAAACTAATGACATGTTGTTGTTCTCCCTTAGATTTGCCAACACGCACTCGAATGCAGGATCCCGAAGAGCCACTCCTGACGCCAGAGGACCGCCAGGCTCCACATGCATTTGTGCCACACCCACTCTCTGAAGCTGGCTCCAGCACAGACACCATAACCTTGGTGGGCTAGAATGTTGATGCACATTGGTGAGGGTACTTCACACTCGCTTGACGAGCAGGCTGAGGCAGAAAGTGCCCAAGGCGCCGGCAGTCAGAGGGCTGCTGGAGACCAGGACAATGTTGGGTGGAAGGCAGATGATGAGCCTCTGCAGTTGTCTATTAGGCGGCAGGTGCTGGATGTTCAGCGAGATGCATGGGAGGATGCATGCCATGGTCTCCGCTATGGAGGAATCCATGCAGAACACTAGCACTGCGTTGACCCTCATGGCCAAGTGCACTGCCTCCTGCAGTGAGAGGGTGGCAACTCTCATGGAGAGGCTGATCCAGGAACAGAATCAGGAGTCCCTGGGGTTGCGCTTGGTCCTGCAAGCTCTCACACAGGCAATGACCTCAGGTGGTCAGTGACCATGTTGGAGATGGATGAGGCACTCAGTATCCCAGCTAGGTGCCCGTCCATCAATGGTAAGTAGGGAGGTCCAGAATGACCTCACGTTGGAGCAAGAACTGTTTGTTGCCTCTGCGGGCTCCTCTCAGGGCACTTTGGATAGCAGCAGCTTCTCTGCTCCCCTGCCAGTGACCGTGGCATCTGATGAGGCTGTGGCGACTGGGGAGATGCCAGCCGTGGCACCGGCTACTCCCTCCAAGGCTGAGCCAGCACAGTCTTCACAGGCCAGAGGACGGCCACCAAGGTAAACAAGGCCAGCAATACACCGCAGTTAGCAAGCTGCCTCCAATGTCACTCCCAGCAAGGGGGGAGCATATAGATGTAGCACTCGCAAGTGCATCTTGAGAAGACCCACTATCACTATCACTGCCCTTGTACAGGCATGACTCATATTGTAATGCTGCTCTGCCTCTGTTTTTGGGTGGCGGAAAAGCATCGTAAGCCACCTTTTCAACTGATAGCCCTTGTCACCTAGCAACCATCCATCCAGTCAAGCTGGAGCACTGAACAGCCTTGGGACCTGGGAGTGTCTCAGGATGTAAGCGTCATGGGAGCTGCCAGGTTACCTTGCACAAACTTGTAGAAAATGCATCCTGTGATCACACACTATCTGCACGTTCAAGGAGTGGATCCCTTCCTGTTGAAAAGCGCACCAAGCTGACCCACTGACGCCTTGATGGCCACATGTGTACAGTTGATTGTACCCTGAATGCGGGGGAACATAGCAGTTGCAGCAAAGTGCCTGTCTAGCTCAGCCTTGCTGCCCTTGTCTGTAATGAAATGAATGAAAGTCAATACCCGCCTGAATAGAGCTTCTGTCACCGGCTGGACGCAACAATGGACAGCTGATTGGGAGACTCCACACATTGAGAGCCACTGTGACCTTCAGAGCCACTGGCATGGGGTACCCACCCACAGTCGGAGCTTATCTCAGGCCCAATCATCCGACAAATGGAGGTCACTGTCCCCCTTGAGAGGTGCAGCCTCCTTTGGCATTGAACCACGGACATATTGAGGTAGCTGTATCACCGTCTGTAAACCCTGGCAGCAGGATAGTGACAACTTCTGTGGCTCTTAACACGTTGGACTACCTGCAGGCCCTGTGCCTCTCCTCCCACAGGTCGCTCCCTGGAAGGTGCACTGGGACACCTGGCCTCCCCTCCCTTATGCCCCTCTTTTCCTCCTCAGAGGAGGTGACTCCAGCAAACACCACAATCCCCATTACCAGGGTCACAGCAGGCTCCTCCAGGGGCCTTGGAGACACCAGTGAGTCCTGAAATGATGCCTGGAAATTAGGGTAATGCATTTGATATGGTCTACATGGACTTTAGCAAGGCTTTTGATAAGGCTTCTCATGGCAGACTGGTAAGTCTGCACCACGGCAGAAAGTAAGAGCCCATGGGATCCAAGGCAAAGTGGCACATTGGATCCAAAATAGGCTGAGAGGCAGGAAGCAGAGGGTGATGGTAGAGGGATGTTTCTGTAACTGGAAGTCTGTTTCCAGTGGAGTTTCGCAGGGCTCGGTGCTGGAGACCTTGTTTGTGGTGTTGTCGCGGAAAACGGAGTGAACACTCAGACCCAGGAGGTTTGTCTCGGAAGCCTTTATTGAATCGTGATATCACGGAGAGCCCAGCAACATACAACAGAGCTAGCCGGCACTCTGAGGAAGCATCAGAGTACACACATAGTTATAACATTGAAATTTTATCTTTGGCATGCATACAATTGTTCTGTCTTAGTTTATAATTACGCAAAAACCTTGAGTAGTTACACAAAACCTTGAGTAGCCCATCTGGTGACAGACAACAGATAGCATGACTAGGCCCTGTCTCATGTGCTGATAACAGACATCCTAACTTTGTTTCAAGGACTCTTGGTAGTTTGTTTATTATACTTGTTTTTCTTCCTTCCCAGTGGCTGACAGCGCAGGTTTGTCTGCTACTGGTGCAAGGAGACTTCATTGTAGTATTCCATTATGGTTTAACCACTTAACCCTTTGTTATCCTGTAGGTGTATTTTATTCTTCCACAAGTGTACATAAATGATTTGGACTTCAATGTAGGGGATATGATCAAGAAGTTTACGGATGACAGGAAAATTGCTAGGGTGGTAAATAGTGAAGAGGATAGCTGTAAACTGCAGGAGGATATCAATGAACTGGTCAGGTGGGCAGAGCAATGACAAATGGAATTCAACCTGGAAAAGTGTGAGGTAATGCACTTGGGGAGGGCTAAAAAAGCCAAGGATTGCACTATGAATAGTAGCACCCTGGAAAGTACTGTAGATCAGAGGGACCTTGGTGTGCATATGCACAGATTCCTAAGGGTATGTAAGGTGATTAAGAAGGCATATGGGATATTTGCCTTTATTTAGCTGAGGCATAGAATACAAGAGCAGGGAGGTTATGCTGGAATTGTATAAAACATTGGTTAGGCTACAACTGGTGTACTGCGTGCAGTTCTGGTCACCACATAATAGGACGGATGTGATTACGCTGGAGAGGGTGTAGAGGAATTTTACCAGGATGCTGCATGGGCTGGAGGCTCTGAGCTATGAGGAAAGATTGGATAGGCTGGTGTTGTTTTCTTTGGAGCAGCGAAGGTTGAGAGACGAGCTGATAGAGGTGTATGGGATTATAGAGGGGCATAGATAGGCTGGATAGAAACGCACTTTTTCCATTAATAGAGAGGTCAATGACCGGGGGCATAGATTTAAGGAAAAAGGTAGAAAGCTAAGAGGGGAGTTGAGGAGAAATTTTTTCACCCAGAAGGCGGTGGGAGTCTGGAATTCACTGTCTGATAGGGTGGTTGAGTCAGAAACTCTCATCACGCTAGATATTCACTTGTGTTGCCATAGCCTCCAGGGCTATGGGCCAAGTGCTGGAAAATGGGATTAGTAATCAGATCTTTGTTGACCAGTGTGGACACGATGGGCCGACTAGCCTCCTTCTGTGCTGTAAACATCTATGAGTCTCGGAGACACCAATGAGTCCTGAAATGGAGCCTGGAAATGCTAAGAATGAAGCCCTGAACAGAGTTGAAGATACCAAGTACCAATAAGCAACCAGCAGCAAACTATCCCCCAAACTCATCACTACTCACCCTGACAATGCTGCTGACCCTTTTTATCCTACCCTTGGATGAGGTTTTTCAAATTGTCGGCTGCCGGCCTGCCTGTTTTGCCCGAGCGATGAGTGAGAATCGCATGAGCAACACAAAATCGGTATGAATTGCCTTTTTAATGGCCTTAACTGGCCTCTTAATTGATAATGGGTGTGGCTCTGACACCCACACGCATCCACTGACCGAAATAAAGCATGAGCACGGGATGAGGTCAGGACACTCGCCTGACATCATCTCGTGCGATTTCGTGTCCGATTGGGTTGGGTGTGCGCCTGCACGCCGATGTAAAAATTCTGCCATAGTGCAACATAACCACTGCCATTCTTCCCTCTCTCTTGCAGGATTTGGTGGCCCATAATAGGAGGGTGTAGAATAGAACCATTCTGGACAAGGGTGCCTGCATCTCCTGAGTCCTACTGAAAAGATGGTTCTGTGCATTAAGGGGCTAGCTGTGACAGGGCCTGTGGCATTCAGCATTGCTGAAGAACATTGAAGATTAAGGGATATTCCTGACTTATGTCTCTTCTCAACTCCCAGTACACTGTCATCCTGTAATCTGGCATGATGAGCAATGTAAATGGTGTGACCATGGACCTCCTTCTTCTCAGCCCACCCTCTTTCCCTCCCTCCAATCTCCCTATTTCTGATTTCCTGCTCTCAGATAACTATGAACCACCATCTGGCCAGCCAGTACACACTCAGGGGGAAGAGAAAAAACAACTACACAGCACTGATGAACAGGCCCTCTCACTCGAACTAACACTCGCAGTCAGCAGTTCAGATAATGGCATTGCACATACCTTAGAAATGAGCGTAGAATTGGAATCTGCATTTGGTGAATCACTGGGCATGAGTGGGTTGCAGCCAGGCAAGAGGAAAAGAATAGCTGGAGTTCCTACTCACCAGAAGATGAAGTCACAGACAAGTTCTGCTAAAACTTGAGTATTAAATCAGCTGGCAGGGCTGAGTGGCATCATGACAGCAACAGTCAAGAGGCTCCTGGTGATGTTGGTGCAGGGCAAGTCCTCTCAAGCATACTTCCTGGCATGGGTGCTGCATAGGTTGGGTGGGAAACAGTTGGATGTGCAGGGCATCCCATTCAGAGGGCACCCAGCTTCTGTAGGGCCACCTCCAGTGGCACCACAGATCTGAATTTTCTGTTGTAGCAGTTTTGCTAGTATGAACTTTGTAGAACTATCATTGCTTTTATCAAAACGTATTTCACATCAATCCTGATTTCAAAGCATTCAAATTCACAATAAAATTTATGCATTGAATTTTAATAGTTCACACAAAACAGACTACTTACAAAACCGATGCAGTTCAAAAATAAATTTGGTTTCAGTGACACTGAATCCATCTACATCTTTGTGGGAGTGACAACAAAATGCAGGGAAGTGGTGGTAGTAAGATGAAATAACTCAGCATTGGCAGCAACGAGATCAAAGATTAGTGTTACTCCATCCTCATCAAGAGGATGCCCTTGAAGCACATGAATGGAAGCCTTGAAATGTTTGAAATGCTCAAGAATTTGCCCGCCTTTGCTAAGCCAAAAGACACACTGCTATTAGACATTTTGAGTAAGCTTGCGTAGCACTACAGTCCCAAGTGTGAATGCTGAACTAGCCCTCGATGTGACAGGTTGGACATCCCTTTCAACGAAAAGGAATGGCATTCAGGGCCAGGAGAAATGTGGCCATCTCCTCTTGCCTTCACTTTATTCCTCCTGGAATCTGGTAGCAAGTAAAGTGGCATGGGCATGTCTCCCATGTCTTGCTTCCTCAATGGCATTGTTGCATGGAAACTGACCCTCATTCCCCTCTTGAGGTTCTTGGCCTCTTGATCGTCATCCTCTGAGGAGCTCTCATCCCCCTCTATTTCACCTCTGGCAAGGTATCACCTCTTTGCAGTGCAAGGATGTGAAGGGTGCAACACAGAGCGATGATGTGGGAAACCCTATCAGGAGTGTACAGTCGTGGACCACCTGAGCGGTCCAAACATATGAAGCGCATCTTCAGAATCCCAATGGTCTGCTCAATTAGGGACCATGTGGAGCTGTGAGCTGTGTTGTACCTTTCCTCCGAACCGCTCTGCGACCGACGCACCAGGGTAATCAGCCCGTGTTTCAGTGGGCGCTCCTTACCCCCAAACAGCCATCCCTGCAGACATTCAGGCCCTTTGAAAATCTGAGGCACCTGGGAGTGACTTAGGATGTACGAGTGATGGCAACTCCCAGCATACCTGGCACAAACATGCATTATGTGCTTCCGATGATAGCACACCGGTTGAAAATTGATGGATTGATAGCCTTTACAATTGATGAACATTAGAGGCTGCTGCCATGGAGCCCTTAAAGCCACATGGATACAACTGATTGCATCCTGCACTCTTGGGAAGCCTGAGAAAGCTGCAAAGCCATTGAATCTTGCAGCCTGGCTATTTTCATCGAGAGCAAACCTCACATAGTGATGTGCCTTGTGTAGAGGGCATCTGCGACCTCCTTGATGCACCTATGTGTTGTGGACCGCAAGATGCTGCACAGGCCCTCTCTGGCTCCTTGAAACAACCTGCAGGCAAACAAATTAAATGTGGCGGTCACCTTTAAAGCCACAGGTAGTGGACAGCCTCCAATTCCACAGGGCGTCAAGTCTTCATGAAGAATGTGGCAGATAAGTGCAGGCGATCTGTAAATAGGAGAGTCTTCTTCGATATACCCTCAGTCTGGCAAGAGGTATTCATTGTCTGGGCCTATCCTACTCACCCTTACGTTCTTGCTATGACTCCCCTTGACCTGGACCTTAGATGGGGCCTCCTCCTGAAGCTGCACTCGGCGTTGCTTCTCCCTCCGTCTCTTCCTCCATTGAATTAGAACCCTCAAAAAGGCAGCATTAAGCCCTGGATCTGCAATTGCATTATCCTTCTCTCTGAAATGAAAGATTGAACAGATTAATGATTAACGGGTGAGCAGAATGAAGCTCATCATCTGTAACCAATCTGTAACAAAGTCAACATGGATTTACAGAGCTCTTTGGGGATGTAACTAGTAGAATAGATAAGGGAGAACCAGTGGATGTGGTGTATTTGGATTTTCAGAAAGCTTTTGATAAAGTCCCACATAAGAGGTTAGTGTGTAAAATTAAAGCACATGGGATTGGGGGTAACATATTGGCATGGATTGAGAATTGGTTAGCAGACAGGAAACAAAGTTGGAATAAATGGGTCTTTTTTGGAGTGGCAGGCAGTGACTAGAGGGATACCGCAGGGAGCAGTGCTTGGGCCCCAGCTATTCACAATCATATCAATGATTTGGATGAGAGAACCAAATGTAATATTTCCAATTTTGCAGATGACACGAAACTTGGTGGGAATGTAAGCGATGGGGAGAGTGTTAAGAAGCTTCAAAGCAATTTAGATAGTTTGAGTGAGAGGGCAAATACAAGGAGATGCAGTATAACGTGGATAAGTGTGAAGTTATCCACTTTGATAGGAAAAACAGAATGGCAGAGTATTATTTAAATAGATAGATTGGAACTTGTTGAAGTACAAAGGGACCTGGGTGTCTTTGTACACCAATCACTGAAAGCAAGCATGCAGGTGCAGCAAGCAGTTAAGAAGGCAAATGGTATGTTGGCCTTCATTGCAAGAGGACTTGAGTACAGGAGCAAGGATGACTTACTGCAGTTTTACAGGGCCATGGTGAGACCACACCTAGAGTATTGGGTGCAGTTTTGGTCTCCTTACCTAAGAAAGGATACGATTGCCATAGTGGGAGTGCAGTGAATGTTCACCAGACTGATTCCCAGGATGGCACAATTGTTGTATGAGGAGAGATTGAGCTGACTAAGCCTGTATTCACTGGAGTTTAGAAGAATGAGAGGAGATCTCATTGAAAGAATAAAATTCTGACAGGGATGGACAGACTGGATGCAGGGATGAAATTTCCTCTGGCTGCAGAGTCAGGATAAACTTCTTCACTCAGATGGTGGCGAACCAATGGAATTCTCTACCACAGAAGCTGTGGAGGCCAAGTCGCTGAATATATTTAAGAAGAAAATAGATAGATTTCTGGACTCAAAAGGCATCCAGGGGTATGGGGAGAATGCAGGAATAGAGATAGAGGATCAGGCATGATCATGTTGTATGGCAGAGCAGGCTCAGAGGGCCAAATGACCTACTCCAACTCCTATTTTCTGTGTTTCTATATTTCTATTAATAGCAACTGTAATGGTCCATAGTAGTTTCTGGCCCACTAACCTTGTTGCACACGCTGCTTTGCATTTGAGGAACTAACAGACACATTGAGATAACCAAGATGCCATCCCTGAAACTTAACATCTGAATCCAACAGTGGTTGGAGAAGAAACAAAAATAAAAATAGCTGGACACACTCAGAAGGTCTGACAGCATCTGTGGAGAGCAAAACAGAGTTAATGTTTCGAGCCTGTATGACTATTCATCAGTTCTGAAGAGTCATACGGACTTGAAACGTTAACTCTGTCTTCCTCTCCACAGATGCTGTCAGACTTGCTGAGTTTGTCCAGCTATTTTTGTTTTTGTTGCAGATTTCCAGCATCTGCAGTATTTTGCTTTTATCTTAGTGGTTGGAGAGTGGTTATTTGAATAACACGTGCGACCTGACCTAGCTCAGTGCTGCAATCTCTGAACTGGTGTACTAATTAACAATAAATTGCTCATGATTAATGACTGGATGCTCTTTGGGCCATTATGAATGCCAATTCTGGAAAGCACACAACAGTCCTCCATTGATGGAATGCCATATTTAGTACACTTGTGCCTCCTTAACAGTTGTCTGCATTCCTAAATTTCACATCCCCATGTGTTAGTGTTGAAAAGCAGCAACTGTGATGTTAAGTTACAGATTCTTATATGTCCCTGTTACAGCACTGAAAAAGGCATGGGTTCCAATGGCTATCTTTTTGAGGTCTTCCTCCTTTCTCTCAACTCAGACTTCAGCTTACTCTTGTAGCACCAACAAGTTAGAGGGCGCCCCCTGAAAGGGCCCCTTAGTCTAGCAGTGTGCTCTTCCCACACTGCCTCAGACTCCTCCCATTCAGATTTGCTTCTACTTTTGATTTATAATTGCATCATAACTTCGAGAGTGCAAGATGGTTCTGCACTATTACTTCACGACCAACTTCAACGCTCTCTCTCTCACTGTCTATGTCCCAGAAATCTACCTGGAACCTCACGATGTGAAGGTAGAGCTACCTTCTGTTATTTTCCAGTGTCCCCTCGTAATACTGGATCCCATTGTTCTCGCAGTCGATGTTTCTCCCCTCCCCAACTGAGCCCATGACGACTGACATGCCCATGCCCCATGTGGACCTCTGCCCTCATCATCTAGAGGGTATGTGCACTGTCACCTACAAAGGAGAACCTCCCCAGGAAAGCTTCGTATGCCTCCCTGTCCTGCACTTTTATAATGGTTTCCTCAAATACAGGCTGCAGATGCCTCCCCTAGCCATTACCATTCCATCTGCAGCCCAGTACAGAGACAGTCAAGCCCATGGACAGTGACTATGAAAACACCTTGTACATCAAGCTGTGCGTTATTCCAGTTGAGCACACAGCCTTTGCCTCTCCCTGGAGCTGGGGTATACCGTGCTTGCCATGAATAACCCTGCAACATCGTCCATTGCACCCCATAACTGTCTCCACTCTCTGACTCAACTGTGAGGTCCACAGAGCCCAGGACTGCCTCTACTCTCTGACTCCTGACTGCAAATCCTAGACTAAGGACTTTGACTTTCACTGAGTTCCCCACTGCCCTCATGACCGAAGACTACACAACATTCCCAACTGCACCCTCCCCACTTTACTGATCCCCATGAGTCTCCATGCGACTCACCTCTCTTTATGCCACACTAAAACTAACTTTCCTATTCTAGAGTCTACGTGCATCCGCTCCCATTCATACATGTGGTATCCCATTCACCCCCGTGTATGTCAGCATTTCA
Source organism: Carcharodon carcharias (assembly GCF_017639515.1). Lineage (NCBI taxonomy): Eukaryota > Metazoa > Chordata > Chondrichthyes > Lamniformes > Lamnidae > Carcharodon > Carcharodon carcharias. The sequence continues at coordinate 122,637,422 of NC_054472.1, read as the reverse complement.
GTTTCCCTTGTCGGGCTCCAGCTTCCCACCCCTCAGTCTGTCCTCTGCTGCCTTCATTCCCCCTCCTCCTTCACCCCCTTGCAAAGCATTTCTGCCCCTCTGCCTTCCATCGGTCTCCCACCCAAGCCCTTGCAAAGCCTTCCTGCCCCTTTTCCCCAACACGTGCTTGTTATCCTTCAACCTGTCGAAATGCTGGTTTCTGAATGTTCAGCCCTGCCTGAGTACTGCTGCATAGTGGTGTCCCTTAGGACAACATTGGCAGCCACCTGTAGCAGACCACCCCTAAACACAGTCCTCCTGCTTCACCACATCTATCCGCAATACTGGTCTCTGTCTGAATGTTGAGCCCTGCCCGAGTACCTCTGCACTGTGTGTCCTTGTGATCATGAAGCACCCACTGGGAGCAGAGCAACCCTGCACTCCCAGCAGTGTGGTGTTCCACTGGCATCACAACAAGACCAGTGCAGTGCTGTGGCAGGTAGGCTATGTATGTTGCTGTCACCTTGAAGTCGCAAGAGAAGTGAGGCCCGACCAGTGCAGGCCACCTTTTTTAAAATGAGATTCAGACCGACGTGATTTCTCACTGATGTGATGCAAGATTGGTAGGTACCACGTGATTTCAGCAGGAGCCTATTTTAATAGCATTCATAAGATGGTAATGAATGCAAGTGGCGCTCATGACATTAACCCACCATCGGGACAAGTGCAAACTATTTTTACGACAGCAGATTTCTGACTTTTTCACTCCCGCTGGATTCTCTGCTACCACCCACCATGAAATCCAACATGGGCAGGTTGTGAAAATTCTGCCCTCTAGCACTGTGATGGAGCTCTCAGAGGGATGCTGTACTCCACGTTTCTGATAAAGCTGAGCTCAGAAGACCCGGCTAGAAATGCGGAGCAGCATGCTGGGAGGGGATGTCCACACAGGGTTGGCAGTCTGAGATGATTGTTGCTTCTCAGAAGATCTGGGCCATTGTCTCAGTAGGCCAATGGTCTGACCGATCACATTTTTTGTGACAGCATAGCTTTCATTATATTCTCACAGTGTACTTGTGTGTGAGTTGTGCACTGGAGTCATCAGCCATGCCATCAACAGATAGCCCTTGTTGTCAGTAACCACACTGGTTTGCTGCAGTGGCTCAAGTGCAGTTGGTACAGTGGGCTGCTGCAGAAGGAAGGCACAATGTCTGCTGCAGGGATACCAGGCGCTGATCTGCATGATTCTCCGCCTTTGGCAACATATTAGTTGATGTTGAGCAAGTGTAATCCTTTGGTTCCAGTATAGGGCAGAGATGACATGCAGTGCCTGCAAAGCAACGTGCAACACCTTGGGGAAGCCTGCAATCCAAATGAAACAGAATATCAGTGACCGCCCTGTGCAGTTGTAGACAGCGACAGCAAACTGCAAGATGTTGCGAATATATCCAATGCAAGACAAAGGGTCACCAAGTACCATCAGGTGGTTAGTGAAAGCAGCAAACCGATTCAAGGATATAAGGCCAATATATGGGTTCAGAGGAACACAAGACCAGTTTGCTCAAGGCCTCATCCATTGCCCTAAGTTTTAAGGGAAGAAGTAGAGCAAGAACTGAAAAGATTTGAGACTGAGAACATTATCTCTAAAGTAGGACAGAGTATTTGGGTTAGTCCCACAATGATAGTACCAAAGTCAAAAGGTAGTGTAAGAATATGTAAGGATTATAAAGTAACCATAAATCAGGTATAGAATGTAATCACCCAATACTTTACCAAATGTGGAGGATCTTTTACTCAGGAGACCAGATTTTTTTCAAAATTAGACCTGACAAATGCTCACCTGCAATTTAGATTTTTTTATTATTTATTCATGGGATGTGGCTGTCACTGGCTAGGCTCATCCCTAATTGCCTTTGTTCAGAAGGTATTTAAGAGTCAACCACATTGCTCTGGAGTCAAACTGTAGGCCAGACCAGGTAAGGACAGCACATTTCCTTCCCTAAAGGGACACTAGTGAACCAATTGGGTTTTTACAACAATTGGCAATGGTTTTGTAGTCATCATCAGACTCTTATTGAATTCAAATTTCACCATCTGCCATGGTGGGATTGCAAACCCAGGTCCCCAGAGCATTGATCTCTGGAAAATGAGTCCAGTGACAATACCACTATGCCGCCGCCTCCCCAAGTCTAAGTCATATTCGACTATTAATACATGCATGGGTCTATTTCAGTTTCATAGGCTGCCATTTGGTGTTTCTTCAGGACCCCCAGAATTTTTCAAGGGGTAAGGAACAAAATTTTTCAAGGAATTCAGGGAGTGTTGTGCTATTTGGATGACATACTTATTTTAGCTCTAAATCCACAGATCCATGATGACAGGTTGAATAAAGGTGCTCCATCATTTAGAAAAGCAAGGAGTTTGGGCAAAGGCACGCAAATGTGAAATGTTTCAAAAATGTGTAGAGTATTTGGGTCACAGGGTAGACAAAGATGCGTTATACTCTACCAAGACTAAGGTTCAAGTAATAAGAAATGTGTTACCCCCTCAAAATATTTCTGAGCTCAAATCTGCTTTGGGCTCAATGAATTACGACAGTAAAGTCATTCCAAGTTTGGCAACCATATTGCATCTATTGAATGATCTCTTGAGCAAGGGTGTTCCGTGGAATTGGACAAGGTAATGTGACAAAGCATTCCAGTTGTGTAAAAGTAAATTGGTAGATGGTACAATGCTTGTAAATTATGATGTGTCCAAAAGGATTGATCTAGCATTTGGTGCCTTTCCATACAGAATAGATGCTGTGATCTCTCATATGTTGGATGTGAGGAGAGATGAAATGCATTTGCCTCATGCGCCCTCAGTGTCAGTGAGCAATTATGCTCAGATAGAACATGAAGCATTGTCATTGATTTTTGGAGTAAGGAGATTTCATAAATACTTGTTTGGTCATAGTTTCATGACTGAAACATCATAAGCTACTAACAGCTATTTTGAATCCAAAGTCTCCAGTACCCACTTTAGTTGCAGCCTTTAAGTATAAGTATGACATCAAGTATAGATCATCAGAAGAGCATTGTCGTACCGATGCAATGTCTAAATTAATATCCCCATCAGAAATAGAGCCCTGCAAGGAAGATGTATTTTTCTTTTCAGCTTAAGTTGTCAGTTATAGCAGATGGTAGAACAACTTGCAGGGACCCTGTATTGGCAAGGGTTATGATTATAACACAAATGGGTGGCCAACACAGATACTGGATGTGAAAATCAGGCCATTTTTTGTGGGTAAGAATGAGTTGTCCATTGATAAAGGTTGCATTATGTGGGTAGGGAGGTCTTGTACTGCAGTGGTAGCGTCCCTACCTCTCGTCCAGAAGCTTTGGGATTAAGTCCCACTTCAGGACTTGATAGGCATGGAAGGTGCGTTCATAATGTGGCCAAACAGGTTGATTACCAACCTGTGACTCCTTCCAATGTGCCTGATAGTAGGCAGTAAGAGCGGGAGAGTGTTCTGGTCAGCTATATTGCAGAAGGCAATGGCAAACTACTGCAGTACTTTGCCAAGCATAATCGTGGACCACTCCAGTGGAAGTTCATGGTTGCCAATGCCCTCTTAGGGAATGGTACCTGAAGGAGGAGAAGGTTATGTGGGGAGCTGGTGTTATAATTCCTGAAAGGTAGAGAGGTTTTGATGAATTGAACAACAACTAGCAAAACTTTAGATACTTTATGTAGTTTGTTGCTGCTTATGGCTTCCCAGAGGAAATTGTGTTTGAGAATGGATCTCAATTTTGTTTGGAAGAATTTGGAAATTTCATGAGAATTAATGGTATAAAACACATTACAGTTCCATCGTATCATCCTACTTCAAATGGAGCAGCACAATAGAAAAAAAAAGCACAGTACAAATTGTTAAGTGCGTTCTTGTTAAGAAAATGCTAGATACAAATCAGAAGAAACCTCAGATGTTATTGAATCACAAACTGGTGACTTTTTTTGTTTATTTATCATAATATATCTCAAATTACAATTGCCAGAACGCCAGCTGAATTGCTTTTAGATGACAGCCTAGAGTAAGGTTTTCATTGCTGAAGCCACATTTAGCACAGTCAGTGGAAGAAAAACAACCAAGGGGCAGAAAGAGAGTAATGATCGAGGTCGAGTGAGAGAAAGAAGTCCGAAGTTGAACCAGAAGGTTAAGGTGAAAGAACAATATCATAAGTGGTTGAAGTGGCTATCAGGAAGAGTCCTGAAAATATGTGGACCTCACACATATTTAGTCAAGTTGTTTGACTATGGAAAGGTTAGGTTTGTACATAGAGATTGTGTTTTATCTTCAGAGGCTCATGAAGATGAAGGAAGTTGAAAAGAATTAAATAACTGAGATATGAGTAGAGTACCAATAGTTATTCCAAAAGAAGTTGTGCCTAAATATAGTTCCAATCCAAGTCAGAGTCAGACAGACATCTCTGATGAAGTGAAAAATTCAACTGAAGACCAAGATAAAATCAGTCTTTGTTCAAGAAAACATCTCCTCAGACTCGGGCTAAGATGGGTCAAGATCCTTCTCCAAGTTTTGTAAGTTTGGATCAAGGAAAGTGGTATCTTCTTAGGAATATAAAACCAGTGGTTATGTTGGATTTGTAAATACATGTAAAACAAAAAATGTATATAAGTTTTATGGAATTTGAACTTTGTGTAACTTTTTCATTAAGGAGTTTAATAGCACCCTATTATGACCATTTGTGTATGTACGTATATAAGCAAACCAGAATAAACCAGTTTCAGTTGGGTACTTGAACTCTATGTGCATGCGCCACTCTCTTTTTGTCCTCCAAAAATATCACAAGAACTTCACAAGCATCTGGATTTACCTGTTCATAAACTCACATAAAATTCTTCTTCATTTGGTGTAATCATACCATGGTTAAAAAAGAGTCCTTTGGTACAATTATTATGTAGACCATAAGACCATAAGACATAGGAGCAGAAATTAGGCCATTCGGCCCATCGAGTCTGCTCCGCCATTCAATCATGGCTGATAAGTTTCTCAACCACTTTCTCTCGCCTTCTTCCCGGAACCTTTGATCCCCTTACCAATCAAGAACCTATCTATCTCGGTCTTAAATACACTCAATGACCTGGCCTCCACAACCTTCTGTGGCAATGATTTCCATAGATTCACCACTCTCTGGTTAAAGAAATTTCTCCTCATCTCTGTTCTAAAAGGTCTTCCCTTTACTCTGAGGCTGTGCCCTCGGGTCCTAGTCTCTCCTACTAATGGAAACATCTTCCCCACATCCACTCTATCCAGGCCTTTCAGTATTATGTAAGTTTCAATCAGATCCCCCCTCAGCCTTCTAAACTCCATTGAAAATAGACCCAGAGTCCTCAAATGCTCCTCATATGTTAAGCCTTTCATTCCTGGGATCATTCTCATGAACCTCCTCTGGACCCTTTCCAGGGCCAGTACATCCTTCCTGAGATACGGGGCCCAAAATTGCTCACAATATTCTAAGTGTGGTCTGACCAGAGCCTTATAAAGCCTCAGCAGCACATCCCTGCTTTTATATTTTAGTCCTCTCGAAATAAATGCCAACATTGCATTTGCCTTCCTAACTACCAACTCAACCTACAAGATAACCTTAAGAGAATCCTGGACTAGGACTCCCAAGGCCCTTTGCACTCCAGATTTCTGAATTCTCTCCCCATTTAGAAAATAGTCTATGCCTCTATTCTTTCTACCAAAATGCATGACCTCACTCTTGCCCACGTTGTATTCCATCTGCCACTTCTTTGCCCATTTTCCTAACCTGTCCAAATCCTTCTGCAGCCTCCCCGCCTCCTCAATACCACCTGTCCCTCCACCTATCTTTGTATCATCTGCAAACCTAGTCAGGATGCCCTCAGTTCCTTCATCTAGATCATTAATGTATAAAGTGAAAAGTTGTGGTCCCAACATTGACCCCTGCGGAACTCAACTAGTCACCGGCTGCCATCCTGAGAAGGACCCCCTTATTCCCACTTTCTGCCTCCTGCCAGACAGCCAATCTTCTATCCATGCTAGTACCTTGCCTCTAACACCATGGGCTCTTATCTTACTGAGAAGCCTCCTGCGCGGCACCTTGTCAAAGGCCTTCTGGAAGTCCAAGTAGATAACATCCATTGGCTCTCCTTTGTCTAACCTGCTCGTTACCTCCTCAAAGAATTCTAACAGATTTATCAGGCATGACTTCCCCTTGATGAAATCATATTGATGTTGCCCTATTTTACCATACACTTTCAAGTATTTTGAAATCTCATCCTTAATAATGGATTCTAAAATCTTACCAACGACTGAGGTCAGGCTAATCGGCCTGTAATTTCCCGTCTTTTGCCTCACTTCCTTTCTTAAACAGGGGGGTGACATTAATGATTTTCCAGTCCTCTGGGACCCTCCCTGACTCCAGTGATTCCTGAAAGATCACCACTAATGCCTCCACTATCTCTTCAGCTATCTCCTTCAGAACTCTGGGCTATAATCCATCTGGTCCAGGTGATTTATCCACCTTCAGACTTTTCAGTTTTCCTAGCACCTTCTCCTTGGTAATGGCCACCATAATCACCTCTGCCCCCTGCCTCTCTTGAACTTTGGGGATGTTATTTGTGTTTTCCACCGTGAAGACTGATGCAAAGTACCTATTCAGTTCCTCCATCATTTCTTTGTTCCCCATTACTACTTCTCCAGTGTCATTTTCCAGCGGCCCAATGTCCACTTTTGCCTCCCTCTTACCCTTCATATATCTAAAAAAACTCTTGTAATCTTCTTTTATATTACTGACTAGATTACCCTCATATTTAATCTTCTCCCTCCTTATATCTTTTTTAGTTGTCCTCTGTTGGTCTTTGTAGTCTTCCCAATCCCCTGGTTTCCCACTGCTCTTCGCCACATTGTATGCTTTCTCTTTAGCTTTTATGCTGTCCCTGACTTCCCTTGTCAGCCATGGTTGCCTTGTCCTCCCTTTAGTATGCTTCTTCTTCCTAGGGATGAATTTTTGCTGTGTCTCTCAAATTACTTCCAGAAACTCCTGCCATTGCTGTTCCACTGTCTTTCCTGCTAGGCTCATCTCCCAGTCAATTCTGGCCAGCTCCTCCCTCATGCCTCTGTAGTTGCCTTTTTTCAACTGTAATACCGTTACATCTGATTCCAGCTTTTTCCTCTCAAATTGTAGGGTAAATTCTATCATATTATGGTCACTTCCTCCTAAGGGTTCCTTCACCTTAAGCTCCCTTATCAAATCTGCCTCATTACACGTCACTAAATCTAGAATTGCCTGTTCCCTAGTGGGCTCCACCACAAGTTGCTCCAAAAAGCCATCTCGTAACATTCCACAAATTCCTTTTCTTGGGATCCACTACCAACCTGAATTTCCCAGTCTACCTGCATATTGAAATCCCCCATGATCAATGTAACTTTGCCTTTCTTACATGCATTTTTTATCTCCTGGTGTATTTTGTGCCCCACATCCTGACTACTGTTCTGAGGCCTGCACATAACTCCCATTATGGTTTTTTAACCTTTGCGGTTCCTCAACTCTACCCACACAGATTCTGCATCATCTATTGCTATCGAGTTAATTTCATTTCTTACTAACAAAGCAACCCCACCTCCTCTGCCAACTTGCCTATCTTTTCGATAGGATATATATCCTTGGATATTTAGCTGCCAGTCCTGATCCCCTTGCAGCCATATTTCCATGATGCCCACCACATCATACTTGCCAATTTCAATCTGTGCCACAAGCTCATGTGACTAATTATTTCAACTGCAGTTCTGGATGGTAACCAATAGGATGTTTTGTTGAAAGGTCATTGACTTAAAAGGTTAACTCTGTTTCCCTCTCCACAGATGCTGTCAGACCTGTTGAGTATTTCCAGCATTTTCTGTTTTTATTTCTACTTCTAGCATCCACATTATTTTGCTTTTGTAGGGTGGTTTAGGATTGTGGCCTCAATCAATTGATTGGGCAGAGCTATTTTGGAGATCAATTGGTTCTAATTTTAACTCAATGTTGAAGGTTCAAAGCTACTTATTGTTAGACAAGTGTTTCATGGATGCCAACTGAGTTATTCATGTGGATAACAGATACTCATGGCTCTGAATCTTTCAGGTGCTGGGTGGGCTTGGCAAGACCAGCTGGGGGCGGTCGTGGAGCCGATCACTGCCCGCGATCGGCTCTGTGCCGTCATTTTATGCGGGCGGGCCAATTTAGGCCCACCCAACGTAAGACGTGAGCAATAGCGCTTCAGCGCTACCTGTGTGGGCAGGGGGAGGTGGGAGATGTGAGGCCAGAGCTCTTTTGTACATACGCATAAAAAAGCGCATCAATCTCCCTGAGGCATGCAGCTCAGGGAGATTGAATCGAAATTGAAAAAATTAAATAAATGGGTCAAAAATTTATTTAAATATGTATCTTCATGTGACTGTCATGTGAGATGAGACATATTTTTATATTTAGGAAAATTTTTAAATTTATTTAATAAAAGCTTTAGGAAAACTCATTCTGCTCGTGGATGAGGTTTCCTAAAAACGCGAAGGCCACTTGTCCTTTTTGCCTGCCGTAAGGTTGGATAAGCAGGGTTAACAATTACTTCAATTACTTTCTTAAGGGCCTTAATAGGCCGTTTACATATTGGCGGGCACGCAGCCGACTCTGGCGTGCGCCGGCCGAATGAAATATCGCAGGACTACGCGATGTCGGAATGCACGACCGACGTCATCGCGCATCATTTTTCATCTCCATGTGCTCTGAACAGCATATAAAAGGATGTGAAAGCACCTCAAAATGTGGACAAAGACTTACTACCCCCTTGCCACTGTGGCCACAGCATTGTTCACAGTAGCTTATCATTGGGCAGTTGTAGTCAAATAGTAATTCCATTCAAAATGGAAAATGGGGTGCGGGATATTAATATGACACAGGTTATCATTTTTAGACTGATCTGCTGGTGCATGTATAATGCATCATTGTTGGTCTGACCATCAAGGATCAGAAAGTGTGTTCCTCTTCATTTAAGTGGGATTCGTGCTTCTGCTGCCCACACAACTCTAGCCTAGGCTGCTTCCCTCTGTCCCCAGGGAATTATTTTCTACCAGCCTGGATTTCGACTCAGCCTGCCAATACTGTGGCAGTTGGTTTTCAGTAGTAGCTTCTCAGGGTGAATCTATTTCACTGTAATTAGCTAGCTCTCTAGTTTGAGGACATAGGTTAATGCATCCAATGCAAGAAATAAAGATGGGGAGAATGTTTGATTTTATCTTTGTCTTTGATTTATTTGGAGCTAAATTTTCACAGCTTACAGTGCCAATGTACTTGTCCCCTGTACAGTCAGCTGACAGCCACAAAAAAGATTGCCTGATGTGCTGCATATCAACACAAGTAACTAAAATTCAGTGTTATACCTAGCTAATAAGTATATTCTGGGGTGGGAATGTAAAATAATTGTGAAAATTTCTTTCTTTTCCTTAAGACTATAAACGTAATTTGAATCATGGTTGCCATGACAACAGAACTGGTAACTTAAATTCTGCCTCCTGACATTTAACTTATATCCATCAGTGCCTCAATCCATCAGCTGCTGCAATGACTGATATCCAGCAGCACCTTCCAAGATTAGATATACCTGAGTGCCCTCTGCTGGTTCTAACAGCTGAATTACACTGGTGGTATTACAGTATGCCTATGATTCAATATTAAAAGGAGGTTGATCAGATGTAAGGAATTATTTTAAGTGTACTTCTGGATGGTAAAAGGTAGTAGGGAACAGATCTTCTTCTGGAGTTTGTTACAGCCAAGGGAGAGATGGTAGGATGGTTCTCCCTTTTTCCACCTCTCAACTGACTGGAGTGCTGTGACTCTCAAGAACGGACAAAAGACAGGTTTTTTACTAAGTTTAAAAAAGAATGTGTTTATTCTCAACTACCGAATGTATTTGCAATAACATCCACTCACACATACACTTAGGTCTTAAAAGCTCAAAAATTCACTTTTTGATCCTCTCGAGATGGAAGCTTGATTTTTAAAAATTCATTCACGGGATGTGGGCTTCAGTGGCTGGGCCAGCATTTATTGCCTATCCCTAGTTGCCCTTGAAAAGGTGGTGATGAGCTGCCTTCTTGAACCGCTGCAGTTCATGTG